>NC_134118.1:53207500-53807500 GCF_040939455.1 Microcebus murinus
TGTGTGTATGAAAGGTCAATCAACTTCACATATTAATAAATACATTTTGCACTAATTTGTGAACATGCTATGTTCCTTGTTGAATCTGTATCAAGAAATTCACAGAATGCAGAAAACCATTGATGAATATACTTTATAGTTTACTATAGGAATTATCCTTAAGATAAATTTTAAATTCTAAAACACTTTTGTATGTTATGTAAGTCATGCCATCTTCTGGGGAATAATCTTATAAAAAGGATAAAAATAAATACTTGAGTTCAAGACACTTTTTAAATATAATCCAGTTAGCCCTTAATTTTCTTTTAATTTTTTAAATTGAAGTTTTTATTGAGATATTGTAATTTCACATGCAGTTGTAAAAAATAGTACAGAAAGATTCCATGTACATTTTACCCAGTTTTAGGCAATAGTAAAATTTTGCAAAGTTATAGTGTGATATCACCAACACAACATGGACATTGATACAATCCATCAATCTATTCAGATTTCCTGTTTTACTTGTTCTGATGTGTGTGTGTAAACTTAGTTCTATGCAATTTTTTCACATGTGTAAGTTCATGTGTACCTGATCATAGTCAACACACTGAACAGTTCTGTAACCACAAGTAATCCTCATGTTGCACCCATCTCTCAGCTGCCCTCATCCACTTCATACTTAAATCTTGGCAAACAACATTCTTCTATTTAAAAAATTTTATCATTTCAAAAATGTTGTATAAATGGAATCATATGGCATGTATCTGTTAGGGATCAACTTTTTCTCTCAGAGTATAATTCCTTGAATATTCACTCAAGTTGTTGTAAGTATCAATAGCCAATTTCTTTTTTATTGCTGTGTAGTATTCTGTAGTGTGCACATATCACAGTTTGTTAAAACATTCACTCATTCAAGGACATTGGATTGATTCTTATTTTTGGCTATTACAAATAAAACAAATATGTACAGGTTTTCTAGGGAACCTGATTTCTAGGAAACCTGGTTTTTATTTTTCTGGGATAAATGACCAATGCAATTCCTACATCATATACTCATTGAATGCTTAGTTTTATACAAAAATGTCAAACCATTTTCTAGAGCAGCTGTCTCATTTCGCATTCCACCAGCAATGTATTAGTGATTCAGTTTCTCTGAATCTTTGCCAGCATTTGGGATTGTCACTATTTATTATTTTAGATATTGAGCTAGGTGTGTAGTGATATTTTATTGTGTCTTCATTCATACTTTTCTGATGGATAATTGTATTGAATATATCTTCTTGTGCTTATTTTCCATCTGTTTATAGTCTTCTGCGAAATGTCTCTGTCTTATTTGGCCATTTTCTATATGTTGTTATTGTTGTTGATATTGTTGAGTAGTGACAGTTCTTCTATATTCTAGATAATAGTCTTTTCTCCAACACGAGGTTTGCAAATACTCACTCTTAATGTGTAGCTTGACTCTTTATTCTGTGCACATGGACTTTTGCAGTGCATAAGTTTTTATTTTTATGGGATCCAATTTATCACTTTTTCCTTTTATAAATCATGCTTCTGATATCATGTCTAAGAACTCTTTGCCTAAATCTAGGTTCAGGAGATTTGCCCTTATTTCTTCCAAAAGTTTTATAGTTTTATATTTTGTATTTAAGTCTGTGATCCATTTTGATCCATTACAATTGTTACGTAAGGTATAAGGCGAGCTGTTTTTGTTGTTTTTGTTATTGTTGTCTGCCTATGGATGTGTAATTGTTCCAGCAGTAGTTGTTGACAAGCCTGTCCTTCCTCCATTGAACTGCTTTTGCACTTTTGTCAAAAATCAGTTGAGCTTATTTCTGTAGATCTATTTCTGGATTCCTTGTTCTATTTCATGGTTCTATGTGTCTAACCCTCAGCCAATAACACACCACACTTATAGTGCACTGTCTTGATTACTATATCATAAGGGTTGATGTCAGGTGCAGTGATTCTCCCCAACTTATCTTTATACACTTGCTGGGATTTTGATAGGAATTGCATTAAACCTATAGATCAATATGTGGAGAATTGACGTATTTACTATGTTTAATCTTCCCATCAATGAGAATGGCATATCTCTCCATTTATTTGGTCTTCTTTTACTTATTTCATCATCATTTTGTATTTTCTGCATACAGATGGTACACATATTTTATATGTATTCTAAGTATTTCATATTCTTTGCAGCCACTGCAAATGGTATTGTGCTTTTATTTTTGAATTCTGTATTTTCAGTGCCATAATACCTCTTGCCTTTCTCTTTAAGCCTTTCTCTTAATTGCAGGAGGACAATCTTAATCCCATCCAAACAGCAAGTGGTGTTGAAAAGAGCAGCAGTGTACCATTATCCATCTCAAAGATTTCGGGGGAAAAACTTATCTCAAGCAACGAAATGTCTGTCTTATAGTGAGCACACTAATAACACATGCCGAAGGTTGGTGGCGGTGCTGGCAGTGGTGTCAAAAAACAGTAACAGTAATATTACTGGGGCAGTGATAGTGCCTGTTGCCTCAAGTACCTGAAATCTGAGGTGTCTAGTCAGGATATTAGGTTATGCTTTAGAAAAACAAACCAAAGGGGAAAAAAACCTGAATTGCCTAATTTAAAAACGATTTATTCTTCTCTAACATGATATTTTTATTATAGGTGCGTGGTGGCAGAGGTAGGAGTTCTGATTCTAGTAATCCATGAGGGTCTTGGCTCATAGAGGTTTTCTCTCAGTGAGTGCTTGGTTGATGGCAGCAGTCGGGGGAAGGTACATGGAGAGTTACATGTTGGCCCCTAAGACCTTCATCAGGACATGAGAGATGTATGAACTATTCACATTTATTGGCCACACCAGGTTATCTGGCAAAGTCTACCTTCAAAACCGGTGAGAAGTGAAATCCTACTCTATGCCCAGAAGGAGGAGAAACAGTTTATGTGTAAACAGCCTTGATTGTAAGATAGTCGGCACTATCTGCAGCTGTTGCATTGACCCCCTATTAAAAGCATTTCTTTCTTTCACTTGCAGAACCACAGCAGTCTGTAACCTTGCTAACTTGCATGATTTTGTTATAACACCTTTGAAGCAATTAACAAGATACTTACCCCCTCTGCCATATGGCTAAAGAAAGAATAATTACATATGTGCGCCAGAGCAAATAATAGGAGGTTATAGGCCATGCAGCCTTCAATGACATATTATCATTGCAAATTTTGGACCTTCGATTTTTCATTTCACCATATATTTCTCAGGTGAATACACCTTAGAATTTGATAAAGAAAGAAGACACAAGCTATTAAGAAGAAAATGCTTGCACAGAGGTAATGCTTGCACACCTAACACACAGGTGAATATCAAAACCACAGGAGAACTGAAGATGGATAGCATACCAACGCACAGGAAGAATTATCCAGTTGGTGGTGTTGGAATGCAGTGTCCATGAGGACATGGGAGACCAAACTATGCTACCCTGCTGTATGCCTCTTGGCATAAGGACTGTTGGGTTGAAGGCAATTAAGAAGAAACAGATAAAGGAAACCTCTCTGCCCGCTATTTACCTCAAAGCAGGACATATATTTACAAAGACAAAAGTTATACTGCTCCCCTCCTTCTACCTGCAGAACAAACATTAACCACTTAAGACAACTTTAGACCTTATTGGCCTGGGGATGGCAGCAGAGGAGTCTACGTTCACAAGCTTTACAAACTAGCCTTTATCTGCTATTTACTTGCCTTCCCAAAAGTTGTTGCCCCTAAAGACTCAAATCCTCTTCCTTTGCCTTGATGCTTTTCTAAAATATTACTATTCATTGTTGAAGATGCTGTGTAAACTGGAATTAAACACTACCTCCTTGAGAATTACTAATTCCCTGGGTGTTCCCCATGTATATGTGAAACATATCTGTTAATAAACATCTTTCTCTCATTACTCTGTTTTTTTGTTGTTGTTGTTACAGGGTACAGGGGTCCTTTCCAACTAATAAGTTATGATGGCTGTGGAAAGAAATATTTTTTTCCTTCTCTAAAACTTAAGCAGATAATAGCTAGTAAATAAATCTTGTTCATGGAGATTCCTCTTATGCCATCTTCAGGCCCATAAGGGTCTAAAGTTGTCTTAGGTGGCTAACTCTGTTCTCTCTGCTAGAAAGTGAGAGGCAATACACATTTTTAAAATATTAATTAGATTCATTTAATCATTTCACAAGGTATACATATATCAAAACATCACATTGTATACCCTAAATATATACAATTTTTATTTGTCAATTATACCTTTAAAAAACTGGAGAAAAAAAGCTGTATCATGAGGGGTAAACCTCGGTTTAATGCAGTTAATGCATTTACTACATCAAAACTTCTTGTCAACAAAACTTTTCACATTTTGATTTTGTAAGTTTATATCCTGCTTTCAGTAAAATAGAAGGGTGGCAAAGAGCTTTTCTTAATTGTCTTCAGCTCAATAGCTCTTATGTCAAATAGTCATATTTTGGGGTAGCATCTTCTGATATCCCGCAAGGGGCTTGAAGAATAAATAGGATTTCAATATGTTAGGTAGATAGAGAGGGATTCTGGATCTCCTAAGGATGAAAGTGGGTACTGCTGCAGTTCACCCCCAAAATGGGCTTTCAGAAAGGCCTAAGGAAGATCCACACAAGCAGTAAGACTCAGGTCATATAACTCACAACTTTCCAATCAAAGTGGTTCCATGGTGACATCTGAGCCATGAGGTAGGTCCCAATCTGGATATTACAAAACAAGGCCCAGACCATAACCAAACACTTTTTTTTTTTTTGCCCTCTTTTGCTATGATAAGGGGTCTGGTCGTCATCTGTGGCATATGTATCTTTCTCTGTAAACCTATATCTTGCTCTTGCCCTATAATCCTACCTTTCCCTCCTCGATAAACCTCATTTTTGTGCTCGCCTTACTTTAGTGCATCTGCTCATTCTTTGGCCATGAGCATGCCAAGAACTGACATTTCAGACTGTGACCCAATAAATAGACAATAATAATGGCTTAACTTTCTGTATGCCTACCATGTGGCAGGCATTGGTTTGCATGATTTTCTTAAATTATCTCACATATTCCTTACTGTTACTTTTATAATATAATTTATAGGTGAAAATACTGAGGCTTAGACAGATGTTGAAATAGCCCACACTTGGTAAGAAATAGAGCCAGGATTCAAAGTCAAGGAGTCTCGCTAGCCACTATATTCCATTGCCTCCAGCCCTGTTGCAATGGAAACTGAAAGAGAAATGGGAGGGTGGAGGGGAAGAAGCACAAAAGGGAAAAGTATGGCTATATTCTAGAAGCAACACTGAGGCTTGTTTGCTAGTGCATAGGGTATTTTTTTTTAAAGATGTAGTAAAATCAGTTTACAAAAAAATATTAATAAAATAACCTATCTGATCTAAGTCATTGGAAGCAGAAATAAAGCATAAAAATATAATGTTCGATGAAATTGAGAATGAAAACATTTGGTATAGGAATTCTCTCACATGATTTCTTACTAAATTTACAATGACCAGGTTTTGGAGTGATTTCCCTTTCACTCTATATTTTGAGCATTCTAAACCTTGCCAGAAAGACTTGCCTAAAATCTCAGAAATATAGGGATATAGTATATTTATATGAGAAAGTAAGTTTCATGTGATTATTTATATTTCTAAAATACAGTGTATAAAGCAAGCATCATGGTCAGTTTCTACTGTGATATATATGTTAACATTTTACTTGAAATAAATATCTTGTACTTTTTCATAAATCATTCTAATTATGTTGTTTCAAGAGAAAATTAGACCTTTTGTTTGACTTAATGTTCTTTTAATTTGAGAGCAAAATATTTAACCTCACTCCATTTTCCGTTTCAGTTATATTCCACAAATGGTATAGAGATCATGAATGTGGCACTTTTCATATGCATGAAAAGGGCTTGGCTTTATCCCATATCTTTTTGTGGCAGCCAAATATGCCAGTATTCAAACTCCCAAGTAGGACATCAGGGCCATGTGCCTAATTAAATATGACTGGTCTGCTAGCATCCTCATTATCATTATTTTTAGGGAATATTGGCATAGCTTAAGTTATAAAACTGGCTTTGTTAGATAGACAGCAAGGGACCTCTGGCCCCTCCTGAGTACAAAGGTGGGTGACCTGAGCAAGTGCCACCCCTGGGGGAGGAGGGAACGCCCTACCAATCTACCTATCAGAACTTTGCACACTGACTACAAAAAAATGCAGAGGATTCCCTGGCCCATGGGCCAAGCAGCACAGGTACAATAGGGTCTGGAATGTGACCTAGAACTACCTAAGGCTAATTATCATGTCATTAGCTTAAATCTACATTGCACTTCAGCCCCCAGTGGACTTTCAGAGAGGCTCATGGGAGATCCTCATGCATAGTAAGACTCAAGTTATATAACTCCCAGCTGTCCATAAAGCAGTGTGATGGTGACATCAGAACCACTTGGAGGGCCCAGCGCAGTCACTATAAAATAAGACCCCAGACCACAATCAAGTCCCTTTTATTATGACAGGGAGTCTGTGGGTCACCTGTGGTAAATGTATCTTGCTCTTACTCTATGAACCTATATCTTGCTCTTGTTGTATAAACCTATCTTGTCCTTCCTCAATAAACTTTGTTTCACACTTGCCTTGCTTTTGGTGTGTCTGGTCATTCTTCAGCCAAGAGCTCACCAAGAATTGAGAACAGACTGTGGCCTGACAGCTTAAGCTATTAAAAATTGAACAATTAATTTGAGTTAATACCCTGAAATATCTTACTTGTCCTCAACTTTATGTCTATAGCATTATGACATAAAACTTATTTGTAAAGTAGAGGCTATTTATTCCATTTATAATTCCATTCCAGAAAATGTGCTATTTACTTCATTCTTACTGAGATAACTCCTTTCCTGACTATTTGCATTGAATTGCAAAGAAAATTATTTTTTAATAGAGTAGCCATGTGTCTAATTTTTAATTTATATATCCTACTATCTATATCACAGATACTATGATACTACTATCTACTATCATGTACAAGTCTACTATCTATATCACCATCATTTCATAAAAGGAAGAACATTTTAATAACAAAATATGGAATGGCCAATGTCACACAATTGGGAATAAAATCTTTACATTGAATTAATTAATCCATGTGCAGTGTTGCTCTTATCTTTTTCTTCTCTTTTGCTCCTAAAGTCTAAAACATACAGTTACAGTACCAGGCTCGGGACAGAGATCTGAAAACATTTGCGCTAAGGTATTTTATGCTGAAAATGAATTACCAAAGAAAGTTTAGGCATATATATTCAGGTGATATATGATTACTATAACAGTAATCATATAACAGTAATCATATATATGATTACAATTAAATAAATGAGTTCATAATGAATTAATTAAAATAAGCTAAGGATGATTGTAAAATGAACAAATGAGTCAATTTTAAATAAACACCATTAAAAAAGAAATATTTCCAGCTCATGAATTGCTAAACACCCATTTCTACTAAAATACTTGGTATGTAGAAGATGTTCTGCAAACAAGATTTGCATAAGTAACATGATGTAACTTCTGATAGAATGATGGGTACTGCATTTCTATTAAACTATTCTAAATGATCTCATGATACAGCAAAAGACTTGCATGCTCTAAACTTTCTAAAGTCTCCTTAAGAAATAACTTATAATTAGAAAGAACATACCATTAGTTTATAAGTTTAAAGATTATTTGTTAAAATATTAACTATTTAAAATATTTACTAATTGATTCATTGAATTAGTACTTATTTGGGGATATTAATATGATTATATAAAATGGTTATTGAGATTGAGGGGGAAAAGGGCTCTAAATAATATATAAACCATATAAAATAAGAAATAAAGGCTGGGTGCAGTGGCATATGCCTGTAGTCCCAGCTACTTGGGAGGCTGAGGCAGAAGGAGTGCTTGAGCCCAGGACTACAAGGTTGCAGTGAGCTGTGATTGTGTTATGGCATACAGAGTGAGACCCTATCTCTAAAAGAAAAAAAAGAAAGAAAGAAAGAGAAATAAATTGGTTTTCAATTATTCTGTCTTTCCATATCAGCCGAGATGGTTTATTTAACAATAAGGCAAGGGATCTTTAAAAAAAATTCCTCTAATATTTACCATAGGCTAAATGTAATTGTCTCAGGTTCTTAGCTAACTGCTATATAAAGCTAAACATTAGCATTTGAAAATGAGAACATTACTTGATTGACTGAAAGGTTGAGAGAAATCAGATCAAATGGAAGGTCCCTGAGTAGAATACCAAAATATAGATCTAGGTTTGAAGTAAAGAAATAAATGTATCGCTGGGGAATGAAAAGAAAATGAGAACACGGAATTGTACACAAAAAGCCCTAAAGAATTTTAAGAATAAACAAAGAAACAAATCAAATCATGTGAGTACTTTAATGTTGTTTTCTCTCTCTTTTGGAGAAATGGTTAAAATATTATCAATAAATTTAGATTAGATGATTCCAAAAATATCTACTTAAAAAAGGATATATGAAATCAAAGTTTTCATGTTTTATTTTTTAAGTTATTCTCCTAGAACTTGATATAATCTCTGGTGCATGAATTACTCTTTCTTTTATCTCTTTGTTTGTGAATTCTTTAGAGCAGGATGAAGCTTAGCATGCCGATGCCACTGAACGGGCTGTGCAGCAGGGGTAAAACTAGCACAGTGCGTGCACATGGAGCCCTGATCAGAAAGAGATTGTACTAGGCTTAGAATTTGGGGCAGAGTATAGATGCAATTGTCAGATTTTAGTCTGAAATGTTGGTTTTTAGTGTGCTCATGGCCAAAGAATGACCAGACACACCAGAGTAAGGCAAGCATGAGAATGAGGTTTATTGAAGAGAGAAAGACAGAATTATAGGGCAAGAGCAAGATATAGGTTTACAGAGCATGGTACATACACCATATATGACTACCAGACCCACTGTCGCAGCAAAGGGAGAGCCAATGGAAGGGTAAAAGGGTCTGGTTATGGTCTGCTCTTATTTTATAATGCCTAGATTGAGACCTCTCTTGTGGCTCAGACGTCACCATGGAACCACTTTGATTGGACAGTTGGGAGCTACATGACCTGAGTCTTACTGTGCATGCAGATCTTCCATGAACCTCTCTGAAAGCCCATTGGGGAGCTGGTGAGTCACAGCAGCACCCACTTTTGTCCCTAGGAGACCCAGAATTCCTCATTATCTACCTGGCACATTTATTGCTTGTCTTTGTATAGCTAGTAATTTTTTTGAACAAACATAGATAAATGAATTAGACATTTATTTTCTTGTATTATATAAAAATTTACTTTTATTTATCCTCTCCCTTCTCTCAGTACAGTGCCTTTTACAATGTGCTAAATTGTATGTGTAAATTAAATTGTCAGCAGGTTTAAATAAAATAATAATAAAGATAATCATAACAATATCAAGAATAACTGAGTAAATAGTTAACATGAATGTCCTAAATTAATTCTGAAAACAAACTTCAGGTGCATGTAATTATTATTGGCTTTTTACATGCAATAAAACTAATTTCCAAGATTATACAGGCTATCTCAAAGTTTATACAGGTTAAGAACATAGGTTTGTCTAACTCTTCAACCTCTATACTAGACTTCTTAAACTAAAATGTTTTCCTAAAAGAGTCTCTGCTCCTTTTTTGTGCTGGCAAATATGTGGCTAAACTTTGGCTGGATTACCATCATGTCCTTTTCCTGCAAGGCTTGTCATTTATTATCATATATGCAAGCTGGGGTCATTAATCTCATCTGAGATCCTCCAGATAATATAAATTCATGAACTTAACTACTTTATCTTTCATACAATAGAATAACAGCTTACCTCTGCTTACTTAGTAATAGGTTAACATTTGTTAAGTGTTGACTAAGAATGAAGAACTCCTCTAGATAATTCACAGGTACTAACTCATGAAATTCTTCCAACAACAATTCAAAGCAGAAAGAGCCAGTTTTATGTATGTGCAATCTGCACAGCTGCACAAGGTGTCATGCTCAGAAGGGCCTGTGCCTGGTTTAACGATGTGTTGTCACCATCTTCAGATTCTAAATAATGTTATCATAGAATGTATGTTTTTCAGTGAAGTTTGATGGGACATGCACATGAGCAGAGGAGGTACAAGCATGGCCCTATTTCTTGCCCCCTGATTTGCATACAGCATTTACAAGGCCCCAAGAGTACAGAATTCCAGTGAATCAACAATAGCATTAATAGTTTAGTGAGATTTAGAGCAAGTACAAGGTAAGCATGCTTTATCTACTAATGAACAAGCAGGGGCGTTGATAGCTCCGAGAAGCCACACTTCTCATCAAACCAAAACTTGTTTCATACACAGGAAGAAGGCAAATGCCTTCCAAGAAACACAACCAACCAAGGAATCCTTTTATCCTTTTATATCCTTTCTTACTCATGTTGTTTTCCTATATTAACCATTTATGCTAAGAGAATGACATAGCAAGAAATGGAAAGATTAAGTCAAACCATTTTTCCTTTTCCTTTTAGTCTTTCCTTACCCATCAGTAAGCCACGGGTGACAGCGTTAGTAGGATGTGTATGTATCAAGAAGATACATACACAAGATAGTTTTGTGCATTGCCCCCACTTTTAGGAAGGGCGAAATATATATGCATACATGAGCTATAAAGTAAGAATTGTATAAAATCAGTGATTCCATTTACAAAGTAAACGCTCTTATATTTATATTTAAAACTGGTACTATACAATACAAAGATGAATGATATATATAATTTGTGCTAATAATTTAACTTTGCTAATAATTAAATTTTTACATTTTTTCTTTTCTTAGAATTATAATCATAGGAAATAAAGAACATCAAGACAAGTCAAGAGAGACTGTAAAAGGAAAACACTTTATATTTTAGTACCTTTAACTACACTACTTTCCTGCTTGTTGAACAGGGGGGCTTTGCATTTCATTTTGTAATGGAACCTATAAATACATAGCTAATTTTCTAGGGAGATATTATTATCATCATTTCTATGTTACAGATGAGGACACTAAGACTCAGAAAGATTAATTAACTTGCTCAATGTCAAACGGCTGATAAATGAAAGAAGAATTTGAAGTCAGGCAATGAGATGCCAGAATCTGATAAACATCATTACGTTAAACAGCAAAGTATAGTGAAAATAACACAGGATTTAAGAATCACAATGGGGAAAAATTGAAATCATTCCCACTTAGAACTGGAACCAGACAAGGCTGCCCACTATCTCCACTTCTGTTCAACATAGTGCTGGAACTCTGGGCTACAGCAATCAGACAGGAAAATGGAATTAAAGGTATCCAAATAGGGGCAGAAGAGATCAAACTTTCACTGTTTGCTAATGATATGATATTATATTTAGAAAACCCCAAAGATTCAACCAAGAAACTCCTGGAACTGATCAATGAATTTAGTAAAGTCTCAGGATACAAAATCAATACACAGAAATCAGAGGCATTCATATATGCCAACAACAATCTAATTGAGAACCAAATCAAAGACTCAATTCCCTTCACAATAGCAACAAAGAAATTAAAGTACCTAGGAGTATACTTAACCAAGGACATAAAAGACCTCTATAGGGAGAACTATGAAACACTGAGGAAGGAAATAGCAGAGGATGTAAACAGATGGAAATCCATACCATGCTCGTGGATCGGCACACTCAACATCATCAAAATGTCTATACTACCCAAACTGATCTACAGATTCAATGCAATACCTATTAAAATCCCATCAGCATTCTTCACAGATATAGAAAAAATAATTTTATGCTTCGTATGGAACCAAAGAAGACCCCGAATATCAAAAGCAATTCTAGGCAACAAAAACAAAATGGGAGGCATTAATATGCCAGATATCAAACTATACTACAAAGCTGTAGTAATTAAATCAATATGGTATTGGCACAAAAATAAGAATATGGACCAGTGGAACAGATGTGAGAATCCTGATATAAACCCATCCTCATATAGCCATCTAATCTTTGACAAAGCAGACAAAAACATACACTGGGGAAAAGAATCCCTTTTCAATAAATGGTGCTGGGAAAACTGGATAGCCACCTGTAGAAGGCTAAAACATGACCCACACCTTTCACCTCTCACAAAAATCAACTCACGCTGGATAACAGACTTAAACCTAAGGTATGAAACTATTAGAATTCTAGAGGAAAAAGTTGGAAACACTCTCCTAGACATTGGCCTAGGCAAAGAGTTTATGAAGAAGTCCCCAAAGGCAATCACAGCAGCAACAAAAATAAATAAATGGGACATGATCATACTACAAAGCTTCTGCACAGCCAAAGAAATAGTCATGAAAGTAAACAGACAACCTACAGAATGGGAGAAAATTTTTGCATCCTATGCATCCGATAAGGGACTGATAACTAGAATATACTTAGAACTCACAAAAATCAGGAAGAAAAAAATCAAATAACCCTATTAAAAAGGACTTGAACAGAAACTTTTCTAAAGAAGACAGAAAAATGGCCAACAAACATATGAAAATATGCTCAATATCCCATCATCAGGGAAATGCAAATCAAAACCACAATGAGATATCACTTAACTCCAGTGAGAACGGCCTTTATCAAAAAGTCTCCAAACAATAAATGCTGGCGTGGTTGCAGAGAGAGAGGAACACTCCTACACTGCTGGTGGGACTGCAAACTAGTTCAACCTCTGTGGAAAGCAATATGGAGATACCTTAAAGCGATACAAGTGAATCTACCATTTGATCCAGCAATCCCATTGCTGGGCATCTACCCGAAAGATCCAATGACACTCTACAAAAAAGACACCTGCACTCGAATGTTTATAGCAGCACAATTCATAATTGCAAGGCTGTGGAAACAGCCCAAGTGCCCATTAATCCAAGAATGGATTAATAAAATGTGCTATATGTATACCATGGAGTACTATTCAGCTCTAAGAAACAAGGGTGACATAGCACATCTTATATTTTCCTGGTTAGAGCTGGAACCCATACTATTAAGTGAAGTTTCCCAAGAATGGAAAAACAAGCACCACATATACTCACCAGCAAACTGGTATTAACTGAGCAGCACCTAAGTGGACACATAGGTACTACAGTAATAGGGTATTGGGCAGGTGGGAGGGGGGAGGGGGGCAGGTATATACATATATAATGAGTGAGATGTGCACCATCTGGGGGATGGTCATGCTGGAGACTCAGACTTGTGGGGGGAGGGGGGGAAATGGGCATTTATTGAAACCTTAAAATCTGTACCCCCATAATATGCCGAAATAAAAAAAAAAGAATCACAGATGTGAAGGTAAATCTCTGCTCCTCCAATTTAGTTTCTAAGAAAGTCCCTTAAAGTTACTCTGATACAAAATTTCATCACACACACACACACAAAAGGATTATTAATATCTATCTCATAGGTTTGCTGAGATATACAAATGAGTAATGTATGTGAAATCAATTTACAAACAGGGATGCCTACAGTCCCCAACCCACAAGCTGCAGGCAGTACAAGTCTGTGGCCTGTTAGAGACCCGGAGGCAAAGCTCAGGCAGCTGTCAGGCAGCCGCCCTGACCCCCTGCCTGGAAAAATTGTCTTCCCTGAAACTGGGGAACCTGGGCTGCACAGCAGGAGGGAGCAGCAGGGGGCGGTGAGCAAGCACATTACAGCAGCTCCCATGCTCTGGTCATGGCCTGAGCTCCGCCCCCACACCCCCATCTGTGGAAAAAGTGTCTTCCATGAAACCAGTCCCTGGCGCCAAAAAGGCTGGGGACTACTGCACTATGCAGATATTAGTTAAAAGAGTTGGGGCTATTTTGAATATTTACATGCAGCCAGCTTGCATATAAAAAAAAAAAAATGAACCTTTTAGAAAATAATTAATGATTAGGTTTTATGCCCCAAAAAACAGAACTGAGACATTTAAAAAACTAATTGCACATTGAAAAGAAAATCAAATAAATTATCCAAGTAATTCAGTTTGGATAATTAATATATGCATCATTTACAAGAATAGTCTAGGTAAATACTTAATTTGCCCTTTCATTTGACACTTTTATACTATCTGAAAAAAGGATTCTGGTAACAGCATAACTCTTGCTCATAACTTAATAGGTAAATCAAAATGCCTCTCAATAAGTGATTACATTCTTTAATGAAATCAATTCTTAATTAGGCCCTATATGCTCATTCATATTTAAATGCAGTGTTTTGTGGCTCAAAATATGTAGGTTTCCACATTTATATGATATTTAAGTAGATATCAAAGTAAGCAGATATTAAAGTAGATATTAAAGCAAGTTTACTCACCACCTATTTCAGTACATGATTCCATTTAAACATTTTCCTTATTTTTAAATTTAGTTATTTATATGTTTCTTACCTAAAATTTAAAGATATTGGACATAATGATCAATTCAAGAAATATCAAACATTTCAAAAAATATTTCAAATTTTTAATATGGAGCAAGAAGAAAAATTGCAAATGCTGAAATCAGTTCATCTCTCCATTTAACATTGTCCTATCTGTAAGACAAAAATTAAAATATGAGATCTCAATTTATAATTGTGCAAATGAAAAACAAATTTAAGAGCCTGTGGTAGAAATAGCTTAAAGGCCTCTCTTTGAAAACGTTATTCTTTTCTTTTTGTCATTTTCAAAGAAAACATAAACCTCACTTTTTAATTCTCAGAGCAGAGAATATCAGTATTTTTCCACTGTCAAGAGAAAAAGGATATTTTGTTTTGACTATACAGCTACTCTTGTTCCCAGGAGTGAGAACAGGCACTGTTACTGACAAATACCTGCAAACCTGGCTTTTGCTTTTATTCTGAGGGACTCTATTTCTTTAAACTAAAAGGAATAATGAAAATGACTTTGATCTTGACCTTTCTGTGCTTTAACAAACTCCAAGATTATGTATTCCCAAAATTCAGTCAGTTTGCACTTTCTGAGGCAGCATCCCAAAAGTTAGATGATACTGATTTTCTGTGATTTGAAGAATGTATCTTTTGAGTTAAATCTAATTTTGTATCTTTCTCTTTTTACATATGCCTAACTCTGATTTTTTTGATGCCTTCATCTTTTATTTTTCTCTGCCTTCTCTGATTCTTTTCTCTAAATATGACTTTAGATGTTATTTTTAATTTTCATCAGTTGCATGAATTATTTTATAATGTATCTTTAATAAATTCTCTGTGCTGGGCACTTTCACATATTTATGCTCCATCATTCTCACAATACACAGGTTTATTAAGAGATGGACCTGCCAGACTCAAGTGTATTTGTGCCTTCAAGATTGACATTTTATTCCTTAGTATTTCCCCGATGTTTATCTGCCTCTTGGAATGTCTGTATCTCTTTATTTTTACCCCAATTTTAGTTGCTATCTTGCTCTCACTTTCTACATGTGTCTATTTGTTGTGCTGCCCCCTTTTCCTCTTATTTTCTCAGATTATATTTTTCTTCCACCTGTTAGCCTTGTTCAATCTCCATCTGAGCTAATTTTGTAACAAATCTGATAGAGTTTTTTGATAATTATTGAATTAATTTTAATGCATCTTGTCACAATTTTTAAAGCACACAAATAGTTTTTTCCCCTTTGCTTTTGTTTCGGCCAAAAAAAAAAAAGAGGTATGTGTTTGACTTCCAAGACCTACTGATAATCTCCTTTCTTGCCTTTCCTTTCTTCTTTTCTCTTCCTTTTTTACCTCTTTTCCTTAAACCTTGCATTAAGATCTGATTTTGCATTTTCTCTACATGTAAATACATCAAGAAAGAATTAGCATCTGGATCAGTATAATTACAGACATAAAAATTTAAGGATAAAAATAAAATGATTCAGAAAACAAAAGATAAAGCTTTCCTTTTAAAGTTCTATTTTTAGAAATACTATCTACACAAAAAGACTTATAAGTCTAAATATTTAAAGAGCTATTAATTTCAAAGTCTATTCTTCTAAACATAAATTGTTATTTAAAAACCTAAAAAGTGTATCAGCATGATATGGCATCATTTACTCCTCATCATTTCTTTCTCCCACCCCACTATTTTATTTTACTGTCTTAGCCCATTATTTTAATTATTATAAATAAAATAATAATTCCTGATCACAAAAGAATATGACGAAAGTATGTTCTGGAATAATTAAGTTATAACTGCAGGAAAGTAGAAAAATTCATGAACTATGCATGTGAAATGCATCTACATATTTTTGAAGTTTCTGCTCTCTTTTGATTTGCATCTCTATGTAAAAGATATTGTGCTGCCGAAACAAATAGTCACATTAGACATGCCTGCACAGCTGCTGGGCAAGTTAAGTTTATTAAAACCTTAGGGTAGATATTTAAAATACATGTTCAACTTTTCTAATGTCATGGGAACCAATGAAGTGAAGTATATATTTTCATTATATCTTTTCTAATTCGCACCTCCCATAAATTTATATATTTTCATCTACTAGATGTAATGGATTCTGCAGTTGACATATGCAGTGTTGATATATCTGTATGTGTATAATATATGCAGCAATTAAATTTATAAGTGAAGTATGGACAAAAGTCAAGCATAAAGATTCTTATGCCCAAACCTACTCTACATTTTGTTTATTCTATAAAAATACTTTTTAAAGAGGGGGCAAATTCACAAATTAGAAAAAAAACATAGACCCAAGCAAAAAAATAAAAAATTGTAAAACAATATTTTAAGTCACTGTACTGAAAATGGTTCACCTAGTTTTTGATAATTTCTGAAAATTAATGACTTGGCAAAAAGTTTGTCCATTCCTGTAAGTGAGGGGCAGTGATTAAGGTTCTACAGCCTTGGAATCTGAGTGGGGGCCTGAAAACTGTCACAGGAGGTGAAGCTTGTAAAGAACTTCAATGTTTTACCTAGAGTGTACCCAATAATTATTAGCTACTACTACTTTAGCATTATTATCTTTATTGTTGGTATTATTATTTTATTATTAAAGGACATCTCCATATATGATGCTTTGAGAAAATACATATAAAGTTTGCAATTATATGGATATTCATCAAAACGACAGGCACGTTGTGCTTCCCATTAACTTGTCTGTGTTCGTCTATCATTTCACGTCTTTTATATTTTGCCTATCCCCTGTGGCCAAGGGTATGGAATCTGTAGCCAGACTAAGTTGGAAGCTTAGCTATGCAACTTTTGAGATGTATGAGCTTGGGAAAGTCACTCTCTCTCCCTCAACATTAGATTCCATCTATAAAGTAGAAATAAAACATCCTTTTTCATAGGATGTTTGTAAAGATTCAATGAGTTAATATATGTAATGATGTTAGAGCAGTGCGTGGCACTGAGCACAAAAGACCTCTTAGCTGCTTTCCATGTGCCTCTTTTTTTTTTCTTGAATTTCTTCTTTTATCAAGAAAGGTGATAAAGGTGATGTGATATGTTTAGAATGAATGTATATATACCTTAGAATTGTCTGCATCTCTCATGCATTACGTTCTTAGTAACTGTGAATAAGCAAAGATACCACACATTGAATTATATTGATGCATGTACATGACATTTTTAAGTTTCCCTATTGCACAGAAACATGTAAGTGGATTAATAGAGGGAAAATAATTATTTTATGCACAAAGTCACTGTGGAAAATATTTTTAGTTCTGTGAAGTGTTTTTTCCCCTCTCTACTAATTATCAAGTAGCTGCCTGATTGCTGATGATTGATGACTGATGGAGAGGAGGTTCAGCAGGTGCTAATAATTTGGTTAGCATAAGTGGTTCTGAGGAAGGAGCAGCACATCTCCGAGGCAAGCAGAGCTACAGAAGATTCTCTCAAGGCTGGTGATTTGGAAGGTACGTGTAGGATTTCTGTTACAAATTGAAAAGTGTAGGATCTGAAGATTGTCTTAAATATAATTGCTAATGATAATAATAGTTCTTCCGAAAATTATGTATAAAAAGGATCTTTGTATTTTAAACTTTGAATAGACAAAAGAAGTAAAAAAAAACTTCAATAGAGACAAATCTAACTTCTCTAATCAGGTTCTTAAAAAACCATTTAGGTGCATATTTTTTTTAAAAAAACTGACACACATTAGATGGTAAGTAAATCATAATATCAAAATCAAAATAAATGAATTATAACTATGTAATTTATTATTTCTTGACACAATGAAACTATTGCAGTTTACATTGAAATTTTATTCAAGTGATCATATTAAAACACTTAAAATTTTAATTTGCGCTAAAAGAAGAAATTAATACATTCTCTTGTTTTATGTTATTATATAATACAAATAAGTATATATTTGACACTTTTTATATAAATAACAGTAAGCAGTGATTTATTTCAAACTATATTATTTTAATGGGAGTTTGTAAATTAAAATTTCTACACACACAAAAATGCTCTTGGAAAATATTTTTTTCCTTAAACAGTAATCTGCTTATTTAGTTGAAGCATTCTGAAAGAGAAAACAATTGAGATTATCAGAAATGTAATATATGAATGGCTTCCCAAAATACACTGGATTAGCCAGCAACAGAGAAACATGCCACATACAAAGGATGTGAGTAAGAACCTATGGATAGTAGGTCGATCTGCCTGCATCTCACTACCTCTAAAGAGTTTCTGAGTGTGCTTAACATGCAGGGAAGAATATTGAGGTGAAGGTTATATTTCCCCACCTAGCTGCCATACCAAGGCTGAATTGAAGTATGTGACCCCAAAGTAGCTACTAGGCACATCTTCCACAGCCTCTTGAGCCCAAATCTAGATCATGTGATTTCAGCACACTGTCTTGATGCACACAGGAAAAAAGTAAACAAAACAGAACTTAACAATGTGGAAGTAGGGAAGGAATTGTGGACAAATGACCTTAGATACACAGCCCCTTGAATCAAGCTATACTCACCAAGGAGACAAAAGAGAAAGAAGAGACCAACATGGCCATTCTACCCCAAGGGTCCAGGCCCATCCTTGATCTTCCTTTGAGATAGAAGCAGGAAATGCCATGGACGGCCTCACAGGTGTTCATCTTGCAATCCACAGTAAACCTGCTTGGATTGCCTACAGTGGAGCTGCCTACTAGTGACTGTGACATAATTAGACTCTGACCAACTATATCAGCAATCCTTCTCCCTAAACACATTCCAAAGAAAAATGTAGGCAAATTCAGCTGTGCTAGTCTCTCCAAAGTGGTTGAGCGTGATTTTTATCTATGGCATGACTTCCTTTCCTCATGCTACTAAAGATACAGGTAGGGCCAATACTAGAATTAATGAAAAGATTGTTAGCTAAATTTGATTTAGCCATTATGATATTCCAGACATTCTTCTCAGCAAAGAAAATGAATTACCAATTCAATCCTCACAGCAGCTTCCTGTAGTAAGTGCTGTTTGTTGCCTTGTTTTACAAATAATGAAATACTACTTATAGAGAGATTTAAAAAAAACTTGATCAAGTTTTTATACTGAGTAAGTAGTGAAGCTAGAATTTAGTTTGAATCTAAAATCACCCCTTTAAATATTAGATCCTACACTGTCCCACAGTTAAACAGACTCAGTTCAAATCCTGGGCCCTATCATTTTAGAAAAGTTACTTATAAGTGTGAATGCTATTGCCTACATCGTAAAGTTATTATGAGAATTCTATGAAGCCTGTAACAAAACATAAAAAAAAAAAAGAATGACCAGAGAGATTGGGGATCCATTTTTTTTTACCTCCATAACACTCTTTTTTAAAAAAATTATTTATTTTTAATTGCTATGAGTACATAATAGTTGTATTTTTATAGGGTACATGTGATGTTTTTATACAGGCATACCATGTGAATTAATAAAATCAGGGTAATTGGGATATTCATCGCCTCAGGCATCTATCATTTTTTTGTGGTAGGAATATTTCAATTTCACTCTTTTAGTTATTTTAAAGTATACCCTAACTTATTGTTGATTGTAGTCACTTTGTTATGCTATCAAATATTCTTCATTCTATCTATCTAACTCTACTTTTATACACATTAACCACTTCCACTTTATCCTCTCTTCCTGCTCCCCTTCCCAGTCTGTAAGAACCATCATTCTACTCTCTGTGTCCATTAAATCAATTTTTTATATTTAGTTTCCACATATGAGTGAGAACATGCAAAATTTCTTTCTGTGCTTGGCTTATTTAACTTAATGTTCTCCAATTCCACCGATGTTATTGCAAATAGCAGGATTTCATTCTTTTTGTAGCAATATAATATTCCATTTCATATATGTACCACAGTTTCTTTATTCATTTATCCGTTGATGGACCCTTAGGTTGATTCCAAATCTTGGCTATTGTGAATAGTGCTGCAATAAATGTAAGAGTGCAGATAGCTTTTCAATGTACTGAATTCCCACTCTTTGGATATATACCCACCAGTGGGATTGCTAGGTCATATGGTATTACTAGTTTTAGGTTTTTGAGGAACCACCATACTGTTCTCCATAGTGGTTGCACTAATTTACATTCCCACTCACAGTGTAAGAGGGTTCTCCTTTCTTCACATCCTTGGCAGCATTCGATATTGCCTGTCTTCTTGAAAAAAGCCATTTTAACTGGGGTGAAATCATTGTAGTGTTGATTTGCGTTTCTCTGATGACTAATGATGTTTAGCAATTTTTCATATACCTCTTGGCCATTTGTATTTCTTCTTTTGAGAAATGTCTATTCATATCTTTTGCCCATTTTTAATTGGATTATTTAATATTTTCCTATGGAGTTGCTGGAGCTTCTTACATATTCTAGTTATTAATTCCTTGTCAAATTGGTAGTTTGCAAATATTTACTTCCATTCTGTGGGTGGTCTCTTCACTTTGTTGATTGTTTCCTTTGCTATGAAGAAGCTTTTTAGCTTGGTGTGATCCCATTTGTCCAATTTTCCTTTGGTTGCCGGTGCTTTGGGGGTATTACTCCAGAAGTCCTGGCCCAGACTAGTAGCATTTCCCCAATGCTACTAAAATAACTTTTAGTAGTTTCATACTTTCAGGTCTTAGATTTAAATCTTTAATTCATTTTGATTTTATTTTTTCATATGGTAAGAGATAAGGGTCTAGTTTTATTCTTCTGCATACAGATATCAAGTTTTCCAGAACCATTTATTAAAGTGACTATCCTTTCCCCACTATACATTCTTGGCACCTTTGTCAAAGATAAGTTCACTATAGATAAATGTATTTATTTCTGCGTTCTCTATTCTGTACCATTGGTTTATGTGTCTGTTTTTATGCCAGTCGCATGCTGCTTTAGTTACTACAGCTCTGTAATATAATTTGAAGACAAATAATGTGGTTCCTCGAGTTTTGTTCTTTTTGCTCAGGATGACTTTGGCTATTCTGGGTCTTTTGTGGTTTCATATAAATATTAGCATTATTTTTTATATTTCTGTGAAGCATGTCATTGGTATTTTAGTTGGGATTGTATTGAATCTATAGATTGCTTTGGGTAGTATGGACATTTTAACAATATTGATTCTTCCATGCCATAAGCATAGAATATTTTTCCATATTTTTGTGTCTTCTTTAATTTGTTTTATCAATGTTTTATGTTTTTCATCATATAGATCATTCAATTCTTTTGTTAAGTTTATTCCTATGTATTTATTTTACCTTTAGCTATTATACATCAGATTACTTCCTTGGTTTCTTTTTGAGATTGTTTACCGTTGCCATATAGAAATACTACTGATTTTTGTATGTTGAATTTTTATTCCACAACTTTACTGAATTTGTATATCAGTTCTAATTGTTTTTTGTTTGTTTGGGTTGTTTTTTTGTTGTTGTTTTTTTTGTGGAATCTTCAGGTTTCTCTAGCTCTAAGATCATATCATCTGCAAAAAAGGATAATTTGACTTCTTCCTTTCCAAGTTGGATGCCCTTTCTCTTTTCTAGCTGATTCCTCTAGCTAGAACTTCCAATAAGATGTTGAATAACTCTGGTAAAAGTGGGTATCCTTGTTTTGTTTCAGATCTTAGAGGAAAGGCTTTCAGTTTTTACCTATTCAGTATAAGATTAGCTGTGGATCTGTCATATATAGCTTTTATTGTGTTGAGGTGAGTTCCTTCTATTCTAAGTTTTTTGATAGTTTTTATCATGAAGGAATGTTGAATTTTATCTAATGCTTTTTCAGCATCAATTGAAATGATCATATGCTTTCTGTCCTTCATTCTGTTGGTATGATATATCACATTGATTGATTTGTGTTATGTTAAACTATGCTTGCATTTCTGGGATGGATCCCACTTGATAATGGTAAATAATCTTTCCTAGTATTTTGTTGAGGATTTTTGTATCTATGTTCTTCAGAGATGTTGGCCTATAGTTTTCTTTTTTGTTGTGTATTTGTCTGGTTTTGGTATCAGGATGATGCAGACCTCATAGAATGAGTTTTGAAGTATTCCTTCCTCCTCAATATTTTGGAATAGTTAAGTAGGATTGGTATTAGTTCTTCTTCCACTAGGTCTTGGGCTTTGCAATGATGAGGGACTTTTTATTAATGCTTCTATCTCATTAATTTTATTTGCTTATTCATTTTGGATTTCTTCCTGGTTCAATCTTGGTAGGTTGTATGTGTTTAAGAATTTATCCACTTCTAAGTTTTCCAATTTATTGGCACATAGTTGTTCATAGTAGCCTCTAATGAACCTTTGAACTTCTGCACTATCAGTTGTGATGTTTCCTTTTTCATCTCTGACTTTATTTATTTTGATCTTCTCTCTTTTCTTTTTAGTCTGGCTAATGATGTGTCAATTATGTTTATCTTTTCATAAAAACCAACTTTTTGTTTCATGATTTTTCATATGTTTTGTTTCAATTTTATTTATTCCTGCTCTGATATTTATTATTACTTTTCTTCTACTAATTTTGCATTTGGTTTGCTCTTCTCTTTCTAATTCTTTAAGATGCATCATTAGGTTATTTATTTGAAGCTTTCTTACTTATTTGATGTAGACACTTAATCCTATAAACTTTCTTCTCATTTTTGCTTTTGCTGTATCCAATTGGTTTTGATATGTTGTGTTTTAATTTGTATTTGTTTTGAGAAAGTTTTAAATTTGCTTCTTAATCTCTTTGTTGATCCATTAGTCATTCAGGAGCATACTGTTTAATTTCTATGTGTTTGTATGATTTCCAAAGTTCCACTTGTTATTGATTTTAGTTTTATTCCATTGTAGTCAAAGAAAATACTTGATATATGATTTCATTTTTTAAAATTTTTTAAGATTTGTTTTGTATTCTCACATGTGGTCTATCCTTCAGAATGATCCATGAGCTAAGGAGAAGAATGTGTTTTTTGCAGGTTTGGGATGAAACATTCTGTAAATATCTATTACATACATTTGGCAAATAGTGCAGATTGAGTCCAATGTTTATTGATTTTTCTGTCTGGATGATCTGTCCACTGCTGAAAGTGGGATGTTGAGGTTTCCAAAACTTTTTGCATTGGGGTCTAACTCTCTTTTTAGCTCTGATAATATTTGCTTTATATACCTGGGTGTTCCAATTTTGGGTGCACATATATTTAGAATTATTATATCCTCTTGGCAAACTGATGTTTTTATCATTATATAATGATCTTTTTTTCTTTTTATTGTTTTTGTCTTGAAATCTATTTTGTCTGATAGAAGTAAATCTACTCCTGCTCTTTTTTGGTTTCTATTTGCATAGACTATCTTATTGCATCCCTTTATTTTCAATTTGTGTGTTTTTATAGGTGAAGTGGGTTTCTTAACAACAATGTATAGTTGGTTCGTTTTTTACCCATTCAGCCACTCTGTGTCTTTTGATTGTAGAGTGTAGTCCATTCATATGCAATATTATTATTTATAGGTAAGGACTTACTACTGCCATGTTGTTATTTGATTTCTGGTTGTTTTGTGGTCCTCTCTTTCTTTCTTACTTTGTTAAAAGATATTGCTTTTTATTTTTTCTGTATCTGTTGTATGTTTTTTTGATTTAAGATTATCATAAGGCTTTAAAAAAATTTTATAACTATTTAAAACATATAACAACTCTGCTTACAAACACATAAACAAGCTAAGAGAAATTTACAGATTTCCTACACTTTAACTCCATTCCCCTCCACACACTTTTTAAGCCTTTTGTTGTTTCTATCTATATCTCCTCATACTATCTCTCAAAAAGTTGTTGTAGTTCTTTTTGATAGGTTTGT
Organism: Microcebus murinus; assembly: GCF_040939455.1. Taxonomy (NCBI): domain Eukaryota; kingdom Metazoa; phylum Chordata; class Mammalia; order Primates; family Cheirogaleidae; genus Microcebus; species Microcebus murinus. The sequence goes on from NC_134118.1 coordinate 53,231,721, forward strand.
CTTTTTGTCTTCTTATTCAAGATATAAATGGTTTATATACCACAATTACAGCAATATTCTGTATTTGTGTATTTGATGTTATCAGTGAATTGTATACCTTGAGATAATTTCTTATTGTTCATTAATATGCTTTTCTTTCAGATTGAAGAACTCCTTTAGCATTTCTTATAGGACAGGTCTGGTGTTGACAACACTCAGCTTTTGTTTGTCTAGGAAAATCTTTCTTTTTCCTTCATGTTTAAAGGATATTTTTGCAAGATACAATATTCTAGGGTTAAGGTTTCTTTCCTTCAGTATGTTGACTGTGTCATGCCACTCTCTCCTGGCTTGTTTCCACTGAGAAGTCTGCTGCTAGGCATATTGAAGCTTCTTTGTATGTTTTTTTTTTCCTCTTTTTTTTCTTTTTTCTTGCTTCCTTAGGACCATTTCTTTGTCCGTTACTTTTGGTAGCTTGATTATTAAATTCCTTGAGGTTATCTTGTTTAGGTTAAATCTGCTTGGTGTTCCATGACATTCTTTTACCTAAATATTGCTATCTTTCTCTAGGTTCAGAATGCTCTCTGTTATTATTTCTTTGAATAAACTTTGTTTGCCAATCTTTCTCTCTATTTCTTCTTTAAGATCAATAACTCTTAGATTTGGCCTTTTGAGGCTATTTTATAGATCTTGTAGGTGTGCTTCATTTCTTTTTTCTTTTTTTCTTTTATTCTTCTTATTGTATATTTTCAAATAGCCTATCTTCAAGCTCACTGATTCTTTCTTCTATGTGGTCAATTCTGCTACTGAGAGACTGATGCATTTCTCAGTTTGTTTATTGAATTCTTCAATTTCTAAATTTCTGCTTTATTTTTTATTATTATTTCAATCTCTTTGTTAACTTTCTCTGATAAGCTTCTGAATTCCTTCTCTGTATTGTCTTGAAGTTCATTGAGCTTCTTCAAGATAGATATTTTGAGCTCCTCGATTGAAAGGTCACGTATCTCTATTACTCCAGGATTGGTCACTGGTACCTTATTTGATTTGTTTCATGAGGTCATGTTTTCCTGTATACTTATAGTTGATACTTATAGTTGTTCATTGATGTCTGGCCATTGAGGAGTCAGGTATTTATTTTAATCTTCACAGTCTGGGCTTGTTTTAACTGATTGTTCTTGAGAAGGCTTTCCAGATTTTCAAAGGGAATTGAGTGTTATGACCTAAGTCTTTGGTTGCTGCAGCAGTATCAGCACTGAAAATGCCCCAAGCCCAAGGTCCTTTCCTTCAGAGCAGTATGTTTCCTTCTGGCCCAAGGTGGATCCAGAAATGCTATACGGGAACTAAGACCTGGCTTGGACTCAGGGACTTCAGAGACCTGCTTGGTATTTATTTTTACTATGGCTACACTGGTATCCAAGTTGCAAAACAAAGTGCTCTAAACTCTTTTCTTTCCTTTCCCCAAGTGGAAAAATATTCTCCTTGAGCTGTACTGCCTGGCAGTGAGGAAAGGGTGACATAGGCACTGGGTTGGCCACTGCTGCTGGTGTCTCACTGGGTCACATACACCCCCACATCCACTGGGTCTAAGCCAGTAGAGCCACGGGACTTGCCCAAGGACTACAGCCTTTGGGTCCTGACTGCCTTACAAATTTAGTCCAGGCCCCAAGCCACTTTTTGTCAACCAGTGGTAAAGCTAGTCAGAACTTGTGTTTCTGGGCAAAGGATTTCACTCTGGCCTGGTCTAAATGCTCCCTCTGTGGGCACCAGTAGAATTCTGCCCTGTGCTGTGTTCCCCTGTGCCAAGGCAGTCCTGATTTCCAATGCAAAGTCCCCACAATCACTTTACTTTCCCTCCTCTACCCAGGCACGCAAATTCTCTCTCCACTGGGTGCACTGTAATAGAACTGTTGGGGGATGGGGGAAGAACAGGGTAGGCAATGCAAGAGGATCTTTTCTGCCCTCTTCAGCACCTCTTTTCTTGATATAAAGTTAAAACCAAGTAGTGTGATCATTCTCCTGATTTTGGGTTTGTCTGAAGGGATTGTTTGCATGGATAGTTGTTGATTTGGTGTTTGTGCTGAGGGACGGCCACTGGTCATTTCTATTCAGCCATCTTGATCCCTCTATAGCACTCTTAACCTCCAAGTGTTTTGTTCTTGCTTGTCCCTTATCCAATCATATCTTGCTCATCCTACTCCAAAGCGTGTTAATTGCTTCTTAGGAATACCTTACTCCTTGATAAACAAATATACCAATTCTATTTTCCTCTTCACAAATACATTCATTTTATTTCCTGACTCTATTGAAATTTGTTTTCCCTCCAGCGTCCTCCAGTTCAATTTCCTCTTTCTTCCTACACTCTTTTTCACAAAATCCTAAAACAGGGACCATAGCTAGAATATATATATAGTGTGTGTATGTACATATATATATATGTACTATATATTTGTATATATTACATTATGTACTATATATATTGTATATAGTACATGTATATATAGTGTGTATACATATATAATGCTGAAAGACTATAGAATATAATTCTGTATTACATTATATTAAATATATTAATCTGCATTTTTATTTTTATTCTTCCCCAAATGTCAAGGAAGTCCATCATAGTACATTTTTATCTCTTGTGTTCAATAGTATTCTCAGAGCCTAAACTGGTACTTGGCCCTTAGTGGTTCTCATAATATAGTTGTTAAATGAATGAACATATGAAAACTGAATTATCAGGCAATATATATCTTTTTTCTTGCAAATCTTGTTGCAGAAAAATCAGGAGAACATGAAGCTCTTTATAATATTTATCTCTATGAATATGTGGAAATCCCAGTAGTATATAAAAACTCAATTTGTTTCATCTAACAAAACAAAGAACACTGGCACCTTTGATATTGCTATGCTTCATATCTTTAATTTTATGAAAAGCACACCTAGGTCTAATTGCATACAATTAAGATAAAGCCAGAATACATTGTTGATGTTATTGACTTCATAAATTCTAATGCTCAATTACAAAATGACTCCAAACCACTGCCAAGATCTAGACAACTGTTGCCTCTCCCAGAATTTATTTTGCAAAAGCAGCCTATATTATGAGTCACTTTGTATGCAATGAAGGTCAGCTGTCTATAGTTAATGGAATGTTTTCTTGTGGGATAATTTATGTATATTGCCTTTCTTTCATCAGAATACATGTCTGGCTACATATGGCCTGATATTGAAGTGTCTCCATATTTCTCAAGGCAAATGTCTTACTGGATAAGGCTTGGTTAAAAAAAAAAAAATTGCTGTGGCTTTACTCTACAAAATTAAAGCTTAAACTTTAAAATTACTAGTAATCATTATGTGAGTAATGAACATCTTCTTATTTCAAAATGAAAAACAAATAAGGAAACATGTGACATGAAACTGAATAAGGGAATATTTGAGCTATGGACTGGGAGAATTTTGGCTTTTGAAATAGAAAAAAAAGATGAACAACTCTAGTAGAATATAAAGTAGCTATTAAAATTTATATTTTAGAAGCCAAAACTATGAAAACTTTATGAAAATAAGCTACTTCTTGAAACCTCATTTACATAAAATATAGTCATCCTGATAATTAAAATATGAAGCTGAGTTCAGTGACCTCTCTAAACAAGGATCCATTTCTGAGGGAAGTTATTTAGATGATCTGGTTCAAATCTCAAATCAACCACTTACTGATTGTCAGAGCTTGGTCAAATTCTCTTAACCTTTTATGTAAAATATAGGTATCTACCTTTTTGGGTTTTCTTGAGGATTGAATGAGTTAATACCTATTAAATGTTTAAAATAGTAACTGACTAACAACAATTATTCTTTAAGTGTTGGCTCTTTTTCTTATTGCTAAGAAAATTATTCTGACACATATTTCTCCATGGAATAAACAGTTTGGCAATACTGACAAACATCAAAATTCTTATGAGCTTTTTCCAAGTCATAAATCAACGGATGTCAAAAGCAGCAAGGGTTTTAGGGAAATAAAGATAAATATGCCATTATGTTCAACTATTTATTAATTATTTAACTTTGGCAAAAACACTGATCATGCCTAAGACTCATTTTTTTTTTTTACTTCAGATTATCTGCCATATACTATTATTTGAGATTTTTATTTTATAATCTGCTTTTACCTTTGTAATTAATTCCAGCTATTATTATAAAGGAAACAAATCAATAAAAATGAGCTAAAAAAAAAAAAAGCTCTGATTTGTAGCATTTGCCAATTTCTATGGTGTAAATATCTCCACAATGGGTGATTTTCAAGCTACCATAATGATGTCAATGAACATGGCATTGGGAAAATATGCACATAACTGATTGGAGCCAGTATGAGCTAGCCTCAGCACATCACTATTTCTAGCCAGGGGAGGATTCTTTATTAATTTGTGTCACATATTCAAAGTAACTTTCCCCAGGGGTAACAATAAACCTCCCCCAATCACAACAGAAACATTCATGATCTCAGGATGAATTTCCAAATTCCAGAGTGATCAATAACAGAAATGGCTTAGATTTAGGCCTAATTATCTAAAAGACATTTGCAGGGTACAGTGGAGTAGGAAGATAGTATTCTGTAGAATTTAAATGCTGAAAATATAGGTTCTAATATATTCTACTTTAAAAAGCAAGGTGAAGATATAGAGTAAATAATAAAAAACTAAATGCAAAAATTGGGCATCAAAACACACACTAGAGAATATAGAGTAAGATAAATATAAACTGGAGAAAAAAAAAACAGTCTGCATTGTGTCAGCATTTCTCAGACTTTAATGTGCATACAAATCACCAGAGTCTCTTGTTAATGCAAATTCTGATTCACTAGGATTGAGATAGGTTCTGAGATTCTGCATTTCTAATAGTTAATACTGACTCCCCTGGTGTCTCAACCACATTTTGAATACCAAGGTAATAGATTATTTTAACTACCTTCAGTTCTTCAATGATAAAAAAAAAAAAAAAGAAAGAAAGAAAGTTTAATCTAGAAAAAAGAAATGCTGAGTAAGTAACCAGCACTGAATTTTTTTAGAAGTGAGAATTCAGCCATTCTCATGGGGTATAAGAGAGGGCAGAAATTCTTTGGTTGTTGTTGTTTTTTTTTATTAGTTTGTTTGAGGACTTATCTAGGAAGCAAAGCCAAATAGTTTGGAAAGGTGGAACAACTTGTTTGAGGCTTGAGAAGGAAGGAGTCTGCTTTATTATTCTCTGGAACTTTTTGAAAAAGGTCTGTCCATAGCTCATGTTGTAACTTAGCAGAATAGCTATTAGAGTGAAGAAGAAAATCTGGGAGATGCATGAGGTGAATCTGCCCTTGTTGCTCAGCAAAGAAGTACAGTGAGGATGATGAAAGCGAACATTTATGAGAGATGCTAAAGAGGTAGAGAGCAGAGCACTTAGTGACCAACTGAGTATGGGGGTGAGGATAAATCTACAGAGGTGCTCACACTTTTGCCCTGGATAACTGGATGGAGCCATTCATTGAGATAGGGACAAGGATGAGAGAGAACTGTTTTACACTGCTTTGTGGGAGTATGTCTGTATACCATGAAGGTAACAGGAGTGACACTCTTGCCATGTGAACCTTATTTGAGATATATATATATATATATATATATATATATATATATATATATATATGTGTTTATTATTTAACAATATTTTTATTTTTAAATTATTTTTTCACAAGATGGTAGGGCTGTCTATTCTGTTACTTTAACTTCCTTCACAGTGAAGGTCAATTGTATTTCTTATCATTCCCAGGAATTTTGTTCAAGATAAATGTAAAGTTTAATAATATTTTCCTGAGTTTGTTCTCAGAGACAGCCTATAGATTTAAAACATGTTGAAAATCTGAATCAAAAGGTCCACCAGCTTCCAATATGGAGTTATCCAACAAAAATGGAAAATTTGACCCATCTGAGTAATAAGAGTCACACTCCCAGGCTCAACTCAGAAGTAAATCAAAAGCTGACATTATTTTAAAACTCAACCCCAAGTGATGAATTTCTAAATTGATCTAGTCATTTTATCCGTGAAACTGTTGACCAATATCTCTGCCAAAATATAGAAGTACAAAGCAACCAAAATAATAGGGAAAGGACACTTGATAATACATTTCTGTGATGCATAGAAATCTGCAGTGATAATGCATCTCTGATGCATAGAAATCTACCTAAAAGCAGGCAAAATAGCATGATGACACAAGGGTTCTAAGGTTAGATCAGTTCAACGACAAATCCAACGTCCAAAATAAATAGCTATGTGATTTAAGTTAACTTATTTATATTCTCTAAAACTTAGTTTTTCTGTCTATAAAAATAAGGCAATAGTGATATCTACTTCCACTGGAACTTTCTGAGGGTTGATATCAAAGAAATGCAAATTGTCTCATACCAGTAAATAAGCAGTTAGAGTTATTTATCATACTATTATATTATTATAATTTGGTTATGAATAAATAAGTATATCATCATATTAATATATGTCCAGTGTCCATATGTTCATTGACAGGATTTCCTTAGATTTGATAGACCAGTGCTTTCTCAATTATATGTGTGGCCAAAATTCCCCATGCTGTGGCTTGCTTTTTCACTCTCTTAGTAGTCAGTTTGATTTACAGAGTTTTGGAACCTTAATGAAATGCATTTTCCCAATGTTTTCTTTGACTATTTCAAGGTCATTAAGTAGAAGTTAATAAAATGGAATAATTCAAGGAGATATATTTATAGTCTGGATGGGGAAAAGGATATTAAGGATGACACCTGGTTTTGGACATGAGTAATTTTATGATCAATGACATCTATTGTAATGAGGAAAACTGTGGAAATGGGAGACACAAACCAAATTTCCATTTTGAAAATGCTACATTTAAAACAACCCTTATCTATTTTGGAGATGACATAGTTGGATATATGTCTCAGGTTTAAGACATATCTCATGTTTAAGACATGTCTCAAGTTCAAGAAAATATTATCCCATAGATTTAAATTTGGCCATATGATATTTAAGGATATGTTACTGGACAGATATCCCCCAAAAGTAAGTGCATCTAGAGAGAAGAGGTATGGGAACAATGTTGAGGTCTGCCTAAATTTAAAATTTTACAGGAGGGAACTTGCAAAAGAGACTAAGAAGTAGTCAGCAAGGCAAAAAATCAGAACTGTAGATGATGACATAAAATCTAAGAAAGGAAAATGAAGCAAGAAAAATGCTCCTAAGATATCAAATAAAACAAAATCAGAAAAGTATCAGTGGACTTGGTAACACAAAGGTTATTTTCTATCTTGACAAAAACAGTTGCAATGAATTGGTTAGAGAGGTAGAACTTGAGTAATGAGTATAAGAAGTGGAGACAATGAGTTCAGATCAAAATTTCAAAAGAATATTCTGGAATAGGAAAGATAATAAAAATAGAGGAGAATTTACAGGAGAATATGGAATCAAGAGAATTTGTCAATTTGACAAAAAGGGGAAAGGTATATTCTGAGAAGGCAAGAAATCCAGAGCCCAACAGAAGAGAGGTTGAGCTTGGATGTTGAAGGGAACATGTGTTCCATTATAAGAGGAAGGAAGCCATGGTATGTATTAATAGATACAGACCTAGGTTGGTTTGTAGTCAGAATAGTAACAAAACTAGATTTATATTTTATAAAAATCACTATAGCTGCAGTGTGGAGAATGATTGAAGTGATCATTTTGATATTTGAAGTGAGATATGGTGAGAACCTGATCCAGAGGGAGCAGAGGTGATGGAGTAGAGAAAGCAAGTAGATAGGCATTAAAAAAGAGATTAGGGCCGGGCGCTGTGGCTCACGCCTGTAATCCTAGCTCTTGGGAGGCCGAGGCGGGCGGATTGCTCAAGGTCAGGAGTTCAAAACCAGCCTGAGCAAGAGCGAGACCCCATCTCTACTATAAATAGAAAGAAATTAATTGGCCAACTGATATATATATATAAAATTAGCCGGGCATGGTGGCACATGCCTGTAGTCCCAGCTACTCGGGAGGCTGAGGCAGAAGGATCACTCAAGCCCAGGAGTTTGAGGTTGCTGTGAGCTAGGCTGATGCCACGGCACTCACTCTAGCCTGGACAACAAAGTGAGACTCTGTCTCAAAAAAAAAAAAAAAAAAAAAAAGAGATTAGGCTGATGTTGCTTATGGAGGGCACAGAAGTTACAGGTTAAAGAAAGGACTTAAGGATGATTCCTACCTACTATCCTAGGGGACAGTGATGGCACATTATTATCTAGCTAAAGAATACTAGAGGGAAGAGGGGGAAATTTAAAGGTAAAGACAATTTGCACCTTTCTCATATGGAAACCTGGAGGAAACTGGAGACACCAACTAAAGATGTCCAAGTGGCTGTTGAATATATACTACTCATTTAATTCTGTCATGGTAGACCTACATGTGCCTACACATAATATAAGCTATGATGTTTTATTTCAACTAAAAATGATAGCAGCCAACTTGCCTTTTTAATTATGATTTGTTTAGCCTCCAAATATGAAAAATTAAAATGCATTTAACAAATAAGTGTTGAAGTTGTTTGAATTAAATTAAACAACCATTGTCTCATCTTGATGTGGAACATTGGGTCAGATGTTCTAATGGTTGTGCAAAAATGGATAGACTGAGCCCCAGACACACTATACTATATTTATTAAAATAACTTGATTGTGATAGTGTAGGTTACTTATCTGTAACTCTTAAGAGATGTAAACTTAATTTCATTCATTTAATTAATAATATGACCAATGTATAAACAGGGATATATTTAGAATTTCCATTTTCTACCTTGACAGTCAAACGTTTATTTTCTATCTATATCACATATACATTGCAATTGTATGCAAATGATAGCCTCGAGAACATTTCTGTAGAAATTGGAATTTTTTGTTGTTGTTTCAAACATGCTTAAGATTAGAATGAAAGTAACACATTATAATTTCTAATGTGATTCTTTTCATTTTCAGAAAGATTGTATCTTGCCCAAGGAAGATATGTTCTTTATATGGATATTTCTCTTTCATGAATTTATTTATTTAGTTTCACCAAAGTTTAGGTAAGGAAATAACAGCACATCAGAAACAAACATATTTTTGTGACTGCAGTGGAACCTTCCAGTTAATTTAAACTTATTATTTCAATATTTCAGTGGGATTGCCTTTCACTTTTAATTAGGCAACAAAAAACAGTATATGTGCAGATTGTTATACACAGTTCCAAATTTTGTTATTCTCTCTACAATATGAATATTAAAAATTATGCCATATTCCTCCCTTTTCCTCTCACAAAGATGAAAGAACTGTGACCAATATCACTTTAGCATGGCAGGCTCTGAGCGTGGGCAGTGGGTGAGAGGGAGAAAGTACACTAGCTACTGCACATAGGCGTGATTGTATCTAATACTATTGTCTCTGCAAAGTGGGTATTATTCTTGATCATTCTGCTTCCCATTTTAGAGATGATAGAGTGACATCAACAAACTTTAAACTATTTTCCTAAATTCACTCTACTTACTGACTTGGCTAAGATCTTGGCCCAGGTCTGTACAACATGTTAACTCAAGCTCTACCCACAGTGTTCTGCCAGAGTAAAACAGCTATCTCCACATGCCTGTGTAGGGAATAGTAGAGCGGGCTTGTTCCATGATTTCCTTGATATTCTAGAGATATTTTAGCATTGTTGAATGATTCTTTCTCCAAGTCAAGTTTGTTTGAAAGTAATCTACATAAATTAATTCAAGGTATAAGTAGGTTTACCAGGAGAGAAGAGATTTCATAAAAGATCAATAATGGAGCAAAGAAGAAATGAGTAGTATGCAAACAGGAGCCAAAAATCAGAAATCTCTACTCCTCCAGCTCACATGATTTTTCTCTTCTCTAATTTCTTTATTCATATCTACTCTATTTTCCTTCAGTTGACCCCTTTACTCAATGTACATGTGACCCCTACTCATCCTAACTACTACTATGATCTTCCAGATGTTTCTTATCTATTAAGGTAGCCACTAGTCACACATGACTACTTGAATTTAAACTAATTAAATAGAATAAATCTTTTAAAAAAATCTGTTCATATATCTCACTAGCTACATTTCCCGTATTCGATAGCCACATTGTTATCATCACACACAAAAAGTTCTATTAACAGCGACATCTTTGTTCCAGTACTTTGTTCTTTGCCCATCTTTGTTCTTGGCCCATTATCTGTTGTTTGTAGTTTCTACATCTCCCAGTTCAAATTCTCAATTCATTTTAGACTCTTCATGCAAATTCCCGACCCCTTAGTAAAATTGGATGCCCATTCCTTGTCCAATCATCTTGTACTAGAAGGAGAAAGATCCACTGTGTAATTTGCAGGGCATGTGGACAGGGCAGCAATGGCTCGTACTGTCCCTTTGCTCCATTTCTCAGCTACAATGTCCACATTGCACGGGATTATAAAATATCCATTACTATTAAATTTTCCTCAACAAAACAACATAGGCCTTGATTATTTAGTTCATCCCATTCTTTTTTCTCTTGTAAAGGTTGTATTAGGTTAGAAATTGGTATCTAGTAGATAAATAGTTAAGCCAGAAAAGATTCACAATATTTTTTTCTGATATTGCTTTCATGCCAAAATTAAATAAAGAGTTCAAACAACAGAACATATAGATCTTAAAATTATTTTACCAGAAGGAAAGCATTTTCCAGCTGTATTGGGAAAACCAAAACAATTCATTATTTTCTTGTTTTACCTCCCTATATCATGCTCTCTGAAGTTGCTCTCATGAGCAAAATATTGTTTAATATGTTTAATATCTTTGGCTGGACTGTATGCTTGCTAATGATACAAGTGAGGTAGTATAAATGTCTTTTTTTCAAACTTGGGCCACAAATGTCAACTCATTTACCCAGGAAGGAGTATCAAGGGAATTTCATTTTTCACATACATCTATCAACTTGTGTATGATTTGCATTTGACCCTGTGAGCAACACATTTCTCAGACACCTCCCAGGGCCATGTACATAGATGTTCAGATGAGGGGGTCCAAAAGCTTATCTTTCATTGACTATAGAGAAAAATCTCTCTCTAATTCTTGGTACATATTATTAGATTTTCATTGTAATTCAAAAAAAAATTATGAATACTGTGTGGACAATGAAAAATTGACATGATAAAATAAAATTCTCTATCTGCATTCTATTTTACTGAGACTTAAGTTAATCCTGTGCTTCAAAGTATCTTATTAGCAAGTATATTGTTCTTTGACACCATTACTTATAAGTGAACCTATCAGAGAGGCTTAAATAAATGATTTTATCCCACAGAGACTTTCAAATGTAATTAATGCTTAAGATAAGTTTAGGTTCTTTAGATAAAAAAAGCTTTTGAAATAAACTGCTTATGATGTTATTAAATTGCTAATGATAAAAACACAGCTTAGAACATTACTTGCATGAAAATTGATACTAGAGTTCCAGTGTGTGATCAACCAAAAAAGATGAGTGATATACACAGTTTTAATAATACTTGTTTTAGTTTTATTTTTAAATTGACATATAATAGTTGTACATATTTATGAGTTACGTGGTGATGTCTCAATACATATAATGTACAGTGATCAGATCAGTGTAATTAGCATATCCGATTTTTACTACTCTTTAATGTAAAATTCTACCTAAAGTTGCTTTTATGTGACTAAGGTAAATACTATGAGCATTTAACAATTTTAAATCATGTTAATATTAGGGTTAATAATCTTATACATTTCTCATTATATTGAAACTAAAACATAAAATATCTATTATCAGCACTATTTTCTAATATTCTTCAAAACTAAACACCAGTTAAATTGTTCATTTCCAATAATTATCGAAACAACACTTTCTTATGCTTATTCAGTTTGTATTGAAAGTCTGATCCCCACTAACACAAGCTATTTTAATACCTTCCCAGCTATTCTCCCTGCTCCTCTTTTAGTCTGTTTTCACTACAAATCATTCTACACACTGGTATTTTGCCAAGACAGGATTTAAAAAAACAACCTGATACATAAGAAATGGAATCTCAGCTGTATCTCAGTATTTTTCATCTGTACAATAAAAATAATTCTTGCCTCTCCGTTTTATTATAATGATTAAATGATATAATACATGGGCAAACAGCAGGCATATTATAGAACTGCAATCATCCTTTGTAGAGATTTTCAATGTCTCCTCACTACCTGTGGATTAAGACTAATTTTCTTGCTAAGACAACCAAATCTTGTGTCATAAAGTGTGCTCCCATTCCAAGCTTTTGAATACTAGGTTCTGGTCAAAGTAGAAGTACCAGTGTGTAATGGAGACGTCTTGCCTTTTTTTCCCACTCTTAACCTAAGCCTCTTTCTAAAGCCATGCTTCTGTGTCCCCTCCACCTGAAAGGACCTTGCCTGTCATTTCCTTCATCTAAGTAATAGCTATATCTAATCATATCTAATCTACCCACTTATCTCAAGACAATTCTGAATTACCAAAGCTGAAATCTACTCTTTTGTTTGGTCTGTTTCTGGTGTCCATAATACCCAACTCAGAAGTGTTATAGCTATTAAATGAGATAAGTTATATATGTCCAAATAGCATGTTAGTATTTTTTCTTGAAAATTAATCCTTAGAAAATAGGGAGCACTTCATTGTGAGGCTATATAATCTTTTGTTTTATAGGGTATCCTTTTAAAAAAAAATAAAAAAGAAAAATATACATTAGGCAAAATAGATATCCCTGCATGAGGTTACTTACAGAAGTGATCTGACATAACCAGCAAAACAAGAGCCAAAGAATGACAACAATGACCACAGATTAGAATAGTAATCATTTTGGGAATATGCTCTCACAATTGGAAGTGTTCAATATCATTGAAAAGAGAGAGAAAGATAATTTTAAAATTTTATTTGAAAACTATACAAAATAAAATTAGAGTGTTAATAAATAAATATAATAATAAATATAAATATTATAATAAATAAATATAATAAAAGTGTTATACTATAGAGATTAATCCCTAGGAGATAATTACCTCTATAAGAAAAAAACTTTAAAAGGAAAACCATTCTTTTAATTTTAGTACTACAGAAAAATTGTGATTTGGATTACAATCCCTTACATCACCTATGATTCATCATAAATCAATTTAGATGAGGGAGAATAGTAGACAGAGACTGTTTGAGGTGATGACTTTAATATCAAAGAAGAATATGAATAGTGAATGAAAGAATTTCATGTACTATGAGAAGAAATACTTCAAATTAATACATCATTATATGTTTATTTTAATTGTATATATAAACAAATGAACAAGTTAAATATAAAATATATTTTTCAATATTATAAAAATCCTGGAATTTATACTAATACATTTAAATTGTCCAAAAATTGTAAGTGTTCTCAATGAGAAAGTAAAGATCACTTTCTGTTTGATGTTACCATATGGTCAAGATTACCATCTGTTTGTCATGTTTATCTCTACCTGAGTGAGAATTTATAAAACATCAATTACCTTTACTCTACTTACTTTCCCTTTACCTACCTTTGGAAATTATTTGTATATTACATAATATGTATTCATTAATTAATTAACATAACATTTATTGAGTACTTTCTATAAATTAAGCATTGTACTAGATACTGGAAATATAATAGTGAATTAAATGGCAAAAAAGCCCGCTTCATGGAGCTTCCATTCTTTATGGGCAGGCATTAAAAAATACATAAGTAGATAGAAAAGTAAGTAAATAAAGTACCAGGTGGTAATAAATGCAAAGGAAAAAATACAAGTAGGTAAAGTACTTAGAAAGAGCTGGAAGTGGGTTGTATTAATTTAAATATGGAGATCATAGAAGCCTTCTTGTTATCCTTTGAGGAAAGACATAAAGGAATCAAGAAAGGCCTGAGGATATCTGTGGAAAGCACATTCCAAACAGAAAATAGCAAATGTGAAGCCATAATGTCAGATAGCCTCTGTGGCTAAAGCAGTGTGATCAAGGCAGAATTAGGAGTTCAGTTTGAGAAGAGGTGGAGCAGTACATGTAAGGTCTTCAGGCCACTGCAAAGACTCATGTTTTTACTCTGAGAGGAATGGAGATCACTGAACTTTGAGCAGAGAATCACTGTCATTGCCGTATGGGTGTGTGTGTGTGTGTGTGTGTGTGTGTGTGAGTGAGATGACAACAGTCAGACCAGTTAAGAATCAGTTATAACACCCTCTTAAAGATGATGGTGGTTTTCGCCTGGTTATAGTGGTGGAGGTCCTGGGCAATGATTTGACCCTGGGTTTTACGTTTTATAGGAAAACTCCTATTTAAAAAAAAGGGATTTGCTAATTCCGTGGATGTAAGATACAACAGAATGAGAAATATCAAAAATAACTCAAATAGTTGAATGTATAACCTCCATTACAGTCATTACAGGGATAGAATATATTTTTTGAGGCTTAGAGATATTGATAATCTCTAAGACATTGATAATATCTTTTTAATTTTTCTTTACCCACATTAATAAGAGGATATATGCTCATTGAAGTGAGTTTGTCAAGAACGTTGATTTAAATGACCATAGTGATTGAAAAGCCATAGTCATGGTGTTAAATGAGACTCAAGAAGGAGATTTGGGAGAGGGCATTGGGATGAAAGAATGGCCCCTAATTTTGACAAATTCTAGTTTGAAATATGTTTAATACAACCAGTAAGTGGAAACATAAAAGATAGTCCAAAGCTTGAGTAACAGATTTTAGAGTTTTCTCCATAGTTTAGTGGTTGAATAATGTAATGTAATAAAATTATTGAGTGAGCATTTATAACTAGTAAGCAAAGAAGACTAAAACCTTTGAAAACCTGTAATATGAGATTATTCATAGATACAAATCAATGAGATAAATGGAATGATAACTAGGGCATAATGTTGATTATGTATACAAATAAAGAGTTTTATCAAGCAATATCTAAGTATAACTAGTATGTCAAGTCAAAAGGACTTGGAACATAAGTGATATATGACACATATGACCATCCTGACTCTATTAGAGTTCTCCAGAGAAACAGAACAAATAATAGATAGATCGATAGAAATTTATTATAAGAAATTGGCTCATTATATAGGCTAAGTAATATGTAACATTGACCATCACAATGATCATGTATCTGTCAAATATAAGGTGAATTCTATTTTTCCATTTAGCAGATCCATTAAAAATTTTGTTGGTCAACTTGAATGAGTAAAGTCCAGGATTCTAGATAATATTGGAAAATAATTGTTTCATTTGGTAATTTAACTATATGCATATTTAATTAAAATAACAAAACATACCAATTTTAAATATTGTTTATCCATTCTCACAAAATCATCAGATGAATAGAACATTGATTTTTATTTTATTTTTTTTTATATTTGTGGATAATTTTACTCAGGGAGCTTTTATTCTCCTCTAGCCTCTGATATAAAAAGATCCTGATATTCCCACACTGATTAAGTTGCGGTTACCATGTGAAATGCTTTTGGACATTCAGACATATGAGGAAGCCCACTGAGGTGCTTTTGGAAAAAAAAAAAGAAAAGACTTTTCTTCCCATAAAAAGAGAAAGGAACATGATAAAAAGCCTCCTTTCCCTTTTCCTGCCTTTGGGCACAGTAATTTGAGAACATGATGCCCAGACCAGTGGCAGCCATATCAGCTGCATGTGACTTCCTATTTTGTACCTTGGAGGGCTTAAGCCTGGAGACAAAAATTAACATATTTATGAATTACAAAAAAATCCAAGAATTTAGGTCCTTGATAACATTATTGAGCCACCAAAGTAGTCCTAAGTACTGAGACTTCATGACATTTTGTCATCAGAGTTAATAAATACTTGTGTTGTTTAAGTTACTTATAGTCAGTTTCTTACCTCTAGCTCCAAATATTTTAAATGTTGCAATACAATAAGACAGAAAGTTAGCAAAAAAGGCAACAAACTTGACTTAAGTGTGGTTTAACATTATAATGCTCATGTTTTCAAATGAGAGATAGCAGCAAGAAAGAAAAATGGCAGGTGATATTCAATATCAAGCAACTACAAATACCATAGGTTTATGAAGCATCCTAGTTAGTGTCTTGTTAGTGAATTGTTTTCTGAATAGTTTTCAAGATAAGCAAATCATAATCACCTGAAAATTCTTGTTAAAAGGTAGATTTATTGGCATCATCATGTTCAACCTTCCAATCCAAGAGGGCCCATAAATATACATTTTAAACAGCAACCTCAAGGGATTCTTGTGTAGATTAAAGTTAGGGTCGACAACAGATAAATGTAGGATGCTAATCCAAATAGTTCCAAGTAAAGCAAGGTAGAAAGGGACCTGATCCTCTCAGATATGCAAAGCACTGAAAAAGACTGGAATTTAATAGATACACTACTACTTAGAGTTCATGCAAAAGGCCAGATCTAAAGCAGCAAGACTGGACCTCCAAGACTGGAAGGCTGAAGCTGATGATAATTACCCTGCACTGGAGGTATTAATATTGTTTTGCTCAAGAAAGGTGAGGCGCTAAACTTGCAAATGGGACTACAATTCTTCCCACTTGAAAAGACTCGAAAACCAGTTACAAATAGAAATGCAACAGAGATGTCAAGCAAGATGACATTTGAAAAGAAGTATTTGTTTTTCAGAATTAAATAAATTGAGGGGGCTGGGCACGGTGGCTCACGCCTGTAATCCTAACACTGTGGGAGGCTGACGCAGTAGGATCATTTAAGCTCAGGAGTTTGAGACCAGTCTGAGCAAGAGTGAGACCCCATCTCTACTAAAAAAAATAGAAATTAGCTGGACAACTAAAAATATATATATATAATAACCACGGCACTCTAGCCCTGGCAATAGAGTAAGACTCTGTCTCAAAAAAAAAAAAATTAAAAATTAAAAAAAAGAAAGAACAAAAATGAGGAACCAAGTAAAACATATTTGAAAGTGATTGAGGCAAAAATCAAGATCAAAATAAAGAAATAAAGAATGGCACGTGTGAAAGTGCAGGATAATCACCATGAACGAGCCCTTCAAGAAAATGAAGGATAAGGAGAAGACAAATATAGAGTAGTGAATAGGGAAGCAATTCCATTATCAACACAATTTCAGCACCCTGCTTCCCAAAGATACTGGTTTTGTAATGAAAGGTGACTAGTAATCCACTAAAGTATTTTGTGTTATTGTATTAATGAAGAAAAATTTGTGGTGGATATTCATGCAAAGGAAAGGACTACTGCTATTTGTTACCATCAGTGTCAGAAAAAATATCTGAATGAATGAATGAATGAATAACTGGTATATCTAAGATCAATAGCTCCACAATAGGTAATTTAAGTATTATAAAGCTTGTCTTGAAAATAATTAAAATTTTACCTTCAGTAACTCAGAGGCCAGAAGGGTCGCTACTTGGCAGAGGACCCTGGATTTCATTGTCCTTCTCAGCTTTTCTTCAACCCTCCCCTACAGAAGAAGCCCCTCAATAAAATGGCTTGACCCCCAAAATAATTAAAATTTTAAAGCAAGTGAAAAAAAGGTTAGAAACATAGAAAAATATTCTGGGCAAAGAATGGGCTGTCAATGTATTTCCCAATTGTAGTAGGCAAATAAACATTAGCCTAGTTTTCCTATCCAAACTGAGGGAGATATTCCCTCCCTGTGAATATGAGTCAGAATTTGGTCTAACCAAATTACTCTTGCTAGTTTTTATATGATAAATGGTTTATAAAAACGATGCATCATTAATTGTCTTGTTTATTCTCACTTATTAAGGATATCATAATCTATAGTTTAGTTTTATGAACATGAAAATCAGTGACCACTAATATATTTTCCCACTCTGCTCTTCTACATTTTTTTATCAGAAAATTTATCCAAGACAGAAATTAAAGCATCCCAGATTTGAAACAAAACAAAACAAAATGCAGAACCCGTTACAATTTCATTCTTCTAAGCAGTGTTTAGTTTATGACTATCACTCAGCTGTTCAGGACAAAAATACTATTGCTCGATAGATTCTCTGGGATTAGAGTATACTTTTGAAACATCAATGTACACGAGTCTTTAAAATGGGTTAAAAACAGACTTGATTGTAGTGGTTCCATTGCAAAACAATGAGCCATCTGTTTCATTAAGTCTTCAGCAGTGCTCAGTCTTTTACTCCCTCTTGGCTAAATCTGTTTTTGTTGTTTTGGGTTTTTTTTTGTTTTTTTTTTCCCCCCAGAATTGTTGAGCTTCAGCCAGCCTAATTCACAACACTCTTCAAGAGTTGTTCGCTGGCTGAATAGCTGAGCGTCAGCTGGCTCAGGCACTGAATCACTACCAGCATATTACTGCCTCCCTCCTCCCCACGTTCGCCTTATTTAGAAGTCTATTTTCTCTAGTACTTGGAAGCAGCTGCCATAAATTTGAACAAAAAAGATTTTTATATAATATAAATGTGTTATAAAATGCAGAAATACCCAATGCATGTGTATTATGTATGCACTTGTATATATGTGTGTGTATGCATGTGTATATGTGTGTATAATAAAAGTGATATCTCATTTTTCTTCATAATTTCAATGTCAAAAATGTTCCATGTTTGACATCATTTGGAAGTTGTCACCAAAACAATGCCAGTGTGCCAGACACTGTTGATTGTCTTTTCACCATTCTATCCACCACCTTTTCTCTTTCCAAAGAGAATCCTGATTTTATTTAGTAAACCATTTTCATTCACTTAGCCATTTGCTTCTGCTTTCACTCCAGAGGAGGTTGTTCTGATTAGATCTCAATAACTGACTGTGTTTTATTAGCTTATTTTACCAGTAAAAAAAAAATGATTCAGTAGAATTAATCATTTATATGTTCAAAAAAAGGATAAATGAAATCCTACTATGTACCAGACATAGTGCTAAGCTCTCTAAACTTTGGGGAGCAAATGCTGGGGAAACCTCTTCACGGTACCACAATAATAAATCCTGTGTAATAATATCCAGATAGTATGTAAGGGAGAAATTTTAAAAAGTGAAATCTTACTGGAAGGGTGAGGCACATGGCTTCAGGGAACAGGCTCTCCTATGATGAGTAGGGGCTTGCTAGATAGATAAGACAGAAAAGTCAATGTGTCAGGCAAAAGGAATGTCCACCATGATAATACAGTGTATTGTAACAGAGTGCATCAGGGTAACTACTTCTAATTCAGTACAAATGTGGCATAGGGTATAAGAAATGAGGGGCCATGAGTTATGCTTGGATCCAGATCCTGAAAAATTCCATATAACAAGCAAAAGCAAGTAGGCTTTATCCAGAAGAGTTTAGGCTGGGCATGGGTATGAGTGTGACACAAGATTTATAATATGGAGAGATCATTTGGTTACCACTATGAAAGAAGGACTGAGACCAGTCACAGGTTATGACACAGGCACAGAATTTGTTACTATCCACAATGCAATCACAATGCAAAGGTAGTGTCACTGGAGATAGAGAAGAGAGAACTGATTTAACAAATGTGTGGGAGGTAATACCAGCAAAGTTGATAAGCAAGTAGATTTAGAACATTATGAAAATGGGCATCAGGGCATGGTTGCTCATGCCTGCAATCCCAGCACTTTGGGAGGCTGAGACAGGAAGATCGCTTGAGGCCAGGTGTTCAAGACCAGCCTGGGGAACATAGTGAGATCCTGTCTCTACAAAAAATAAAAAAAAAATAAAAACAGGAGCTGATTGTGGTGACACGTGCCTGTAGTCCCAGATACATGGGAAGGCTGAGAAAGGAGGATTGGTTCAGCTCAGGAGTTCCTGGTTGCATTGAGCTGGGATCACACCACTGCACTCCAGCCTGGGCAGCAGACCAAGACGCTGGCCCTCTCCCCCCACCAAAAAAAAAAAAAAGAAAAGAAAAGAAAAGAAAAAGAAAATTAGGAAAATAATAATTTTGGATTAAATCCCCTTTTCGAGATAAAGCTATAGATGATAGTGTGGGACCATGAACAGAGAATTGGAATTCCGTGGGAGGAACAGATTTGTAGAGTGTAAAAATTGCTTTTCTTTTTGGAGATATTGATTTTGAGATGCCTGTGGTAGGTTTCAATACACAATTGGGTACATAGATTTGAAGTTCAAGAGAAAGGTCCATGTTGGAGATAAGATTTAGAAGTCATCAGTATAAATAGTAGTTATATAATAATATAAAAGTGACTGGAAGTATCCAGGGAAAGTTGAAAGCAAGAAGAGGGTGCTGAGGCTGGGAAACTTGGTGCTAAACACATTCATAGGATATAAGAAGAACAGAAATTCCAGGACAAAACAGCAAGAAAAACATGTTAGAGCAGTAGGAGAGAACATAAAAATTTGCGATAAAATGGAAATAAAAAAATTTAAGGATAATCACCATTTAAAAATTACAAATGAAAATTACATAAAAATTATGGAGCAATATGATTGAGTAGTAAGATTGATATTAAATGTCAATTCTAAAAATGGAGGTATTTTATGTCAAAATTTAAAGAGAGTAAAGAGGCAGTAATCGATTTCTTTTTAATCTGCTCTCTAAGCTTAAGGCAAAATGTGAAAAAAAGTTTTTTATTCTCTTGTATATTATATTTCACAAATTATCCCCTTATCTGACTCCAATATCCATCTATCTGTATTTCTCTTATGGTTCTTAGTACTATCTACCTGGGATTATAGTGTTCTCTGTATAAGTTTTTCATTTCAAATATACTTAAATATTAAGAGTGAGGCATATTGCTTTAATTTTTAAAGTTTTTATTGATATATAATTGTACATATTTATGGGGTACATATGATATTTTGATACATGCATACAATCCATAATGATCAAAACATGGTAATTAGGATATTCATCACCTCAAACATTTCTTTCTCTTACCTAATTGTTCTGTATAGTATTTTCAGTGCTATATTGAATAAATGTAGTAAAGTGGACATTCTTGTCTTGTTCCAGATCATAGGTGAAAGGTTTTCAATTGTTCCTCATTTGGTGGTATGAGTTAACTGTGGGTTTGTCATATATCACTGTATGGTTTTGAGGTATGCTCCTTCTATATGCAGTTTGTTGAGAGTTTTTATCATGAAAGAGTGTTGAATGTTATCTAATGCTTTTTCAGTATTTATCAAATGATCATATGGTTTTTGTTTTTGATTCAGTTAATGTGATGTATTATACTTATTTACATGTTAAACCATCCTTGCATCCCTAAGATGAATCCCATTTGACCGCGATAAATGATCTTAATGTGTTGTTGAAATTTAGTTTGCTAGTATTTTGTTGAGGATTTTGCATCTATGCTCATCAGGAATATTGCCCCGTAATTTCCTATTTTGTTTGTGTCTTTGTCTAGTTTTGTTATCAGGTTAATGCTAGCCTTGTAAACTAAGTTTGGAAGTATTCCCTTCTATTCAATTTTGTTGAAGAATTTGTGTAGGCTTGGTCTTAATTATTCTTTAAATGTTTGCTAGAATTCAGCAGTGAAGTCATCAGGTTCTGGGCTTTCCTTTGATGGAATATTTTTTATTCTGCTTCAATCTCATTACTCATTATTGATCTGTTCATGTTTTCTATATTTTTTCCACACTTCTATCTGGGTAGGTTGTATCTTTCCAGGAATTTATCTATACAAATGTGCATTTTAATAAAATTTTAGAATACCAAGGATAAGGAAAAACTCTAAATTTTTTTAAAAGAATAAGATATAATAAGTTATGTACAAAGGAATGTGGATATAAATTATCTCACATTGGAAGATAGAATATAAGGAAACAAAGCCATCCATACATTGCAAAAAAAAATTCAACTTAAAATTTTGTAACCTAACAATGTGGTAGGAAGGAGCATTGAAGAAAGGAATTTTCAAAATGATAAAAAAGATTTCAAAACTTTACCTAACTTACACCTCATTTCAAGAAGCTACTAGGACATATGTTTTCCAAGTATGACAAATTAAATTTAAAAAGAAAAAATATGAAATCTAGCAGTGTGTTTGCCATAGGTGAGTGGTAAAAAGAAGTCTAGTATAGAGTGAAAAGAATTCTCAGCATGACGTTTCTGTAGCATTCTTGGAATTCAATCTACCCAAATTGAATTAAACAAACAAGATTCAGAAGAGAGGTTTTGACACAGTTTTAATTAACTAATTTCATGAAATGTTTAACCAAATGGTAAATTTTATAACAGGGAGTTCATATTTCTTTTGATGAGTTTGGGAAATTACCTGATAGATACTTCTGAAAATAGACAATTTTTAAAAACAATTATCATCTACAGGAATAGCAGAAAGGAAATGTGATCATGGTAAAATGCAATATTTACATAGTTTATTATATTGCAGCAAAGCATATTGACTTAATAAAAAATCACAATATTAATTTAGAAAGATGGGGAAAACATGAGTAGTAATTAAAATGATAATTGTTTTTCATAAAATAGAGTCAGTAGATAACTTCCAAAGTTCACACTTCAAGAAATAGCAATAAGATATATAATTTTAACATATTTAAATAAACAGAAAAAAACTTCATAAGAAAAGGTGAAAAAATTTGTCTGTAATGAGTCAGACTGAGAATGGGATAAGTGAGGCGATAGAGTTCTAATAGTTTATTATAGCCTTGTAGTACTAGTTGACTTTTTAAACTAAGTGCATTTATTACTCTCACAAGAATAAAAAATAGTTAAAACAAAAGATTAAACCGAATAATAGGATGAGTAGGAGTAAAAATGTTCAAGGTTTGATGGTTTTGACTGTTCCCCACGTATAGGTGCACATAAAGCAGTTACAGTACTGTAAAGCTATTGTTGGAACAGACACGGCACCCAACTCTTCTCTAGGCAGAATATTTAAAGAACAAAGAGATTTTCAGGTTGCCATAATTATACTTAATAATATATATTGTTTTTAGTATGAAGTGAAATTCCTCATTTATTCAAACTTTTCCAAGGTATTTGAAATAGTCACCTGAACACACACACACACACACACACACACGCAAACTCTCTTTCTATGGCTCCAATTGGCTTTATTGGCCTTAACATTTTTTATGTTACCGCACATCTAAACTCAAAAATAAAAATATTTTCATACTATATTAATTTTTACATTTTATAACAGGAACTTTGTTCATCTGTTTAATTTTAGCAGTTTATTTTTGAAAATTTCTTTTTTATTTAGTATTAATGTACTCATACCTATCAATTAGACATGTGTGAATACACACACTAACACACATATATACATAGCTAGTGTACAATTTAAGATATTTAGTTATTAGAAATAATGAAATAATCTTTTAAAAAGGCTAAAACAACTTACATTACTATATGAAAAAAGAATGAAATAAGGTGGTCTATTTCAAATAGACTAAATATGAACATATTTGCTTCATGAGTTATTTTAGATCAATGTTCTCTCAGGGACTGAATTATCCTCTACTTAATTGTATACATGGATACAATATCAAAAATCCATTCACCCACAAATCTAAAAAACACAAAGAAGTTTCAGAGTCAGAGCCTCCACCGCCCCCCGGAACCTCCGGGGCCCTCGGCGCCGCCAGCCAGTCCCCGCGCCACGCCGTCGGAGAAGACCTTCATCCCGGTGATAACAGAACGACACAAGGGTGAGAAGCAGCTTCCTGTACTGGATAAGACCAAGTTTCTCGTACCTGGTCACGTCAACATGAGTGAACTCATCAAGATAGTTAGAAGGCGCTTACAGCCCAGCGCTAACCAGGCCTTTTTCCTGCTGGTGAGCGTCCACGCCCATCTCAGGTGTACGAGAGCGAGATGGATGAGGGTGGTTCCTGTGCGGGGTACACGCCTCCCAGGAGACGCTTGGAATGAAATTTGCAGTGTAAGACCAGAAAAATGCACCCATTCTAGAACTTTTTAAACCCTTACCAAGGAAAGAAAGGGATGTTACCAACTGAGATTGATCAGTTCATCTAATCACAGATCATCAAAACCGTAGTATTCGCACCTCCTAGGGTTTTAGGAAGTTGTTTTTTTTTTTGTATTTCAGACAGAAAAACTGAGCTCCAAACGAGCACATTCAGCTTTGGAAAACTATATCACTTAACTTAGGCTATCTTGTTTTCAGATCTTAGAAGTTTAAAAATAAAATACTTTGCATTCTAAGTTGCCAACACATAGACCTTCAAGTTATTTTAATGCTCTTTTTCCCCCAATAGGAACTTGCAATTTGAGCAATAATTTAAAGGCGTTCAGGGAGACACTGAGTCTTCTCTTTGGGCTCTCAGAACCTGCCACCTTTTTATAGAAGGGTTTCTATTCAACTGGAGAAATCTTCCTCAGAGGATCTTTAGGCAAAAGTTAGTCAAGCACGATCCCCCAAAACACATGTGCTGTAATAGCGGGCACTAAAGCAGGTGCATGAGGCGTGTAGGGAAACAACCCTCAACTGCTGCTCAAGGTTCCTGACTCTTAGCAGTTTACCCCAAGTCTATGCTCTCTGGACAGTTACAGAAAAACACCACCACTCAATAGGAACCTTGAATAATTTATAATTTTGGTCTAGTTTCTTAAGAGGCCCCAGAGAAAAAGAGTGGTATTTCTTCTTTTGGATTTTCTCTAAGAGCTCAAATTAGTGCCTGCGTTGGTAGATGAACAAGCAGTTTTACCACCGTCATTCCTTAGGACAGTGGCAGAAACCACAGAGTAGGAAAATTAAAAGCATTGAAATTCACATGCACTCCTACCTTTTGGCTTAAAGCTATAGGTGATCTATGTTTTTTTTATGTTAGGTGTTTAACTAAAATGTTATTAAAAGGTTTTTACATTTTAAAGAGTAGTTCAATTATCACTTAGGTCAAACCACCATTCTCCCACTCTAAGTGCATGTCAGTTGTGGAGGAAACGCAGCCAAATGAGACGTATGCTCTTTACAAATACTAACGCAGACTTAACCATCTTCCACGTACAGCTTATGATAAACCCTACTGCTGCATGGGGCTCACTGTTCACTGTTTTCTTGGGAGTATCACAGAAAGATCACAGTGGTGCCGCCTCAGACTGCACATGTAGCAGGCCACAGCTTCCCCTTGTGTATTCAGATGCGTGTGGAGTACCTGTATCTGTCAGTGAGAGATGTTTACTCAAATGGAGGGAAAAGCACGAGTCCTCCTCTCATCTTTGCTCATTAAAGGGGTCCCCCACTGCATGCACGTGTCCACTTGGCTAACTTTTAATATGTATATTTTTACATTATGTAAATTCTTAACCAGCCTGTCTTTAGATTGTACACATTATATCTGACATTCTTGTAACTACTATGTGACCAGTAAGATTCCTATAAGAAATACTGCTTTAAAAAACAAAACAAAAACAAAATACCGCACTGGGAGTGCGTGCGTGCATGTGTGAGACTAGTAGTTGGTCACTTTATTTATAGGATCTTTAAAAACAAGTACATTTTTAATGAACTAAGGTGAATAAAGGCACAATTAAAAACTGTCAAAAAAAAAAAAGAAGTTTCATTTGAAAAAATGGCAGGAAAAGACACATTTTAAATGATTGTTACCAAACTCCATCTTCAAAACACTGAACACCTCTACAAGTATTAAAAGTTCAAGAAAAATTAAACTGCATGTAGGCACAAAAATATAGAAAATGTGATAAAATAGAGTCCTAGCTGCAAAATGCAAAACTATTGCATGTGTAATTAAAGGGCCATTAAAAAATCAATAGTGGAATAAAGAGTCATTTATTATAGGAGGTAATCTTCAACCTGTTCAAGTAATGAAACATTGCCAAGATCTCAAAAGCCACCATAATAAACCTGCTCTGTTACTAATTTTCCCTCAAACCCAAATTTATATCATTATCTGAAATCCTAATGCAATACTTTACTTTTGACGGTTATTTTAACTTTCTATTCAATGGAATCATTTATGCATTTTCTTGTGGTTTCTTTCACTCTTTCTTAATTATCATATTTATATCTCTTGTTACATGAAACCATACAATAATTATATTGCTCTGTAGTTATCCATTGTAAGAACATAATACATTTTAGTGTTGCATTGCCTCTAGTTTTAAACCTATAATGAATGCTACTATTATGGTCATTTTTGCACTTTTCTCTGGTTACAAATGTATTTCCCTTGATTAGAAATGAAGAGTGAAGTGTTGTATCATTGTGTATGAATATTTGCAACTTGAGCAGTGTAGCAAGTTGGATTTTCTTGAAGCAGATTCTGAGATGAAGTTTGGTATAGAGGTATTTATTAGGCATCAACAACTGTGGAAGTTGGACAGGGAAGTAGTTTTTGCTCAGTGGGAGGAATCAAACTGTAATGAAGTCCAATAAAACCTGTTACGTTCATGGAAAGCTCTGGAGCATAAATAGCTGGTCAGAGTTTCCCGAATTGAGCTCATTGACTGAATTTTCCCTGAATTTCTTCTTTTATAAAATATTCATGTAAGCCTATAAATTAATCTCTAAGTATGGTTTTAAATACATTGTACAAGTTGACATAGGGTAGTGTTTTTCTTGTTTTATTATATTCTTTCTCTCTTCCTCTCTCTCCATGCATGTATACATATTTACATACATATTCTATTGGTTCTATTTTCCTGGAGAACCCTAATCTATCCACTACACAGTGAACTTTTGTAAACACACCAGTACGTAATGAAAGGCTACATATCCTTTGATTGTTAGATACAGGTTTCTTTCATTGTTGGGCCATGTTTATTTACATGATTCTGATGTTCTGTGTTCTTACTGATTTTTGTCTTGATCCTTACAGAGTATGTTAAATGCTCTCATTTTGCTATGGATCCATCTATTGCTCCTTGAAAATCCTCTCTAATTTTGCTTTACACATTTGAGGCATATTATTAGGTACATACAAATTTATAATTGTTATGTCCTTAACCAGTTAAAAGTTTTTATATGAGAAAGTATATTGCTCAGTAAATTAAAAATTTTATCAGTATGATGTAATATAGTATACCTTTTCAGCTGCTTAGTACATTAAAATTTTTGTCATTACTATATGATGTTTAGATCTTTGTCAATTACTGTTATCCTTTCTGTAGTGCTGTTTTCAAAATTGTTCTTTTCAATTTGCATATAGATTTTTTTATTGTCTTTGTACTTCAGCAAAATCATTTATACTATCTTTAATGTAATAATTGTTACATTTGGTTTAAGTAACATATTAGTTTTTGAATTCTATTTGCCTCCTCTATATTATACCCCACCCCCAATTCCCCTTGTCTTTGGATTATTTTTTTTAATTCCATTTTTCCTTCCATTAGCCACAGAGCTATATCCTACTTAACTATATATTTAGTCATTACTCTGAAGATTAGCTTCTGTTTGGTGGTCACCCCATAGAGGCTGATGGGCCCCTTCTCAAGCAATAGATCAGATGTCAAGGCTTATGACAGTTCTCATGATTTGAGACTTGACACAGAATTCATTACTCACCCCAGGCACTTCTGAGGGACACAGAATAAATGCAAGCCAGTCTGGAATGGAAAGGACAAAGAAATATCAGTAGGTTGAGATTTTTGTGGTGGCTAAGGCATGGGGCTGGAGAAGTATTCATGAAAAGCATAGGAAATACCCAAATTATGAAACATTCTACAGAATAACTTGCCTGCTCCAAAAGTATTCCAATGGAGCACATTTATTTGTCATATCTCTTTAGTATTCAGTATGACTGCAACTTCCAAAATCGACAAAAGCCAAAAAACACCAAGATAACTATTTTCCTCTGTAAGTATATTCTACATGATTACTGATAGCCCTAAGATACGGAATCCATCATATATACTTGTACTTTCAATTTAACCTTCTCAATTAAAAGAATTATGGTTCTCTACTCATTCTGCCAAATTAAGTTGAGCTTCTTGATTTTGTCATGCAGAAATTTTACATTTCAATGTTATTTGCAATATTAAAAAAGTCTTTGCACTACATTCTCATTCAAAGAGAAAAGATATAATTTAAAGATTTTATTTAAAGTGCTTGGATAAATCATTTTGTGTGAAGGTAAATGTCTACATTACACCACTATTTGAACATATTCCAGTAGCTCTAATGTCATTTTCCAATATTGACTTCTCCTAGTTAGTCTGATATTATGAGGAAATAAATCTCAAGGTAAAAGCTTTAATGAAAGTATCTGTCTCTCTCATTATTTCAAAAAGTATAATCAGCTCCCATTGACTTTAAGGTATATCTTTGCAACATTAGTATTTTTAGATACTTCCTAAACTGGATGTTGTCATCAAAAAATAAATAAAAACTAAAGCCAAAATCATATTTCATTTTTATTGAAAATTTTTAAAAAGGAAGCTGAGCCATCTTCTGGGAGTTCTGTTCACTGGAATTTGGGAGTGGAAGAATAGAGTTTAGGTTCTATGGGATGGCAAAATCCAGGACTGCTCACCCAGTGCTCCTGGAAATGACTTTGGCTCCCAGAGAAAGGTTTATAAAGGAGATTAAAAATCTCATTGCTAAACACTGAATCCTTTGTGGCTTCTAAGGTGAAAAGCGCTTGGCTGGATTCCATAATACTTAGTATGACACCAGGAATGAACCGCAGCAAGAGGCTCTGTCTTGGTAACAGCCTAACACCTAAGCAAATGACTGAGCAGCTGCTGCTCAGTGTTTCAAAAATTTAATGTTTTTCATAGACAAATGAGGGTGGAACCATAGCAATTTGGGGTTTTAATAAAATATTTCTGGTATTTTCATAGACTTGGGAAAACAGAGCATTTTTTTTGTTTACATGAATAATTGCTTTTAAAAATAAACTTTATAAAGCCATTAACCTCTATCGAAGAAGTATATTTCTAGGTAGAGCTGAAAATTAGACTTACGATGAGTGAATATTATATACATATAGATATACATTTTTTTAGGTAACTAGATTTGTAGGGGGAAAATTGATGGTATCAACTTTGCATAGTATTCTGATGAAAGAGGTTCCTAATTAGAAAATGTCAATATAAGTTGCTCTTTAATAATTCAAAGGCATTTGAATAGGCATTTCAATAGGCAAAATTATATACAACTGCTTTGATTATGTTAATGGATAAGAAGATATTTTAAGAGCTAAACTACACTTTAAAATAGAGCAGGTGCTAAAATTTTCAAAAGCATTTATATGTACAGTGTATGAGGATTGCCAGCAAAATGTTTTAAAAAATTAATGTATAGCTAAATTTTCTTATAGACTTCCGTAGTGAGTGCAATTTATAGTTAAGTCGACTAAAGAGACTTCTTAACAGATTCTCTATTATCTAGAAAGTTCTGGTCTTCTGGTATTTTTCTGATTGTCTAATATAAACTTGAGTTGGAAAAAGTATGTGTTTTGTATAATACTGAGTCATGCCACTGGAATGTTTCCTTATTTTTGTGGCGTGCATACATATTAGACTGAGATCCTTTATCCATTTTGCTAAAAATGTTTTTTAAAGATTTTCAAATGAAGTAATTTAAATTACAAACCAACAAATTATTTTAGGAAAATGAAAACTTTAGATTGTATATATCGGTAGTATAAATCTGATTTCAATTAAAATGTTAAAATTTTGCTTTATCCTACATACATGCATAAAAACACATTCTATATATCCTTAAAATACTTAAACATGATTTTTCTTCTTTTTTCTTCTCTCATAAGTAAATCTGTAACATTTAAAAATTATAATGATGGCATCTGGTACTCTGTGATTCTCACTCATCAAGATTTCCCAATATTTATTCTCATTTCCTTTTTAGGAGTTAATTTAGGGGGGAAAGCTATCAAACTAATGCAAACATTTCTACAAAGTGTATGGGAATTCAATGCAGTTTTACTGCTCAAAAAAAAAAAAAAAAAAAGTCAAAGAGAAACTTCCCATGGAGGCCCCAGGTGAAAAAGAATGCCAACAACAATTAAGTTGAAGCAGCTTTTCTGGCCCCTCTGCACTCACTTAGACAGAGTCCTGGAACATATTTAATCAAAAGGGATTGGGAAAGGATTATAAAGGATTGTGTTTACCTTACCCTGGGCATTGAATGTTCAGCAGTGTGTAACAAGCCAGGGAACTCCAAGATGTAACTACGTATAAGATTTAAAAACAGGAAGGGGAGAAATAGAATGCAGCATTAAAGCAAGAAACCCCATCTCTTTCCTGTGAACTTTAGAATTTTGGTTAGCTCAGCTGAACACAGGGGACCTATCCTATTGTTAGCAGCTCAGTAGATAGTAGGAAATTGTAACTTATAGCTTTAAAGGTTAGTCTGTGTTCAAAAAAGGCGTATAAAGGCAGCACGGATTCTGGCATTATTTGTCATCTATAGACGTAGTCACTACATAATGTCACTGACTTCTGTGTCAGTGGGGAACTCTCTGAAACCCTTTTCGGCAGGCCAGCTGCCTGAGAAAGCACAGCCACCCTGAGACCAAGCAAGAAAGGATGAATCAAATTGGTGCTTCTTTCTGTAAATCACCCACTCTCAGAAAGAGTCTCTTAAGGAATTGAAGTGCTTGAAATTATGCAAGGATAAACTTCAATTCATATTTTTAAGGAAAAAATATAAATAAAAGTATTTAAATAGATAAATTGAACCGAGTATTCACAGAAACATGACAAATGATAATATATACTTATATTTTTCATTTCTTTCCAAAGAATTGCTTTTAAATACAAATCAAATTTCTGGTTAATATATATCCAATTGAGCAATTTTTTTTAACAAACAAAAAAGAGCATTTACTATGTGATAAGCACTTTATAATTTGCTGTGGAAGAGATGAGCACAAGAAAAGAACTTTACAGAACTTGCGATCTTGTAGAAATGACAATAAATGTAAAGAAATTACCTTCATACACATCAGAACATAAACCATTTTAAAAGACACTTTTAAAAATGCAATAATAGGTGAAAGAAAGAACAGAGAAATTCCAACCAAAAGTAACAAGTAAGATTGGGAAATGTCCATGAAGAAACTGACATGTTGACATGGAAATTTCTCTGATGTTTTCTAGGCTTGGAATGTTGAGTATAATTTCCACAGATAGAGATAGCTGCGATGAATGTTCTAGGCAAAGAAAACCAAATTAGTGCGGACATGGTCTGGAATCAAATTTGCAGAGATTCAGGAGCATTCTGGTTTGCTTGGTTGCAGATTTTGTAAATTGAGGTGCAAGTTAGCTGGGAATAAGATGGTCTCTTGTAGTGCACACTGTAATTTAGCTCATGCAACAAAAGACTCAACCCTTTCTCCCTCACCTGCCTCCAGCACAGAAGATGAAAAAACTACTTATCCCTTCCAATATCCTCACTACCTGTTAAGTATAGCCATGAAACATTATTCTACTCAGACAGAAAAAAAAAAGTATGATGATGCTGGCCTTCCTCCCTTCGTCCCGCCTCCAAATTGTTTCTTCTTTTTTTTTTTCTTTTTGTAACACATTTTTCAATCTAAAATGTATATGGATAAAACTGAGTTTGTGTATTATCTATAAATAAGCTAAAGAAGAAGAACTGAACCCCATATAACCACCAGCCAATTTAAGAAATACCAAATTCTCTCCTAATTTTTTAATATAGTTCTTTTTCTCTTATATTGTAGGCTTTTCTCAAATGTCCAGTGATATATTTAAAGGTGATTCACTAGGGAGTTTTTTATGTGAAAATGAGTTTTTTTAATTGTTTTATTACTGGGCAGATGTTTAAGTATTTCATCAGTGGACCTTTAAAAAGAAGTTCAATATCTGTGGGTCTATTTTCTTAGGCCATTCAATTTCTCAAAAAAAAATTCTAATTTTCTGTAGGAGCTGTGATGGCATCTTCCACATGAGGGAAAGACCAATAAAATGAAGAGATGTCAGCTGGAACATTATTTAGCAGATTAACTCCTCTAAAATATTTGTTATTAACCAGTAATAATAATAAAATTCAATTGTTTAGGCTATTATCCATCAATATTCTTGTTATTTCCTTCCAAATATTTCTAACTGGTACATCAAACCATAAATGCTTTGAGAATAAAAAAGTAAGAGTGAACTCTTGAGAAAAACTCTAAGTGCCCTCCAAACTACCATTTATTTCCACTGCAAATAAGTAACATCCCAATGCTTGGATGAGAAGCACTACTAAAATCCAACATTTTCCCATTTTGTCCCAGCCAAAGATAGAATAAGGATACAGAATAGTTTACAAAGTGCCAGGGTGTCAGATAAGATGGCAGCAACACAAAATGGAAATTAGCACATAATTAAAAAGAGGAGTACTTGAAACACAAAGCTATCCACTGGAAATTCACACCATAATGACTGGTTAATCTTGAAGTGTGTGTTATAGGAAAAGTTTAATAAGACAAATATTCATCGGCTTAGGTAGAGTACTGCTGGTGCAGAATTACAGAAAAAATGACAGCTAGGCACATCTAGTCCTCAAGCTTCCAAATTCAAGAGCAGGTTTTAAAGATCATCCAGCTAAACAAGGCCAAAGATAATACATTCACACTATTTAGATCCCAACAACAGACCCATATTATCTCCAGACAAAGATAATCATACAAGAAGGAAACAAATGAGACCAATTTAATGGAGGATATAGAATAATAAATAAGAAGAGGAGCTTCATGTGAAAAATACAGATGAAAAACCCATTTTGGAAGTCAATATTCCTCCAAAATCCAAAAACAATCATAGCCAACTACTGAGCAATGTCAAGAAATAATAATAAAATATTAATTTAAGGAAACGGAGTTTCAAAGGTGAGATACTAAGACAACAGAAGGAAATTAAAAAGAAGCTGTCAGGAAAGAAATGGAGAAGCAAAACAATACCATTTCTCAATCAAACATCGTATTAGAAATAGGAAGGAGTAAATTGACAACAGGCAAAACCAAATCAGTTATATATAGAATAGGGCTGAGAAAATCACAGCAATGGAAACAAAAATGATTAAAAATGAATGATTAGAAGCAAAATGACAGGCCGGAGGCAGTGGCTGACGCCTGTAATCCTAGCTCTCTGGGAGGCCGAGGCGGGAGGATCCTTTGAGCTCAGGAGTTCGAAACCAACCTGAGCAAGAGTGAGACTCCGTCACTACTATAAATAGAAAGAAATTAATTGGCCAACTAATATATATAGAAAAAATTAGCCGTGCATGGTGGCACATGCCTGTAGTCCTAGCTATTCGGGAGGCTGAGGCAGCAGGATTGCTTGAGCCCAGGAGTTTGAGGTTTCTGTGAGCTAGGCTGATGCCACAGCACTCACTCTAGCCTGGGCAACAAAGCGAGACTTGGTCTCAAACAAAAAAAAAAAAAAGAAGAAGCAAAATGACATATGTAGGAGACACATCATAGAGTATAACACAGAGGTCGTTATGTTTCTGAAGAAAAGAATAAGAGAAATAAAACAAAAAATATTTCAAAGTTAAAAGATGAAGAAAGCATTTCCTAAAATGAGAGGGGAGCTAAACTAACAAGAGGATCTAGTGAAAATGTCCCAGGAAATTTAATAGAGTGTGATTAAGAAACAATTTACTCAAATAACATTCTTGAAATTTAAGGAAAATTAATAATAATAAAAATAAATTGAACATTAATTTCCAGGCCCATGTATTAGCTTATGTAAATAATTAATATAAGGTAAAGAAAATCCTATGTGATAAGTAGTATTGTTTTCCCACTTTACATGTAGCCAAATTCATTACACATGTAAGCAATGGATTTAAACATAGAATGCACAACTGTGCCCTACAGAGGCTCTTGTGGCCACATTCTAACCAACAGTCTGTAAGATATTAGAAAATGAACTTCTCATCTAATTTTCATCTGGTTGTTCTCAGAAGTCTTTTTCAAATGAGAGATATATTCCTCTTCAGAAGACATCTCCCCTAAAATCCCAATTTTTTTCGGGAGCCACCCACTCCCAAGTAGCCCATGTGACTCAGGAGAAGCTAATCTCATACCCAATTCCAAGAGTAGGCTAGTATTAACTTAAATCAATCATAGACATCTTGGCTCTTTTGCCAGAGATTGGTCAGGAAATCTTGACTTACTCCAACCCATGCATATTATTTTCTGATGATGGTTACAGATGTGGGCACTTCACCTAATTTGGATCAGTGAGACTGAATGAAAGAATATTATATTCTATGGTTTCTGGGACATAATTTTCTCTTACTTGTACTGGCAGTGTACAAGGAAGCTCATTGCCTTGCTTTCTGCTAACAGCCATCTTATGACCATCAGAAAAGGCAATCTGAGGAAACAAAACAAAATAACTTGCAAACTTGCATACCTGTGAGGAAAGACCTGATGGAATATCAGATAAGTGGAGCTAGGGCTTAGAACTACCCTACTTCCAGACTTTGGGTTTTATGATATTAAAATATTTTTGTTTTAGCCATTTTGAGTCAAGATTTCTGATACTTATTTGACAAAGCTATTTGCATTGATAACATATATGTACACACATACATAAACTTACATACATACACACGCATGATATTCATGTTGTTGAATATCAAAGGCACCACAACTACCTGGGCCTTTGCCTTAATTACCTTTGTACCCAGAGAAACAACTTTTTTCCAAGATTGAAACTTATAATGGGATGCTAAAAATAGTCTACATCTGTTACTTAAGGAATATTAAAAAATTAACTTGTTCTTGCCTTGTGTATGACAAAGAGAAAACTAGATTTTTGTCAATTACTATAGAAAAATAAGTGAAGAAATATGGCATATAAATACATTTTCTTTAAGATAGAAAGGAATGGTGGGATATTATTTCAGTGGAAGTCAAGGAACAGGACTATATTTCCATTCTTCTAGCGCCTCTATTCTTGCATGTTACATGTCATCTCAAAATCCTGCTGTTTCTAATTCCCATTAGAAACGGTGACAGTAACTAATGATGAAACACTAGCAACCAGTCCCAAGCTTCCTGAAGCTCTCTGAAACCCATCTCTAGATGGTTCCACTGCTTCTTTCTTGCTTTCAGTTATTGAAGTGACTTCAGCAATCTTCCAGACCACACAGTAGGTAGGAAAAGAAGTCCATTTGAGTATCAGCCTCTAGTTTTACAGAAAGTATAAGTTAACACATAAAAGAGTTTGGTTAGAGCCATTGGCATTAAGATTGGGTTCACATGGTACCTCAACAGCAGAGCAATAACCTTTCAGTTCCCTATCTGAGTAAACAGTGAGAGTTGTACCCAGGCTAATGTTGAGAGAGTAATAGTGAGAGAGGAGGTATTATTAGTTTAGGGAATTTCTACCTTACTGAACTTTTTAGACCTTAGGTTGAACTGATGAAAATAGTATCGCTATTTTAGAAATGTTTTGGTTAAAAGTAATATATCTCCTCTTGTTTAAGTAACTAGGAACAGAGATGTTTATGTTTGCTCCTGGCAAAATTGAGCAAGAGAGTCTATCTGTGATCAGATCATGAGATCATGTATAGGTTGTGTTGAAGATTTTAGTCCTTATCCTAGGAGCAATTATAAGTAATTTGTAACCCATATGACATGAAAGGGAGACTTTGGGTCAAATATGAATCCTGAGAATTTACCTGATAGCAACTGGGAAGGCATTAGAAGTAGAGGCCTGGGATTTTAAATAATGACCTCTACATTAGCCACCCAAAACATAAAGCATTTTAACAACAACCAAAAATGTGTAGACAATTTGAGTGTAAAGAATATGCTTCAATTTTATTCTACACCAACAATGTTATAATTCAATTGTAAAGTAAACATAAAGATATTTTCATAAATGTGAGGACTCAGGAATTCTATCCTATATACCCTTCCCACAAACCTCTATTTACTAATGCTATTTAGTACTAACCCAGAGATATCCCCAAATAAAGAAGACACAAATGTGAGCATATATTATAAGGACAAACAGCAAGCATTAAGTCTCTTTAAAAACAAAGAACTAAGTCTAGAAATCTTTAGTAATTGTATATATAATATAGAATGTAAATTTCAATGTTCTTGAATAAGATACTGTGAAATAAAAATAACAAATGAAATGCACTGAGGCAAACATCACAAAAAACCCACAAACATCTGGAAAGTCAATTGGAGGAGGGTGTGTAAGAGCATAAATTCTTCTGCCCTTTATATAAGGAATAAAACATATTTCTTCAGATGTGAAATTAATAAATTAATAAATATAGATTCAATTGTTTTGCTTAAATTTATAAAATTAATAACAATAATCATGTTGTATATCTCCCAAATTATCATCATCACAAAAAAGAAGAAATAAAAATTATTGTGAAAGATAAAAAATAGAAATATCCATTCAGTCTTTCAGTGAATATTTATGGAGCTGCTACTATATGAACACCTTGTTAAAAGATATAATGATGAGAAAAATGAGCCATATTCCTGTCCCTATGGAACTTAGAAACTATTTTAGGAGTAAAACATTAAATCAATATTCACTATTAATTATAATAACTGTTAGAATCATTATTAATGATTATAACAGCCACCTAATGAAAGTAAAGTCTAAAAGCCCACCAATGGAAGTTGTGATGTGGCCCAGGATAGGAACAGCTCAGAAGAAGAGAGTGATTTGATGAAGAGGAGGAGTAGACAATTCAGTCTGTGGAAGTGAGAAAGAAAGGATGGTCAAGAAACTGAAATAGCATTTGCATAATAGCTGAAGTGTGAAGAACAAAGACAATAGTGACATTAGATGTGCCAGAAAAAAACAGAAGGGGACAAGTACCTGTGGCAGATTGTTATTGTTCCTAAGAACCAACTTTCTTCTTGCCAAGGGTCTTGGGTTCTAGACTCCTGCTCTGTGGCTTGCCACATTTTTCCACAGAGAGGATTATTTCTGGCTCCATTGTCAGCTATGGCCTTGAGACTTGCTCAGGTCAGTGGAATGGGCTTGGATTGCAGTATGCACCACTTGTGAGCAAAAGCTTTGCATGGATTGTGTGACTCAGTTTGTGTATCTATCATTAGTCATAAAAGTAGTGTGTTCCAGACAGGTGCTGATCCTTCAGCCTTGGTCTCAGGATAAGAAGGTTCATGGAGTTCAGGCCAGCCAAAAAGACCCTAAACCAGTGATGTAAAGCAAGGAAAAAAAATTGTATGCGGCTGAGATTTTGAAGTTTCTTCAGTATGCTCGTAACTTGGCAGAAGTTCACTGAAAGAATATATAATTCATGTTTTGGCCAAAAAAAAAAAAAGAAGAAGAAGAAGAAATAAATAAAAGCTTCCCCCTACCCAAAGCAACATGGATTGTGATTATACATTATAGGTTTATAAACACATAGAGATACAGAAAATTCTTTAACAAAATGTTGTTTGTGGGTTATCTCTGAGTGTCAATTCTTTGGTCCGTGCCCCCTTTTTTTATTACATTTTTTTCTGGTATCTTATGAATATGTGAAAACTTTATGAATTTTAAAAAATCCCACTAATAGAAAAATAAGAACAGTGTTTTTTAAAATATATTTAAATATAATCTATCTAAAGTAACAACATTATTATATTTATAATAGTTGCCAGGAAATCAGAATTATCTGGAAAACTTCTTAAAACAGAAATTATCAAGTAGGAACAAGAGTTTCTGATTCCTTAGTTTTGAGGCAAGGCTCAATAATTTGCATTTTAGTTATTTCCCAAGTGACATTGATTCTACTGGTCCAAGAACACACTTTGAGAACTAATAAATGGTCTGACATATACATCTAGATAAGAATTTTATTTTGGCTTCATAATTTCAAAAAATTAATAGATTTGATTGTTTATTTTCAGCAAAAAAATTCTTGAGAAACATTGAATTGTTTGCCTCCATTTTTCTTTTTCTTTCATATTGTTGATAAAGAATTGAAGCCGAGTGAGTTCCTTTCAATTGAATAATTTTATTCTTAGAAGTGTATATCCTATTTAAACATAATGGAAGAGTTAAGAATTACAACATCTCTAATAATCAGGGAAATACAAATCAAAACTACAATGAGATTATCACTTATTTCCAGTAAGAATGGCCTTTATCAGAGAGTCCCAAAACAATAGATGTTGGCGTGGATGTGGAGAGATAGGAACACTCCTACACTGCTAGTGGGACTGCAAACTAGTTCAACCTCTGTGGAAAGCAGTATGGAGATACTTAAAGCGATACAAGTGGATCTACCATTTGATCCAGCAATCCCATTACTGGTTATCTACCAAAAAGATCAAATGACACTCTATAAAACAGACACCTGCACTTGAATGTTTATAGCAGCACAATTCACAATTGCAAAGCTGTGGAAACAACCCAAGTGCCCATCAATACATGAGTGGATTAATAAAATGTGGTGTATGTATGCCATGGAGTACTATTCAGCTCTAAGAAACAACGGTGATATAGCACATTTTGTATTTTCCTGGATAGAGCTGAAACCCATACTACTAAGTGAAGTATCCCAAGAATGGAAAAACAAGCACCACATATGCTTACCAGCAAACTGTTATTAACTGAGCAGCACCTACGTGGACACATAAGAATTACATTAATGGGGTATTGGGCAGGTGGGAGGGGGGAGTGGAGACGGGTATATACATACATAATGAGTGAGATGTTCACCATCGGGGGGATGGTCACACCTGAAGCTCTGACTTGTGGGTAAGGGGGTGGCAAGGGCATTATTTGAAACCTTAAAATTTGTATCCCCATAATATGCTTAAATACAAAAAAAAGAATTAGGGAACTCCCACAACACACACACTTCCTGTCCATGGAAACATTATATTTCATAGGTAATGCATTGACTTTATGATTTTAAATAATTGTATCTACTACTGTAATGATTTTTTCCCCTTTTCTTTTGACTTAAGATTTTTTTCAGGCATTTAACATCCTTGACCTTGTTTGTAATCAGTTCACAAGTACTCTAATTTCTAAACTTTAGATTTTCTTATCAAATAGAAAGGCATCATTCTCACACTAATAACCAGGAGGAAAATGAATGACTTACAGTTTTACTTTGCAGACACTACAATATTGTTGAATTCCATTCTTCCATTTAAAAAGAATGAAAGGAGGAGAAAAATAAGAATTTAGTTTTAATATTTTCCCATGTATCTTTATTAAAGCTTAAAACAATATTGAAGCTTTATCACACAGTGTTGTTGTCAAAGTCAAGAACCAGTACCCCATTAAAGCATTTTGCCAGAGGAAAAAGTTATTAGAACGTACATAGGTAGTCTGCCTTTGGTCAGAATTGAACTTTCTGAAACATCTGAAATACAACTGTCTTTTATTAAACTGAAATGGAGAAGTCTGGACAGGAACCTTGTGGGGATAGAACATTCAACTTCTGAGTCAAAGCCATACAACATTTCTTGTTATCACTGAATAGTTACCCGTCTAGCCAGCTAACAAGAGGAGCATCAATAGCCTTTGAAAGATATCCAATACAATTTGCCTTGAAGACAGTTATGTTGGCAAATCCATGGTCTTCCAAGGAATAGCACAATTAAAACTGGGACATTGAGAGGGTCTTTGGGATTCATAGAATTTTAGAGTTACAAAAACCTCGTTCAGTCTCTATTTTCAAAGCTGAACAATAAGTTCTTGTGCAACGAGAATGGAAAAGAGAATTTAACCTGTGCCCTCTTTCAGAACCCCATAGAACCTGATTGCAGAGGAGAAAGTTTTCTGTATCTTTTTTTTTTTCATTAATAAATTTCCCCTGGCCCACTGCGACTGAGGAGCAGTCTCCAACATGCCCATTCGAGGTTAAATTTCAAAATCTTCATTAATATTTTGCTATTGCACCAGGATGATTCATGCTACGCTGCCTTTGCTAATTAAATTAATAGCTACAAATGCTTACCAAAGAGATTAACTTATGCACTGCCTTCCCTGGAAGAGCTGGTTGTTAGGCCGTCCGGAGCGAAGGCTTGGCATCTAGCTTCTTTTCTCTCAGGACAGAGATTGCCATGCATCCTTGACTGGGAGAATGAATGCTACAGTGCTTTCACTAAAAGCATTCACCTTCATCTTTACATCTCAATTGTTCCACTTTAATTATTTTAATCACTTGGTGCATTCTAGTGTTTCAAATCTATTTAATCTGAAGTATATATTGTCTCATGCTTTGTGGCCTTGCTTCAATGTCTTATCTTATTCTTGTTTCCCTTACAAGCATCACTTCTGTATCTCACATGGCTTTTCCACTGTAAACAGGCATACTCAAGGACTATTAAAACCATTTGCCATGATTAGTTATAATAGAGGTTGTTTGCATATTACTTCAACCCTAAAACTATATATTGCCAAACATTTGTTTGATATAATTCCTGGTTCCCCACAACACCCTGTTCTTTATTTTTTGAGATTGCATCCTTTATTATTTTTTCTCTTGCTGCTATAACTCTAGACAGCACAGCCACTGTGTGTTCATACTAAAGATAGAGGCGGCAGTTCTCTCATGCTCTAGGATGTACTCCCTGCTGCTAAATTTGCTGCCAGCAAGTACGGCACTTGTGAAAGTTGGCCTTAACTCAAACTTAAATTGACATACTTTCCTCCTTGAAACAGGTGGTTCTTCTAAACTTTGAGCCAAATAGAAATGAACAACGAATATTTTGTGTCACCAAGGTTATAAAAACTGAGTAATGAATGCATATTTATTAAAAGTATAATATTTTGAAAAATACTTTTATCACAATACTAGCCTAGTTCTGGGGTGATCAAGGAAATCTGTGCAGGTTGGAGAAACTTAGATCTTGGTGAAAATAGTTATTTCATTAAATAACACCAACCTAAGTCCTGAAGTAAAATGTCTGATTCATGCCTACCTCATTCTATCATAACTTCTGCTTTAGTCTACCATCTTCTACGTTGCCTCCTTTACACTTGGTGTGTGTGGGTTCATCTGTAGGTGTGTGTGTGTATACACATGTACAGCATGTGCCCATGCACTCATAGAGCAGGGGCTGGGGGAAGAAAAGTAGCAGCAGAAGTATATCTGAAGGGCTCCACAGAAAAGCAATAAAGCAACTAGGGTTTAGTGATATTGCCTGTAATATTCAGTGTATGGTTAGCTTTCTTAAGCTATGGGAATCTCTAATGTAACTTAAATAAGATAGAGTTTTATTTATGTTCACATAATATACGAGAGGTGAGAGATCCAGGCAGGCAGATAGCTTTACTCCAGTGATCGTTGTATGATCTGGGTCCACTCTTTCTTGTTCTACCACCCTCTAACAATGATCCTTATTTGCATGGCAGAAGTTGAGTCATCATATGTGATATTTCATCCATTGGACAGAAAGAAGAGTCCAGGTTAATTTTCTTTTAAGCAAATAAAAGGAAAATTGCAGATATCATTGCTCATAGCAAAAATTTAGCTGCAGTACCTAGTTGCAAGTGAAGCTATAAAATATAGTCTCTAGCAGAGAACTTCATGCCCAGCTAAAATTTTAATAATATAAAAGAAGGAAAACATAGACTTGTGTGAATGTATCAGTCAGTGTACTATCAGAGAAGTAGGCCGTTCTGATTATTATAAAATAAGGATTTATAATAAAAATTAGACCTTACCCAATTGTGAGAGGAGATATGTCTGGAGGAAGAGTTAGAAAATCAGTGAAAAGTTAAAGTCAACCCTCCAGAAGCCCATTCATAGACAAGTAGGGTCTTGAAGGGAAATACAGGAAGCAAAGCACAGAATATTAAAGACAGTTGGTAGAGATATCTATGGGAAGCTGTTGCCTGGCCCTGTTGCATGGCCCATGGCCATGGTGGGGCAGAAGTGGCTGTTGGTCAGCCAGGACAAGCTTCAACCTGCTGGGCATTTCTGTGTCTGTCTTTTACCATACCTACCTAAAGACCATTACAGATTTATGGCTGTTGTATCACACTTGCATCCCAAATTTGTTCAATGTATATTTTATCCAACACTAACCCAGGGTCATAAAGAAAAGTTGATTCTGGAACTTGTAACGAAGCTGACAATGAAACAGTCTGACTCAGGGAACCACTAGAAGCTGACCACACAGCTTTTATCAAGGAGTTTGCAGAACAGGGAATAAAGCTTTGGATACTTTTTTTATAATAAATTTCACCACAGCAAAACTTCTCTTAATAAACAAATGTATTTCACGTCCATTCTACCTCTTTGTGAGTCTATCTGTGCACACTATATTAGAGGAAAAATCCACAAAGGATACAAAGAAGTTGAATGGGAGACTAAGGAGATGACAAAGAGGAAGGGGAGAGAGCAAGCTGTGACACAAGACCCTTGTGGAATTGCTTATATTATATTATACATATCTTATTAGTAAACAAATGGCAGTTATTCCAATTGTCCTATATTTGCACAAATTATATAAAAGTAACTATGCTTAGGCACTAGAGCAGTATCCTCTTAATTAATAAACAAAGGTAGAAGAGAGAAATTCCAAGCTTCAAAACCCCATTATTGGTCTATCCTCAAGGATTAACATTATTCTGCTTTAGAGGTAGCATTAGCTTTACCTCCTTCCTGCCAGCTATAGTGGAACAATTTCTAGATCAATTCTTCATCGCTTGCCATTGATTGCATGTTCTCACCATCTTGTTTCTGAACTAGTAAATCAATTTTCCTGGTTTTAATCCTTTCCTAATATATGGTATATATTTCCATATATATGGTATATGGTATGAGGGTTGGTATATTCCATCCCTTATGGTGTCCCTAGGGTAATTTTTCTAAAATATAATAATAATAATTAAAGCTTTTGTGTAGAAGACTAGCTTAAACACAATTTTTAATCTGTAATCCTCACCCCAAAATTTTGTAAAATGACAGCAAGTGAGTAAAAAAATGTACAAATCCACCATAAAAAGTAGAACTAAGGAAGGCGATAACAGTGATGAGTTAAAAAACAAAATTATGGTATGTGGCAACAAATCAAAATGTTGATGAGTCAAAAACAAATGGGAAGAGATAATTTACTTGCTGGTAAAAAGCAGAATAGTATGCAGGGTACAATAATTAGTCCAGTATTTGTTGTTGCATGGTCCTACCTTGTACCTAGAATAATTAATTTAAAAACCCACACCTAACCATATCAAAATGAAATATACAAGTACTGCAGGTAAACAGAAAACCCTAAGAGCCTCTGGGGATGGGGGGAATATTTGCATACAATAATATTTAACACTATCATTAAATGCATAAATCTTCCTGAAAGACAAAACTGGATTAAAACAAAAATAGAGTATGAAAATAGCTAACACTTCTCTCTAGCAATACTGAAACCTAGAAAATATGAAGAAATGTCTTCAAAATTCTAACAGAAATGACTTTCCTATAGAAAATGACACTATACCAATGAAAACCACA
This sequence comes from Microcebus murinus, assembly GCF_040939455.1. NCBI lineage: Eukaryota > Metazoa > Chordata > Mammalia > Primates > Cheirogaleidae > Microcebus > Microcebus murinus. Next base: position 53,275,076 of record NC_134118.1, read on the forward strand.
ACATGAAGTACTTTCTCTTGCACTATTCTCAGATGACACTGGAGAATGGATGAAATAACCAATGAAAACACCAAGAAAAAGGAAGACATGGAACTCTGGAAACAGCAGAATCAAAAGACAAGACACAGAGGACAGAGGGAGTCTGGTAAGTGTCAGTCTTGGTTTAAATTTTTACTGAAGTAATTTTGTTTTTGCATTTTTTATTGCAAAATATTAAGGGGGTACAGATATTTGAGGTTACATGGATTGTTTTTGTAATGCTTGAGTCCTGGCTATAGGTGTGCTCATCACCCAAATAGTGTACATAGTATCCATTAGGTTGGTTTATTCCCCTCTCTTCCTTCATCGTCCCCCTGGTTGCTTTCCACTGAGTGATACTCCCCTCTGTGCACTTGTGTGCTCATCGGATAGTTCCAATTTAATAGTGAGTACATATGGTGCTTGTTTTTCCATTTTTGTGATACTTCACTTAGCAGAATGGTCTCAAGTTCCATCTATATTGTTGCAAAATCCAGATTAATTCATCTTTCTTATGGTTGAGTAGTACTCCATGGTGTACATATACCACATTTTGTTAATTCACTCATGAATTGATGGGCACTTGCGTTGATTCCACATCTTTGCAATTGTGAATAGCGCTGCAATAAACATTGGAGTGCAGGTATCTTCTTGATAAAATGACTTATTTTCCGTTAGGTAAATATACAGTAGTAGAATTGCTGGCTCAAATGGTAGGTCCACTTTTAGTTCTTTGGGGAATCTCCATACTGTTCTCCATAGAAGTTGTACTAATTTGAAGTCCCACCAGTAGTGTGTAAGTGTTCCTTTTTCTTTGCATCCACACCAGCATCTCTTCTTTTTAATAAAAGCCATTCTGGCTGAGGTAAGATGATATTTCATTCTGGTTTTAATTTGCATTTCCCTGATCATTAGTAACATTGAGCATTTTTTCATGTTTTTTGTCCATTTTTCTTTAGTGTTTTGAGAAGCAAAAAATCTGTACTGATGTAATTTTGGACAATACATTTTTCATTCTCTAAGATGCCCTCATTTGTATGAGAAAATATAAAGTTGCACTATGTACTTCAGTATAAAGCTCAGTCAGTCTTGGTGATTGGAGCACCAAGTCAGAAGCCTTTAGAAATAATGTCACCTAGAAGAACAAAATGGAACTGATGTGTTTTACCCTTAAGAGAAAAGTTTTATAGTGTTTTTAGTTCAGTCAGAATGTTGGAAGCAGAATGTTAGGTACAGAGTCCATGCAAAACAACAACAACAATTCCCAAAAAAGAAAAGATATATAATTGGAGTGGCTCAGCTTAAGTTATAAACAGTATATACAAAGTCATGCAATATAAACACTAAGCAATTATTAATTTTTAAAAATTTTAATTACAATGAGAATGTATGTGTGCATACTTACGTGTAAGAGAGCATAATCTTCATAATTATTTTTCATGAAAATATTAAAATTCATATTTAAAAATTTAAATCCAGAGCATAAATACATTATTCAAAATTACTCAGGTAAATATTGAAAGAAGCAGATAAAAGAGCAAAAGTGGTTGATTCCAAGAAGCAGGCCTCTGTGGTGAGAAAGAGTGAGGCAATGAAACATTTTTTATTATTGTTGTTTTAAACTACATACAGAAGATGCCTTGATAAAAATAAATATTAATTTATGAAAGCTGAATTGCTTCTTATTGCCAGACAATAATGTTCAATCTCCTTACCATTTAACACAAAGTCTCTCTCCAACTTACTTCTATTATCTCAAATCTAACCACACCTTCTCTTTGTCTTTCCATCAGATGTGCACTTACACACATTTACACTATTTTAAAAATATTTCTAGTAACTTTTACTTCCCTCATGCACTCCATATGTCTATATGTTTTCATGAACTCATCCTTTAAATAAGCTATCTCATTTGCCAATAATGCTTTCCCACATATTTATTAGATACTCTTTAAAAATAAATTTTGGCTTTGATTTGGAATAAGTAATATATAAAGTGAAAGAAGAACTTAACCAGGCTGTGAGCAAAATTTGGCTTTAAAACTATTTATAAGCTGGGTGTGGTGGTTCATGTCTGTAATACTAGCACTATGGGAGGTCATGGCAGGAGGATCTGTCAATACCAGGAAGGCCATCATGAGCAAGATGGAAAGACCCCCATCTCTACACAAAATAAAAAAGTTAGCTGGGCATAGTGGTGTGTGCCCACCTACTCAGGAGGCTGAAACAGGTGGATCGCTTTATCCTAGGAGTTTGAGGCTGTAGTGAGCTATGATAACGCCACTGCACCCTAGCCTGGGCAACAGAGTGAGACCCTGTCTCAAAAAAAAAATAAAAAAGGAATAGAAAAAGAAAACTATTTATATAGTACTGGAAGTTTTAGCCAGAGATATTAGGCAAGAGAAAATTTTAAAAGGCATCCAAATTGGAAAAGAAGTCATATTGCCCTATTTGCAGGTGACATGATCTTATATATAGGAAACTCTAAAGACTCCACTAAAAAACTGTCAGTACTAATAAGTGAATTCAATAAACTTTCAGGATACAAAATACGCATACAAAAATCAATAATGTTTTCATGTACTACCTGCAAACTATCTGAAAAAGGAATCAAGAAAACAATTCCATTTATAATAGCTACAAAAATTATGCTTAGGAATAAATTTAATTAAGGTGATAAAAAATCTCTATAATAAAAACTATAAAACATTTCTGAAAGAAATTGAAGATAACACAAATAAAGGGAAAGTTATGCCTTGTTCATGGATTAGAAGAATTAATATTGTTAAAATGTCCATATCACCAAAAAAAATCTACAGATTAAATGCAATCCTTACCAGAATACCAATGGCATTTTCACAGAAAAAAAATTCTAAAATTCCAGGCATGGTGGCATATGCCTGTAGTCCCAGGTACTCAGGAGGCTAAGACAGGAGGATTGCTTGAGCCCAGAAGTTTGAGGTTGCTGTGAGCTAGGCTGATGCCATGGCATTCTAGCCCGGGCAACAGAGTAAGACTCTGTATCAAAAAAAAAAAAAAAAAAAAAAAAAAGTTCTAAAATTCATTTGAACCACAACACACCCTGAATAGCCAAAGTGATCTTGAGTAAAAAGAACAAAGCTGGTGCCATCACAATATCTGACTTCAAAATATGCTACAAAGCTACAGTAACGAAAACATCATGGCATAGACACATAGATGAATGGAACAGAATAGAGAACCCAAAAATAAATCTACACGTATATGATCAATTGATTGTTGATAAATGTGCCAAGAACACACAAGGGGGAAAGGACAGTCTCTTTAATAAATGATGTTGGCATAATTGGATATCCACATTCAAAAGAATAAAATTAGAGCTTTATCTCACGCTATATAGAAAAGTTAACTCAAAGTGGAAAAGTGTAAGATCAGAAACTATCAAACTAGTAAAAGAAAGCATAGGGGGAAAGCTCTATTACATTGGTCTTGGCAATGTGTGTGTGTATGCGTGAAAGAGAGAGAGAGAGAGATGACCTCAAAAACACAGACAACAAAAACAAAAATAGACACATGGGATTATATCAAACTAAAAACTTCTGCACTGCAAAGGAAACAATCAACAGAATGAAGAAATAGCCTACACAAATAAGCAAAATAAAATATTTGCAACCTATATATTTGATAAGGGGTTAATGTCCAAAATATATAAGGAATGCAAACAGCTTAATAACAAGAAAAAAAATGACCTAATTGAAAAATGGACAAAAGATCTGAATAGAGATTTCTCAAAATAAGACATAAAAATGGCCAACAGATAGGTGAATAAATGCTCAACATTACCAGTCATCAGGGAAATGCAAATCAAAACCACAATGAGATACCTCACTCAAGATAGAATAGATTTTACCAAAAGGAAAAAATATATTAATAACAAGTATTAGTATGGATGTGGAGAAAAGGGAACCCTTGCATGATATCAGTGGAAATGGGAATTAGTACAGTCATTATGGAAAACAGTATGAAGAGTGCTCAAAAAATTAAAAATAGAACTACTTTATGATCTGGCAATCCCACTACTGGGTACCTATCCAAAGGAAATGAAATCCACATCTCAAAGAGATACCTGTACTCCCATGTTTATTGCAACACCATTTACAATAGCCAAAATGAGGAATCCACCTAAATGGCCATGAATGAATGAATGGATAAATAAAATGTGGTATATATAAATACACACGTGCATGCACACACACACACACACACACACACACACAGTGGAATGCTATTCTGCCTTTTGTGACAACATTGATGAATCCAGAAGACATGTTAAGTGAAACAAGCCAGGCACAGAAGGGCACATAGTGTCATTCATATGTGGAATATAAAAAAGTTGATCTCATAGAAGCAGAGAGTAAAATGGCGGTTACTAGAGGCCAGAGCACTTGAGGCAATGGGGATTTGGGGAGTTGTTGGTTTCACAATATAAAATTGCCGTTAAATAGGAGGAATAAATTCAAGAGATCTATTATACAGCATGGTGACCATAGCAATGATGATACTTTGTGTTCTTGAAAAATGTTAAGAGAGTAATGAGTAAGTGCTCTCAGCACAAAAATGAAAACTGGAGGATGGTCACGCTGGAAACTCAGACTAGTGGGGGGAGAGGGAGAAAGGGCATTTTTTGAAACCTTAAAATTTGTACCCCCATAATATGCCAAAATAAAAAAAAAATGAAAAAAAAAAAGAAAACTGTGTGAGGTAATGCAAATGTTAATTACCTAGATTTAACCATTCCAAGAGTATATACACTTCAAAACATTATGTTGTAAATGATAAATATAATTCATCTGTCAATTTTAAAAAATTATAACTATTTAATTTCAAGACTATTTCTTGTAATAAAATATATTCTATATATTCTTTCCAAAAAGAGGGATTGGCAAACGGTTTTTCTTACACATTCATATGGCTGAATATTAAATAGTCATTTAAAAACATAATTGTATAGTTATATCTATTACCATAGAAAATTGTTATAATATAAAATTGAAATGAAAATTATACAAAAAGGCATGTGTTACAGCTTTAATGTTTAAATCTTCTATAAAAGATTTCATGACTTTTAATATCAGCAATATAATTGCTCCTGATCTATGGCTTTATTCGTGACCTCTTTGCAGAAATCATACTGATATTTTCAACCACCTACTTAACATCTCAACTTAAATGTGTCATACTCATGTAAATTTACTATTCTTCAAGTTCTTACTATCTCAAAAAATGGCACCAATATATGCAATTGCTCAAGCCATTAATGTAGGAATTTTTCCTTGGTCCCAACTTTTATTCATCAGCATTTTTTTTCAATTCTACCAATAATCAAATTTCAATTATATTTACTTCTCTTCATTTCCACTATGAAATGAAGCCTCACCAAGGCTTGGAGGAAGCTCTCATTATTTCTCCCCTGACTAAGATGAGATCAGGCTCTTAACTTGTCTTTCTACTTCATTATTTGTCCTTCTACCACACTCTTCATCAGAAGCCAGTTATCTTTTCGAAATGTTATTTAGATTACTATACCATTTGCTATCTTGGTATAAAATCTTCTAATATCTTCCCATATTGGAAACTTCTTATCTTGATTTGCAAACCCCCACATGATCTGGCCCTGCCAACTTTTGTAATATGTCCTCAAAATAATCTTGGATTTGCGTTTTATGTTATTTTTTTCTCTTTTTATTTCATGATATTATGGGGGTAGAAATATTGTTAAGGTTACATATATTGCCTTTGTCATCCCTTCCCCCCCACACCGTGCCAGAGCTTCAACGTGTCCATCCTCCAGGTGGTGCATCGCACTCATTATGTAAGTTTACACCCATCCCCTCCGCCCCCACCACCTGCCTGCCCTGCAATAAACATTTTTTGTCTTGTTGTTTTGTTATGGTTTTTTTTTGTTTGTTTTTTGGTTACATTTTATATCTTTGCCTATGGCTTAGAAGGGTTAGAGGTAAGCCCTCCCCCTCCACATACCAAACATGTTTGCTTTTTATATTTTAACCATACCAGTTATTCTTTCTATTCTTCTTGCTGACCTCCTCCTGGTCCATTGGCCTGTCCTTTACTCTTTTTCTATTGAGGCTGAATTTGTAAGCCAATGGCCTGTTTTGGATAGTAAAATCCTCAATGTTAGGGTGTCCCAAAGAATTCTATAAAACATGTTTGTCACATAATTTGTCTGGTTTTTTTCATTTTCTTTTCATTTGGGGGGAGGAGCTTCCTAAGAAGAATGTGTGAAAGTTTTTATTTTTTTTTTAATTCATATCAACTTTGAAATTGGTCTCAGAGGATTCTATGAAATAAGATGAAGATAAAATATCATGATTGAACATATAACATTCTAAATCACACTTCAGTGAGTATACCTACAATATCACTGTCCTAAATGGGGTGTCCAAAAACTGATAAGAGAGAAAGGAGCTAATGATGGCAGTTCTAACCTATAAAGGAAAAATTCATAATTCAAAAATTCTTGACCTGAGCTCTATGAATAGGCTTTAGGAGATTCTAAAATCACTCTTAAATCTTAAGCAAAATATTCCTATGAGCATTTTTTGAGGGAAACTATCCTTAAGATCTATTAGATAGGCAAATATGCCTGACATGCCAAGAAACAATAAACAAACACAATTCCTATTTCTGTAGGAAAATAAGATTAGAGAAAAAACTATGGCAAGACAAAATATTAAATGTTCCCTTTATAAATAGATATATGATTATATATTCTATTAGTGATCATATATACAAATCTGTAAATATGTAAATTTGTATATGGTAAGAAAGATAACAGTCTCATTTTTTCAAGTATTTAGTGCTTTGACAACAATAGGACTCCCCAAATCCCAGAAGTATTTCTCCTAAATGCAGCAAGCTCATTGTAGTAAGTTTATTGCTATATCCCAAATTCCTTTTTGTTGTCATTGATATGATTATTACTATTCTACTATAGCACACAAACTTGAGTTGTTATTCATAGAAATTTTAAGATCTAAGTTTATTATGCTATTCCTCAGACAAATATGCAAAAATAAAATATAATTGCTACTGATTCAAAGTCTATTCCTATGCAAAAATTCATGTTTATTGAAAATTATAATGCAAATTTAAGTTATGCAGCTCTGCATTGTGCTTCTTTAGGAACTGAGTACTTTTTTTTTGTTTTTAGCTATAAATGTCTACATAAATTAGAATAATTTCTCTATATTTTATCCATAAATGCCTCCATAAAGTGTGAATAATGTTTTTAATGTGATATTATAATGTTAGTACAAAAAAGAATCCAAGCAAATCCTTATAAAAGTAAAGAAAATAACTGCCAGAGCGTTAGTGGCAGCCTCTCTTCTTGGTATTGTCTGAATAACAATTCTGATTCCCCAGCAATGCATTTCTAAGTAGTCTGAAGTTACTCCTGTCTGTTGAAAGTACTTAACTTTTTTTTTTTGCTAGACTTTGTCTTCTATTCCTTTCATTGAATCTTTTGTCCTTTCCTCATTCTCTCCTTGAATTCTCACAATGGTTTCACACTCTTGACAGAACTCTAAAGTTGTTTATAGGCTTGTATCTTAGCTGAAATTACAAAGCAGTTCAAAGTACAAAGATATAACAGAGAAACTGTCCGAGGAGCATATCTGGCATAGAAAAGTTGAACTCCTAAAGCAACTGCCTTGAATGAAAAAGTAAATGCACAAATCAGAAATCAGTGCAAGAAATTAATTAATATCTAATTATTTCTAGCACATTTGTGGAGAGCTTGTTTAATTAATTTCATTTATAGAAGTTCAGAGTCCACATTTCTTGAGCTGGTGAAGCAACTGCCAATTTTCAGAAGATCCCGCTGATCTCTGCAGGATAGACATTCCACTCCCATGTACATGAAGCTACTAAGATAAGTCATAAATTATAATTGAGGTTCAAAGTGGCTATGGTGCCCCTTGCAAATGGGTGCATTAGAACAAAAGTGGGGATTTTCAGGAGCTAAAAGAACAAATTTTAATTTCTGACTTCCATTCAGACTGATTAAATAAAAACTTGATTTTTGAGTTCAGATACAGCATAAGTACTACCCATTTCAACACATGACTTATACTGAATTTTTTTTTTTTTTGTCATAACCCCTTTCTGCCTTGCAATCCTTGCATCAGTTAGTGATTTCCAGCAATTCAGTCACTTAGGTCGGAAAATTTGAGTTCTCCTTGTTTCTCTTTTCCCCATGACTCCATTTCCAACAAATTAGCACATATCATTTCTTTATCCCTTTAGTATGTTACAAATCCATTCTCCTTTGGCCATCTCACTGATATTGCCTCAATTGGTAATCTTCTGTCTCCCAAGGAATATTTTATTAGCTTTTTAAAAATTATTATTTTGTTTCCCAGTTCTCAGGTTTAAAACTTCCTACAAGATATTATACTTTACTGCCAACTGGAGTGATTGAAGATACACACCTAATGGTATCACTCCAATAAAAACACTGGTTCTAGCTTTCTATTTCTTCAGCCACTAAAAAAAAATCATAAAATAAAATAACAAAAATAAACAAACAAAAGTCTGTAGCTCACCTATGTGGCACACACTCTACTGGGGATTAAACAAATGAAGAGAGCCTGCCTGCCCCGAGGTGTCCACAGTCTGAAAGCTTTCCATTGTGAACAGCCCAAAGTCAAGTACCTCATCATAGCATAAAAAAGCCTCCAGGATCCAGTCACTTTTTCCCTCTTAAAGATAATCTTAAGGCTCACTGCACTGGAAGCAATGCTGATTTATTTGTACTTTCAGGAATACACATTGCTATTTTGCTCATTTATTTCTTCATAAATTCTTCCCTCCATTCAAAATGGCCTCACCTTGTTCTTGACTGTGTAATTACTATTCTTTCTTCATAATGTATACTTACTCTATAAAGCTTTTTCTAACCTCGTCTTTGCCTAACACACACTTCTTGTATACAGTCTCTCTTTCTCACACATAGTGTTTATTGTATTTGGCAAAGTAGTATTATTTGTTCTTTTTCATGTCAACCCCCCTGCTAGATAGTGAAAGAGTAGAAATGCTGTCTTATATTTGAATCCCCAGTACTTCAGTACTTAACAAACAGCCTAGAATATTGCACATAGTTTAAATACATGAATAAACATTGTCAGACTGATCTGTTGTCCTAACTTCTAATTCTGCCCCATTTAATTATGTTTAATTTATTGAATACTTCCAGAGAGCTTCTGATATGCTCAGAGATATATTAATTGTTCATTGCAGCAGAAACAGATGCGATACCAATAGTCCTTTCTTTCTAATACCTTCTATTCTGGCCAGAGAGAACATGCTGAAAGTTTTAATAAATTAATAATTCATAGAAATTTAAACTTTTTAGAGACATTCTGCAATATGGAAAAGGTTTTATTATAAAAAGCAATCTCGATATCATATAACTTCCAAATATGTTTCACTTATTATTTCTTAATCTGGCATTACAACAAGAAATTACAAAAGCTTAAGTAGCAAAATGGATATATAGTACCTATATCAAAAGCAAAGAATGTAGTCACAGAATTCTTGGCAAGCCTTATTATTCAAAACCTGTTCATGTATAACAGCCATGGCAGCATTGTTGGCTTTCTCAAAACATTACCAGTATGTGAAACTTTGGGGATTATCTACCTTGACTTTCAGACTCCCAGGTGTCCCAAGTCTGCATGGCACGTGCTGAGCCTTCAGAGTATCTAGACTCGCTCAGCTCTTCCTAAGCAGGGCCACCATTTGTTTCTTTCCACAATTGCTGGGCCTGCCCCTATTGTTCTATCTTTTTTTTTTTTTTTTACCAGTATCCAGGACTCACATGCCACATACATGATAATGCCAACCAAGTTTCCTCTTCACCAGAGACATGTGGGAAGCTTTTCAGCCTCTTTAATATACCCAGAAGAATAAAGTCTTTACTTTTACTAGAGTTCATGCTTTTATTTTCTCCTTCATTGTTCCTCTAAAGACACATATACCCACCCTGTTATCCAACCTCATAGCACTCTTTTGTTATCTTACAATATTATTGGGCTGGTAACATTTATTTCCTTCAAGGACTCCATGGATTTCCTCCAGGGCCCTATTGCATATGCCTGAGAAGGGATCATTGCTATTTGGAGACAATATTATTGCTAATCAGAGAGTTAAAGATCTCTATTTTTTTTTAATCTCCAAATTTATTCTGCATTTTGTGACAATCAAATTAGATTTTATCCTCAATGGCAGAGCTCCTCTTAGGAATAGTGTCGTGTCTAGCGGATTTTAAATGTCAAGAGAAAGTTCATCAGAATACTGTCAGACACGTTTCCTCAAGCACTGAATTTGGACAAAGGGTAAAGTCAATGTCAAATGTCTATTTTTTCCAACAAACTTCATTCAGAACTGGGGCAGGAATGTAGATTGTGGAAAGAGATAGAGGCAGTAGGAGAACAAGGGATACTTCAAACATTTTTACCTAACCACTTGGTTGTATGAATTCATGGCTTCTTTCACCTGAGGACTTCTCAGCCACATGTAAACGAAGGATTAAGCAGTGATGAATTTCAGGACAGACTGTTATTCAGCCCCTAGAAATAGAGCTGCAAGCCAACTGAAATGAAATGATTTCTGTCCAAAATCCAAGAATTTTTTTGTGTATCCACAGCGGTGAAGTTACTTGAACATAAAGATACTACAAATTACTATTCCTAATGCCTTTGAAACAAATAAAAGGCTCCCTAAGAAGTCACTGAAATAACTTTCATCAGTAGGCTTGGTCTAAAGAAAAGGCAGTAGGGAGAAGGCTTGGCTCTTTCCTCTCAAAGCATCCAGATAGATGTTGAACTTAAAAATAAAGCAAAACAAAAATTACACTTAAAGAAATTGCCTGTTATATATCTATTTCATTGCCAGGCCTGTTTCAGGTCACACTGTAACCATCAAAACACTGGCCTCTCTCAAGCTCTCACTTTCTAGTCAGCTGATAATAACTAAGATGATCGTAAGAACTAGTTTAGCCAGAACAAGCCCAATTTACTTCAGTTGCTCTGGCATAACAAAGCCCTCTTTCTCTTGCAAACATATTTCCGTTTGGACAATAAATGATATGATCCCTCTAATTGTGACAGATATCCAGACTTATATACTATGTCAAACATAGGACATCACCCAATGGCCATTGATTAGTTCTGGCATGTCAAAGTTAAGCTTTCATGAATGCATGAAGGACATCACCAAAATTAAAAGAAAGGAGTATCAGAGCTTTCTAATATATACTAATTACAATATCCAAAACTCTGTTTTTTGTTCTTTTTAATAAGCAAGAACTCACCCATTCACTAATTATTCAGCAAATATTTGATTATGTTTGCTATAAGCAGATAATAAGGTAGGTTCTGAAGGTACAAAGATTTAGGAACAGAACCTCCCCTGGAGCAACACTTACAGTGGGAAGAGACTGATAAGGAAGTAAGCAATTTTGCAGTATCATTGCTAAGATTAAAGTCTGCACAGTGTGCTTGCCATTGGAATACAGGGAAGGGGCACCTATTCTAACACGAGGATAAAGTAAGGGCTCTGGGGAAGGCTTTCTAAAGGAAACAAGCCTGAGGAGAAAAGATAAGAAGTAACTAGGAACAGAAAGAAAAGGGAGCCAGGAAAGATATTCCAGGAAAAGTGATTAGCCAATAAAAAAGCGTAGAGATGAGTAAGAACTACCAGAGGAGCTAATTGTGAGAGGTCAGGAATAGAGCAGAAGAGGTAAGCAAAGTGCAAATCATGAACCCCGGATTAATGAGGGTCCTTTTATTACTATTATACAATAGCAACTACTTTACTTAAGCAAAAACAACACCACAACTAATTGGAATCACACACTTTATCTCTCAGAATCCAAGTAAAAACTGAAGACCTCATCCTCAGAGAGAATTTAACAAAAGGCGAAAGGATTTAATCAGAGATAAGGGTAGTTAGAAATAAAGAACAGTCCAGGATCCTGGATTCAACAGCTCCAACTGCTTCTTAGTCTTCATTATTTCCCTCAAAATTTAAATTCCCAGAAGGCAGAGAGTGATTTTACTGGTATGAGTCACAGGGTCAACCCAGTTTCCAAGCCCAAGAAAGCCACATGCATTATAGGAGAGAGAATCACAAAATAAAAACCAAAGCACCATACCATGCAAGTGGGGATTAATGTCGGTCCATGAAAACTCCAGATCCCTTCCTTTGGTGTCACATCATGATGTTTGGTTTTTCTCTCTCATGGGATTTGAGTCCCAACAAGACAGTCCTCGTTGTGGAAGAGGCAAGTCAGAGGAGAAAAATCAAGGTGCTGTTGCCAGGCACATAAGGATTGATGTTAGTGCTATAAAAACACCAGAGATTCCCTCCTTTGTGGATATACTACAAAGTTTGGATTCTATCCTGTAGGATTTGGGACATAAAGGGGACTCATGGTACCTTAGTGTTTTAGAAAATCTCTGTAATGGCAAAGTAGAAATAGCTTGTCAGCTATCAAGACTCAAGCAAGGACAAGCCAACATATATGGAGGATTCTTTAATATATAAAAAGTATATGTAAATGTATTCTCATGGATGTGTCCCAAATTCTTCATACACAGACATTATCTTTAAGGTAATTAATTTCTTCAGATAAAATAAATGGCTGTATAATATGTAGGTTATATTAATACATGTATATATGTGTGTATATATTCTATTTCCTTGTGATGAGCCTTTGTTATTGGATATCATGAACAATTTCTTCAAGTTTTACATTATGATAAATAAAATGGAAGACATGCATAACACAATAGGCAATGTGATAAAATACTTCCAAAAGTAGTATTAAAGAAAACAATTTGATTATCTATTGATCAAACTATAGCTGCATTCAAAAGAAATGTAAACTGAGAAGAAAGGAGATGTGAATTAAAATGGAGATATCAAATTTGAAAGTTATTGTGGTTATAATAGTGAGTCACATGTATTATACCATCTTCTTATTTAAAGCAAAAGCAAAACTGTAAGCTATTCATATTAAAAATTACATTTTGATGGATAGCCCGATATAAAAGAAAAAAAATTTCACTGCATCATAAAAAGGTAAATAAGTTTAAATTCTCACAAAGTAAAAACTGATAGTTTTGCAGAGTTGGACAAAACATTCTTCCTGGTTGTCTAATCTAATTGCACACTCATTGAAAATGAATTTTGATATCTCAAACTAAGGAAACATCATGACCACTATTCCCCATATTTCTCCTTTGTTCCTAACACTTCTTTGAAACTATATCTCATATTTTTATCTCTTTGTGTTATTTTAAAGTTAATAGTGATTAGGGTTATAATATGTCAATAGAATAAAAACAGAGATGTCTTAAATGTAATATTAATTATGTAAGAAATCTGTTTCAGCAGACAAATGACTTATAATTGAATAATCCTATTTACTAAGCTTCTAAAGTTACAGATTTTGCTGGCTATTTCTTTCATCATTTCTTTATATATGGATATATAGATATGGATATATAGATACATGCACACATACATTTTTATATTTCAAGTAGCCTCTTTCCCTCTTAAAACTTTCTGTTTATAAAACTGCTGAGTTTATAGAGATCTGATAACAAGTTAAGATTGAATTATGCATCAAATTATTTCAAATAAGCTAATAGAATGGAAGGGGAAAGGAGGAATGAGGAAAGATGTCATCCTAAGAATAAAAAGCATTACCACTGTTGTTTGTATAACAGGTGTCACGCCCAGGCATATAAATAAACCATGCTCAGGAATCACTCCACATAGCATGTTGCTGACCTGCTTTTCCACTTTAGACCTCAAATCTTGACTACAGTTGTCAGGTGGAATTCATTTAGTCTATGCATGGATCCTTAAAAATATTTGTGTCTCTGTAAACTACAATAAGAGTAAGTTGAAAATCCTTACCCATGAAATGAGAATTATGTCTATTTTACTATGCAGTTATTAAAGATGTAATTGTACATAATAAACTGTAAAAATGCTTGTCTGGAGGTGATTATGAGAGTAGTTTCTGTCTTGAATTGCTTCTACTGCTGCTTCTCCTTATGTTATCTCTTTTTTAGTTACATGTAGTAACTGTTTCAGACTTCTCTAATCTTAGTTCTTCTACATATACATATTAAAGGTTTTTAATCTTTTAGTTCGCAGTTTCTTAAACTTTGTCTTAAAAACTTCTCTTCATTTTATTGCTAAAGGATACTTTCTTTTTCTACACCAGAAAATGTGTTTCTGGACAATGGCTGTGGCTGTTTCCTTTTGCTGTAAGACAATTTTGTTTTTCCTCATTACCAGTAAGATAATCCACTCCACCTGCCAGACTTAGATCTACTTATGTTGGCTGAATATTTTAATAACCTTCCTTCAATAATAGGTGGATAGATAACAAGCATTTCATAATACTTTAATAAGCTTCCTTATAGGCTGGGAGACCAAGGCTTCAGAAAATGGTAAATAGAAAATAATATTCTAAACTTGAGATCCAGATAAATTGCTCTACATGAAAAAGAAGAGATTTGAGTGGCTGCAAGTTTGATGGTAAGTGGAGAGAAAGAGAGAAAGACTATGCAATTTGAAACCATTGATACAATTTTTGGAAAGAAGCCTCATTCAGTGTGCACACGTGTGAGCGTGTGTAACGCAAACTACCTAAATTTTACCTATGCTATACTTTGTTAAAAACCATGTAGATTAGTAATTGGCTTGTGCAGAAATTTGTATTTTGGAGTAATCAAGAACATCTTTGTTGTGTTTTAGAGTTGAAAGAGGACAAAAATAAAGTCTGCCTTTGGGTGATCAGTCATATCTGGCTATTTTTTAAGATTGCAGCTAAAATCCATAAACCAGGGTGCAGCACTTAGTGGTGTTTTGCTGTAGATCACTGCGACTAACTAGGATACACTTGTCACTGTGACAGCCAAACTCTCGGATAGCAGTCTGAATTGAAAAATGGTCCTTTGTATTTGATTTGAATGTCATAAAAAAGTTAAGGGAATAACTCTGAATTAGTACATTATCACTTTGGAAGCCAGGGAAATGCATTGTTTGAGATGTTTTAGAGAGCATTTTTAAGCTAACTTTGGAGTATCCAAAAAGCTCTGATGAAGTCACAGAGTAGAAATTGGTCTTCAACCCTGCTTTGAAAAACTCAAAATTTCTTTCGAGTCTGAGTATTTCCCTCAAAATGTAGCTATGCTTTGGTTGATTCTAGGACCTATGCTTTCTTCATCTGCTATAATATGATTGTCTTAAGAGTATTTTGAAACTGATGGCTAAAACTATATGCTATATTGAAAAAATGTGCAGGATATTAGAAAGAAAGACTTAGTTGTGTTGAGAACTGCCACTGCATGAGAGAGGTGTCAGTCCACAGATGGAGAAGCAATGGCATTTAATACATTTTTTTTTTCTGGGTTTACCATTGGGATTATCTATGTTCTCATATTCACCAATGCCTCTGTCACTGTCGCTGACAGCTCTTGAATAGGTTTTCAGTAATGAGGACAGTTACAGGGACTTGTATGTCAAGCTTCTTACCAGATATCAGCATCAAGGAGAGAGGGTTTGCACATGTATGTTAAGTTGTGAGATTTCTGCTTTTTTTACAGGGAGCAATTATGATAAGGTAAAATAGAGCAGAGCATGGGAAATCAGAGCAGGCAACATAAGTCTCTTTGACACTGATGCATGGCAAACTCTTTCTGAAGAAACCTAGACTTTTCCACAGACAGAAGTGACCCCTCAGATTCTTTGTATTAATAGAGCTATTTTGAAGGTTCAAAAGTGGAAGGCGGCATTAGCTGCTGTCAGACAATAAAACTGAGCAAAAAGATTTCAACTGGATGTATCATTTCTTATTAGAGAGCTGCTGAGGTTGTGGTCCTGACAGATAGATCCAATCAACTCAGGGCAGTCAGCTTCCTCACCTCTAATTAGAAAGCTAGCAAGCTTGGCGTTATTCAAATAAACATGACTAATTTGATTTTAGTGTGAATAACTTTGCCCCAAAGAATAACTGGAAGCTACGCTACCACACAATCCCATAGAAGGCCTTAGCAGTATTGAAGAGATTCAGGGAAAAAAATACCATCACTAAGATGGACATTTTATAATATATTTTACTAGTGAGAGGATTTTTATCTTGATTTCCCAGTGAGTAAAAGCGCTGTATTTTGAGTTATCCTGGCTACATGCATTGGGGGATGGAGGAGGGAGCAGATGAATCCTTTCCCTCCCATACAGCAGTCAAAGACCCTGAATGCAGTGCACTCTGGTGACAATGCTGGTTCTAACTTTTGGGGTCAGGGACTAAAGACAACCCTGATTTTTTATTTGGAGGAGCTGTGGAAGAAAACCAAACTACAAATTCCCTGAGCTCCCCCAGGCACCTTAGCATTCTAATGTTGCTAACACTGGCTGTCAAAAGTTCCTTATTCATAAAGTTTCAGAGAAAAGTCTCGAAGCCTTCACTGGCACAGAAATGTTCCCACCTGCTTAGGATGGAGTGAAGAGGGACCCCAGAGGGAGAGCAAGAAATTTACTCAGTAATTCAGTGACTGAAATGAACTAAGCAATGAGGCCTCCAAAGAGGCCACGCAATGGTGACTTACTCCCTCATACAATAAGGAGCAAGGGAAGGAAGGGGTAAGAAAGTCTGGAGAAGGGCACAAGTAATTGTTGCTTTAAGTTTTCTCATTAGCATCACCTCAGTGAGAATGTATAAGATTTTGCAAGAAGTAAAAACATTTGCACACTGAAAGTTGAAACAATATGGTTAAAAATCCCATTTTTCTCATCAGCTTGTAGAAGAATCTCTCATCCCTCTAGTGAAAACTATTGTGATGCTGGCCCAGAGCTCAACCCTTCAGGACGAAAGCCCTCCTCCCCAGATACTGATAATAATAATGTCCGACAGCTCACAGCTAAGTCCCCCCTCCTGGAGCTTGCTCTTGAAGGAGGAAAGTCCCCTCGTTCAAGGTCATATCATCTTCCTGGGGAAGCCACATCTAAGGCCTAGTCTCTGTGAGAGTTATAAAGGCTCAGTTTCCTTCCAGGAATGGAGGGGATGTGCCAGCTCCAGAGTTCCTTTGAGACTGACTGATGAAGCCTTAGTAGTGACTGCATCCCGGCTTAACATCTACCTCTTCCTATTCCTGCATTTTTTATTCCCATACCGATGTTGATCCACAAAGCAGTCTCCAGTAAACTTTCTGCACACAAGTATATTTCTCAGAGACCTGAACTGTAACACGTATCTCTGGAAGAAGCAGCACCTCAAAGATCTATGTATATAATAGTGATTATACTTTAAAGATTGAATTGAGACCTAATTTACCCTGAAGAGATGGAAGGGACATTAGAGGCTATGTGGGAAAGGAGAAGACCTACAGGCTGTTATTTAAGAAGAAAGGCTTCAAAGGAGTGTTTTAAAATTCAAATTTTGAAGGGGACCTCTCTTTAATCTGTCTCAGATTATTTTCTCTGAAGCCATTCTTGCAACCTTAATCTCTTATTGAGTAGATTCTATTTGTAGAAATCTAAAAAAGACCTGAGACCTCTTTCATGGTTAGTACATGGCCAAAAGAGAAACTCTCTAGGGGGGTACAGGCAAATTCTAGTAGAACAGATAAAACTGTCCATTTTTCTATACTTTGAGGATCCGTCCCCAGTATGAAAGTGGTGGGCTCTTGTGACATTCATCTGTGGAAGGAATATTTATGTATGCTTCTTTGGGCTAGAAATATAATTTCTCTATTTTGTTATGAACTAAAAATTAGTTTACTCAATCCTTTATGCTCTCTTTTAACTTAATAACTGAAAAGAATCATAAAAATGCCGATATTTCTTTGGAAACACTGCGGAACACAGAGCACATGCATTACTTTTGCTGGAATCAGAAGTACTTCTTTCAACTTTGTCATCGTGTTTGTTGACTGTCACCCCTACAGTCAACTTTTATAATTGCGTATTCACCTCTTGGTCTTGTCATCTGGCTTCTTCAAGGTTTCCCAGTGGGAAAAACTGGTCAGAGGAAGAAAAGGAGAAGCCAGTTGTTTTTTGTATTTGCCAACATATCCCTCCATTAGTGCCCTTCCAGCACCTTCATAATCATGTTCCTGAGTTAAACTCTTCTCTGCCTGATGTATCTACAGTACAGTAGTTTCTGTTCTTCTGGGTGGATCCTGACTCTTACAGTACTAAGTATTAAGAGGGGGTAGGACAGCAATTATCTGTGAGGTTAACTGTTTTTCAAGAAGACATTTTGGTCTATTAATGGATCTCGACTTTTAATGACATTGTTGAAGTTTCCGATTTACTGGCCTCAAAGAAGTCACTTAACTTCTGAGTTCTTGTTTCCATCGGTATAAAATGCAGGGCTTGAGCTTCATAAACTGTAAGATGTTTTTTAACTTTAAATTTTATGAATACAAAGAAAACAGAAGTATTAAATTCTCACCAGTCCTTAAATTATTTTATGTGTCAAGATCAGGCTCAAGAACCAATGCTGGAAAGGTCAGGCAGTGATAGACTCACAAGTATAATTATTTGGGGGATGCTTGATATTTTAACACATGTCTGCAAACAATATATCATACTATAAGCAATAAGAAATCCAGAAATGTACTATATGTTAAATGTAACATAAAGTACTTTACAAATTCAGTTGTAAGGGATTGCTACTTATTTGTCACAAAACGTAAAATTTAAGCTGTGCATTTTTTTCTGGAAAGTCTAAAGCTAACAGAATATATTACTGACACTATATTCTAAGACATTCCAAACAGTCAACTAATCTTGCAATAAATAAAAAATGAGTCATTTGTCATAGTCAGTAACTGATGTAACTAATAATCAAGACATGCATGTGTGTCTTTTCATAGAAAATAACCTGCTATATGAATGTTAGAAACTTGGATATTAGTATCTAAAAAAAATTACCTTTGCTGTCATTTATAAAGACACAGCAAAATGTAGCTTAAATCTGCAATGTGTTCGGCATAGGTGTGTTTTAGAGCCATAGAAGTAGTTAGGATCATGCTCACAGTCACATATCTAGTGAGAAATATTTTTTTGCTTCATAAATACAAAGTGTTACCCTTATCAGCTATTTTTGTCCAGACCGTAATCACCCAAAATTACTGGTAGTAACAGCTTTTGTTACTGGCACTCAGAGAGTAATTTATAATGTTGGAAAGGCCTTTGCCATTTTCCTAATTGACGTTCTAAGTCAAGATTACATTTGGATCTCTCATTGTCAGTTGGCTATCACACAGAGTCAAACGTAAGCTGTGCATTTTAAATATCATTGCTATATATTCTGTTTCTTATGTTTCAGCAAAGCAGCAAGCACATGTTTGAATTCATCACATGTCAAGACAATGCATTCAGACTTTCAAATTTTTATTCAGAATTTGAGGGAGTTATCTTGGACTAAACAAAACATTCTTAAATAGAGGAAGAGATGTTACCTTAAAATAAATTAATCTTTGGTTTTATTTGGAAGCTGGCCAATAATCCATGCTAGTTCTTACTTAAACTATATGGTATGAATTTTGAAATAAAAAGTGTTTATAAAATATGAGATATATACAAGTTGTTCCTTCAAATATTATGAAGTATTGAACAAGCTTTACTAAATACAGATAAGATGAGACTATTCTAAAACAACATGCACAATTCAATTATTATATATAATGCATTCTAAAATAGGAAAGGTTATGTTAGAATATGAACATATGCTTAAAAAATAACACATGCTAAGCATGGAATTGCTATCATTACTCATCATGAATTCTTCCATGTTTATCTTCCAATTAATTCTGAATTCTAAAATATAATTTTATATCAACTATAATGAAGTGCTCCATTATCTCATATATATTACAGGCAAGATAAAGAAACACATATCTCAATGTATTAGTTATCTATTGCTGCCTAACAAATTACCCCAATATCCATGATTCAGTTTATAATAATAAAATTATATATTTCAAGAGGTATATATACTCATTCAAGTCAATAAAACATCAGTTAGTCTACTTCATTATGGACACAAATTGCATATTTCAATCTCTTTTTAGTTTATATAAGCAACTGATCAGAAATGGATCCAGTGTAATAGTTACCAACAATGAATAAAACATTAAAGAGAATATGTGTATAATATCTAAGTAGATAAAAATCTACTGAAATATTATTTCCTAATATGCAAAATAGCTTATAAAACCTTTTAAAATGTTAAGAAAATAAATGTAAGGCCTAAAAATATTTGGTCATAAATGAGTCATTTGTTGGTGTTGTTAATTTGTGTTAGTGGATATGGGTTTAAGCCACAATTATTTGAAGAAATTCCATGATGTGTTGTCTTCATATTTCCTGTAGGACAAAATCTAACTTTAGACCTTGATGTTCCAAGAGCAAGAAAATCCTATCCAGAAAGAAGGAGTAAGTGAAAGAGCACGAGCCAAAAAGCAAGAGGGCCAGAGCAGGGCTCTGGGGCTCACTTTCCTCCCACACCATTTCTAAAACCCTAACTCTTCTCTGCACTTAGCCAAGTGCTTTCTGGAAGTTTGCAGTTTAGCAGACTCATTTGTGAAGTAATTGTTTTCTACAACATAAGCTAAAGCATATACTCTGTTAATGTGTAAAGATATGCTGTTTCCTGTTATAAAATTTATTTCCATAACATGAAAAAGATATAGAATATCTTTGTTTTTATTTACAATGTAAATACATTATTTTGCCTAAAAACTAAACAAAGGATTATGTTGTTTAAGTTTCATTCTCTATTTGTTCTCTTTGAGGTGTTTTCCTGCAAGGGTTTAACATCAATCACCCCATCTCCATATTTTACCTTATAAATTAGAATTCTGTTTTATGGTATGTTTTTTCAACTTTTTGTCAAGTGAAATCAGGCTTCTTCACTATCCTGTTCTGCTTCCCCCTTCACTTTACCTTCAAGGAGAAGAATTGCTCTTTATCTATCAGGTTCAAAGACATAGATTTGGTTTCAGAGCCTAGGTAATGATGACTATTATTTGACCTTTATAATTTCTAGTGTTTGGAGACATCACCAGGGTCTGAGACTTCTACTGCTTCATGAAAGTACAGTCATCTCTCTGTCTTTGTCGCTTCTTTCCTCTATCTGACTATGCTGTGTCTCATGTAGCTGGGACAATCAGATGCACAGTTGGACTCAGGAGATGCCAAGGCAAGAATGCTCAGGAGAAAGGTGTTGGCCATGGAAGAGCTTTCTCTGGCTGTCTGGTTCTCTTGCTGTTTTGCTTGATTTTTCTCTGTAGATTTTTATTGTCTTTCTTTCCTACCAGAGCTACAAAATAAGTTGTATGTTTTAGGTTGTGAGCTTAGAAGCTGATGTAAATTGAAACATTCATCCTCTAAGCTTTATGTTCTTTCAAACCTAGGTAAAAGGAGTTTTATGGGTGCTCCAATCTACCTCACTACAAGCTGTGCAGTGTTTGTTGGCCTAACACAATGTTCATGGTTGTAGCTTTCTGAGCCCCAGAAACAGGTGCTTTTTGTAAAGGACAGGATTGTAAGCTCCTGATCTCTCTCTCTCTCTCTCCCTCTCTCTCTCTCTCTCTCTCTCTCTCTCCTCTCATCTCTCTTTCTCTTCCTTTTATAAATTTATGACATAGTTATATACATATGTGACATATTTAAATCTATATATAAATATAGATATGTATATTAGATATAGATACAGCCCTTTTAAACAAATACTATAAAATCACTCAAGAAATTTAAGACTTTGAATAGTGATAAATAGGGAAGATTAATATTAGTAAGCAGCACAATACTTAAACATCCAATGACATACAGTCATGTCTACTTTGATAAATGAAAATGTAAATAAAAAGAATATTTCAAAACCATAATAGCTATTGTACAGTGGCCATACAAAGTAGACTGGGAACAAGTTAACCATCCCTCAAGAAGAGGACCAAGGACTTGGGGATTACTTAACCTCACACAGAAACTAATGATGATAAAGAGATAAGCTGAAAAGATTTGACAATATCTCCTTCACCTCAAGGCCATACTTTAGTTGCCCCCACCATAAAACTTTTCCTGATGCTCTTATCAGAAGAATTGGGAAACTCCCTTGACTTTAGAGCATCTGTTTGAATCCTATTATAATTATTTACATTTTTTTATTTGGTATTAATTGAAGTAAACTCCTTTAGAGTAAGGGAATCTTTTAACTGTCATTTCCTCCTTGGAAGTAGTATACAGATATCCATATATATGTTACCTAATAAATTATTTTTTAAAGAATACCATCATTATTCACAATTACATGAATAAACAGCTTAATTTTTTTCACCAATACTTAACAAGTGGCTTCTAAAATATATGTCAAACACTGTTTAGGCATTTAGGGTATATGACTGAATTAAATACACAAAGATTCCTGCCTTCTTATAGCTTATGTTTCAGTGAGAAAGATAAATGATAAACACTAATCATAAAAAGTAAGTAAAATTAGCTTAAAATATAGTAAGTGCAATGGAGGAAAAAAAAAAAAAAACTAGGACATGTTAAAGGCCTTAGAAAGCAGAGGGGAAAAGGGACCCTCATACAATGTCACTCAAGGTGACAGCCAGCAAGAGGCAATGAGGGAAGTTGTGCCATGTGTAAAGAGCTACACAAATTTGGCATACATAAAAATCTACAGAGTTTGTTAACATAGAATCCACAGAAACTACGGCTGAAACAATAACTTCACACTATTCAATGTGAATAATTCCAAACTAGAAAACTGAAGCAGGCTTCCAGAACATAAATGTTTTTTAATAAGAAAACTGCAGCAAGTGACTATTCTCAACTTTCCCCAAAATAGGAACCAAAGAACAGACTGCTGTGCTATTTCTCTAAGATAGCTGACTACTATTATGTCCCCCAACTCTCATGCCAGCTGAGAAAATTTATGTTGGTAGAAAAAATATATATTTCTTAGTAAATTTAATGCTTAGCAAGCACCTATGGCAAAGCTATTTTTTTCTTTTCTTTAAAAATGTCTTCTCTAAATAAGAAGGCACAATTCTATAATACAGAGGAAACCTTAGAATTAAATTTAAGGTTATTA
The DNA here is from genome assembly GCF_040939455.1 of Microcebus murinus. Lineage (NCBI taxonomy): Eukaryota > Metazoa > Chordata > Mammalia > Primates > Cheirogaleidae > Microcebus > Microcebus murinus. The sequence continues at coordinate 53,298,282 of NC_134118.1, forward strand.
CTGAAGACATCTTTTGAAGATGCCATTTAGTACAGGCTTAACCAATTACTTTTTACCAAAAGCTCTTTGATACAATTGAATGACTTCCCTTCTCCAGTGCAGCCATCAACTACTTAAGTCAATATTGAGGAAATCATTCTGTACAATACCACCTGTGCTACAGAGGGTAATTTTCCAATTGCAGAACCATACATATTAGACACCATACAGAAAATATACACCAAGTGCCAAATATATGTCAACAAATCTGTCTTTGATTAGAGGACTAAATAGAGCAAAGAAATGAACTTTTAACTCCACTTCATGTTCTGAAGGGGCTCACTAACACAAAACAAATGTCAAAAAAATTAAAGACAACTTGGGCGAATAAATCTGTGTATCTCTACATGGCTATAGGAAACAAACAAGCTTTGAGTGACTGATAGTGATGTGGTTATTCCATGATTTTGTATGTCAGTACACCAAAAGATTTTTCAACCTCCATAGAGCAGAATGTGCCATATCAAAATATGTTAAAGAGATTCATCATATTGAAAATGTAATTTCATAGTCAGAAAATTGTACTGCACAAAAGTCAAAATATCTGGGATGGCTATCAACAAACTCTCCAATCAACAAATAATGAAGTCTTGGATAGTACCTATCTGATAAGAGAATTCTTATTAAATACCCACTTGGATCTCTTCTTCTTGAAAAATCTATCATTGTATAATATCACTTGTATTTATGCATCTATAGAAAAAGTGCATATGCCTATCACTCTTCTAAGTGGGAAGAGTTTTATGTTGATAGACTCTACCTTTCAAGAAACTCAAATTCAAGTAGAGAAATTCATATCTGTTTTTCTACTGCAATAATGGCCCACATTTTAAAAATTGATTCTAAGATAAAATATATATGATATTCTTTATATCTGAAGTGTGCTCTGAGGAAGCTTGGGTGACCACAGGATCAGGAATAAGGAAAAAGACACATTCTAAAATTTTAAATATTGGATTTCCTTATGATTACAGATAAGTAAAGATTTCTTAAACTGATGAATAAATACAAATTAATTGGATTAATTTTTTAAACTTGATCTAACATTTTTAAAGAGCTTAACAGAAGATACTTTATTATTTACTAGTGCAAGAAGTGTCAAGGAATTTGAATGTTTGATAATATTAGCCATTTCTTGTTGATCATAACTCTGATTGCAATATGTGTTGTTGATGGGGAAAATTATATTTGCAGTGAATGAAAGAAAAATTATGTGATAAAATCTTTATTTTAAATTTGTCATAATTGGTTAAAAAAGAAAAGTAGAACAGATACAAAAATCTATATTTAGTTCATCCCAGGAAAGTGTTATATAACTCTTCTTATTCCAGAGGAATAGAAACTTAGAATGCCTATGCAACAGTATCTTCATAATTTTGTTTCTTTTTTCATGTGTGTAAGATTGGGTGGGTAAGAGTGATTTTGCATGTAGATAAAATAAGGCCATAAGAAAGAATAAGTAAGACTAAATAATGAAGAGTATGGGAAACTGTAATGATCAACGAATTTTCATTGAAATTGATATAGGCCAAATTATTTTTTGGAAAGTACAATGTGAGATCCCTAAAGTCATTAATTGATATAATATAAAGAAATGAGAATTAGAAACTAAGTTGATAGTGTGTTACATTTGGTTATTATTTTCTCACTCAAATTAAATTTTATCACTCAAATTAATTTTCTACATATTTATATGTACATTTAAAATGTCTCTGTTAATATTTGCTTCTAACATCAATGTAAGAATTTCAAATATGTGTTATGTTAATGCAAAATATTTAAAATGATTATATATAAATATGTATAGGTTATTTCTCAAAATATTAAAGCCAATATAAGGTATAATAATAGTATATATAATATTCAAATTATGAGTTCTATTTTTAGAATAATAGGAAAAAAGAAATTAACTAAAAAAATTTTTTTCTCTACACCAGTCGTGTTCATGTACCTGAGAATGATATCATCACTGAATTTTTTAGAGCCATTTCAAAGTCTTAATTTATGTCCTGCAAATGCTGCCATTCTTAAAGTTCAGTGTTATTTACTGTATTGGAGCATTCAAAATTACCCAAGTACTGAAATTTCCTAATAACTGACTGACATTTCATTTAACCTTTTTAAATAAAATAGCATATAGAGTTTATTCCCTAGAATCGATCATGCTAGGTGAGGCTAATCTTTACTTGATTCAACAATCCACAGATAATAATGTGACATATTAGATCCTTTGTTAATGAAAATGTTAGTTTACTCTTAGGGGAATATAAGGCCATGCACTCTTTCAAACAGAATGTTCAATTTTGATTAAACATTACTAAAAATACATAACATGTTTATTTACTTAGCCATAAAAAATTCTTATAAATTATTTTTCTTAGCTCATAAAATCTTTTAAAATTATTCAATTTAATCAGCAGGATCTGATTGTGTTTATCTGTAAGAGAAAGCATTGAATTACTAAGACTGTATTCAGAACATATGACCAAATTAATGTTCACATATTAATCATGAGATTTGAGATTCATATGTTTTCTTATAGATTATTTTTGCTTTGCCACAGAATAAATTGCTGCAGAACAAACTTGTCACCAAGAACAACTAAAAAATGTAGACACAATATATTGTAAAGCATATATCTGTTTGAGAGCTACCAAAGCTAGGACTTGAGCAGCCAAGATTATGAATACAAGAGAAACTCAGTGAGGTGATCCTGACAACCTATATGACATTTCCTCAAGGGATTTGCCATGTTTATAGGCAGCATTAGATAAGGGAGTGCAAAGCCCCAAGAAGAATTCTCAACTGAAAGCAGTAGCCAAACAAAGATTTTCCAGGTTTCACACAGCTGGAAAACAATAATGAGATTTTGGGGATACAAAACTTCGAGGACTTGAGGGTACAAGATGTTGGAGTGACAAGAACCCAAAGAAGTAAATGTAACCAGAGCTGATTCTCTATTTGAGACACTTGCCAACCCCTTAGCATTACAGAATAAGCAGAAAGCAACTACTAAGTGGCTGAGTAAACGTTGGTGGTTTTACACCAACATTTGTATGAAGGGAACGAAGTTCAGGTTCTATCAATAAAGAGAGCTCACTTCCACCTTAGTTTCTCGAATGAAATTCTATAAGAAAAAAAAAAATTAGACCAACCCTCAGGAAGAGTTAAATCCAGTCTTGAATCTGTCCAATCCTTTATTGGATCAAGATGATATTCCCCTCATCTAGCTGTCTGCCAGCAGCTAAAAAAATTTAAATAAACAAGTAAATATTTAAAATATCCTCTCTGTTGAAAAAAAATTATTCAGAGACCCTACATTTTGTAATATTCAATGTTTAGAAATTAATCAAAATAAAGCATAAAAAGAAATAGGATACGGATCAGTATATAAACATATATTTGCTTGTTCTATCTGCTGAGCAGGGCTAGAAGTAATCACAACACACTAAAACAATAAACACATGCAGCACTCAGATTTTGCTTTTGAATACCAATTAAAGGAACCAGGAACCTTTAGAGAACACCTTATTCTAAGACTGGAACAGAGAACTTGGACCACCTTGCAATGTCAGAAACTAAATGCTAATAAAAAAAAAAAAAAAAAAAAAAGCAAGTGAGCATGGCATCTCAAAGGGACAGAGGAGCCAACTGAAAGAGCTTCCAATGGCCAAATTTTGAACAATTTGAGCAAGAAAATAGGTAAATCGTAAAATAAATAATTGAATTAATAAATAAATAAGAGTCATAGACAAAGCTCCTTTATAGAAGAATTCCAAATAATCTATGTAGATATTTTGCCTTCTGGGAGATAGAATATAACTCCCTATGTCTTATGGTTGGGCTGTACATAGTGACTCCCTTCCAAACAACATGGTATAAAAGGGGGGGAAAAGCATAACTTTACATTGAAGAAATTTTTCACTCACTATCTTAGCTGGATGATCAAGGTTAACATTAACAGTGATAAGTTACATTCATCATAAATCAAGTATATGCCCTTGATATGATGGTATGAGAATGATGTGTTCTTTCTCCCAAAAAAGTATAACCCAGTCTAATCATGACAGAAAATTTTAATATAGTGAAATTTTGCAATATATCTGATTAGTATTCCTCAAAACTAACAAATTATTGAAAACAAGAAAATTCTAGGAAAATATTACAGCCAAGAGGAGTCTAAAGAGACATCACAATTAAATGTAAAGTAGTATTCCAGATGGTATCCTGGGTCAGAAAAAAAGGACATTAGGTAAAAACTAAGGAAATCTGAACAGAATATGTACTTTAGTTCATAATAGAGCATGGATATTGATCCATTCATTGTGACAAATGTCATGTGCTTATGTAAGATAATAGGGGAAACTGAGTGTTGGGGTGTATGGGAACACTCTGTGCCATCTTCATAACTTTTCTATAAATCAAAAACTATTCTAAGATAAAAAAAAAAGCTCATAAAATTAGAACAAAATTAAAATTAAATGTTTGTAAAAGACCCTCAACCTTCAGAGGTTAGAGCTATCAGCCAAAGACTTTAAGATAATAACTATAGTCACCATGTAGGAAAAACTTGATAACATGGTCAATTTCACCAGAGAGTGTACTAGAGTGTACTATTGTTAATTAAGAGAATAATAGTTGTAAAACTAAACAATACAGTAACTGAAACTACAGATTGACTAGCAGATAAGAATCTGCTAAAGAGAGGATTACCAAATTAGAAGACAAGTGACTAGAAAATACCTAAATTGAAGTACAGGGAAGTCAGAGTGATTAATTTATAACCAGCTTGTTGAACAGGCATGGGATATGGATAATGATTAAACACATATATGCACGTATACTTACAACTCTTTTCTTCACACCATCCTTATAAACTTCATTCCACATAAGAAAGTTTTCCCTGTTTCCGGATAAAACTCTGACAAAGCAATGACTATACTGGTATTAAGATGGTTCCATATCATTTTTATGTTTGAGAACAGGGACTATTAATCAGGTTGACAGAAGTCAGAGTAATAGTGTCTTTGGGGACAGGATATATTATTTAGAAGAGGATGTGAAGTGGTCTTCTAGGCTTCTGTTCATGTTCTTTATTTTCATCTGGATAGTAGCCCAGTGGGAATATTCATTTGTACATTGACTTTAAAAATAAAAAATAAAAAAGTTGAAAACTTCACAAGCATCACCTGCCACCTATGTGACCTACTTGTCACTTACTGTCCTGGTCTTTATTCACTATTTTCCTGCCACATTGGTCTTCTTGCTGTCCTCAAGCATATCAAGCATAGTCTCATTCAGAAAGGCTTACACTTCTTTCCTATCCCTAGAATACTCTTCCCAGAGAACCATGTATTAAATCTCTCACTTCCTTCTAGTCTCTGTGCAAATGTTGCCTTCCCTGATAATCTTATATAAAATACATACCACACACACAAACACAACACACACACTACTTTCTCTCTTCTTTATTTTGGTCATTATTCCTAGCACTTACTATACTAGTTATTAGTATATTTACTTATATAAATACATATTATAAAGATAAAATCAATATTTTGTATTTTTATAACCTCTGTGTTGTTCAACTGTGTAAATCCTGGTAAATCATAACACTATATAAATTTGTTATTATTATTACCAAATCCTGCCACACACACTTAGAATGCTATGCCATGAGGAATATGAGTTATACTATATATAAAAAACTTTATATCATGGCAGGGGGGAACCCATAGCAGAGAGAAATTAAAACAATAGAAAGTGAACAAAAAATCGCCAAGGGTAGCAATTGCTGTTTCATATTTAAATTCCTAGTAAATAATAAAAATAGACATGTAAGTGCACTGGCTGACTGCTTATTTAAGACATACTTTAAAGCTAGTGCAGGAAGGCAGGTTTTGGCATGTGATAAATGAATTAAACCGTGTCAGTTTCAAACTGTCACCATTAGAATCTAATTCAAATTTAAACAGCAATTTAAACAGTATAAAAGATTGCCCTCATCGGTCCTCCATAATCTTAACCTTTGGAGCTTTCTACAGAATAGATAGTAAATTGAATTAATTATTAGCCTTTCACCTGGGGACCTAGGTAGAATCGGCAGCTCAGAAGACAGCTAATGAGATTGGTAGGTTCATTTCAGTCCCCAGTGTACTCTAATCCCCAACACATATCCATCCACCTGTTGTATTTTCCCGGTGATTTTATTTTCAGTGAACAATATTCTAAGAAGTCAGAATTGGCTGACATTTAAAATCCTCTTTGTGGAGTGACATAAATGTATGTACCAGTGGGGTTGGAGCAATGTCATGTGCAGGAAATCATGTGTGTGTGGGGGGAGGGTGGATAAAAGTATCATCCAACAACAGTTGATTTTAATTGGTTCCCATCATTTCTGGAGTACATTTGTGTTTCTAATATCTCCCATCAAAGAAAGCATCCCATTAAGGATTAATTCATTCACATATTCAATAAGCACTTATGAGTGACTGCCATATGCCTGTCTATGTGGATTCTGGGTACTTAATCATGATAGAACTTATTGCCTGATGGGACATAAAAAAAAGTTAATAGGCAATGTCATTATTGTATTATAAGAGATGAAAGAGGAGATGTATGGAGTTGAATACCCTGAACTGAAAAGATTCAAATAGGTTAAAAAAAAATGATGTCTGAGTTGGATCCTAAAGAATGAGTAGGCATTAATCATGCCTTGGAAAGTAAATGAGGTTCTAAGGTAGTATTATATATTGAGGAAGAAGGAATAGGATGTGCACAGTCCTGGAACTTTAATAGGGAAACAACAGAGAGTATGAGAATAGGTGTTAAGAGAATATACTGAACAGAAAAATAGTCTCAGTACATTGCAAGACATTTAAAGAAGTATGAATTGTTTCCTGAAAGCAAGGGCAACTTGTAATTTCTGTGAGAGAGGGACCTCATCAGATTTGCATTTCAGAATGATCGTTCTGGCTGCATTTATAACAAAAGCATTAGAGCTGAACAAAACTTGAGTCTGGCAAATCTGTAAGGAGGCTTTTGCAAGAAGCCAAATTACTGATCATGGTGAATTAAACTGGGGTGGGGGGGAGGAAACAATGGAAATAGAGAAAAGTGAACAAGATTGAAAGATACGTGATAGAATGAACAGTACTGAAGAATAGATGAGCGAGGAGAAAAAGACGTGGGGTCAAATTAAAAGCCCAGCTTTCTTGGTTGGTTGAACATGTAGTGAATATTTTTGGTATTGAAAAAAATAATAAAACCCTAAATATATATTTCTAGCTTCCTATTAGAAGCTAACTCTCCATAGGGCTCTCACATTTCTACCTGTCTTCTGCTACAGAGACTCAGAAGACACACTGTCTATCTGTTAGAGTGAAGATTTCTTTTTCTGTTGTTTTGTTTTAATAATTTTTATTTGAAAATATTAGGAAGTACAAGTATTCTTGTTACATGGATGAATTGTATAATGCTAAAGTCAGGGCTTTTAGTGTACCCACCACCAGAAGAGTGTACATTATACCCCAAAGGTAAGTTTTTACTGCTTATTTCCCTCCCCTACTTAGTTTTCAATGTCATTCACACCACTTTATGACCATGTGTACTCATCATTTAACTCTCACATATTAGTGAGAACATGTGTTTGTCGTTTCATTCCTGAGATACTTTTACTTAAGATAATGGTCTCCAGTTCCATCCAAGTTGCTACAAATGACATTATTTCATTCCTTTTTCTGGCTGAGGAGTACTCCATGGTATATATACACTACAGTGTCTTTACTCACTCATCAACTGATGGGCACTTAGGTTGATTACACAACATAGCAATTGTGAATTATGCTGTGATAAACATTCAGGTGAAGATATTGTTTTAATAAAATGACTTCTTTTCCTTTGGGTGTATATCCAATAGTGTGGGATTGCTGGATTGAATGGTCTACTTTTAGTTCTTTGCAAAATCTCCATATTGTTTTACATAAAGGTTGTACTAGCTTACATTCCCACCAAGAGTATATAAGTGTTCAATTTTCACTGCATCCAGGCCAACAGCTATTGTTTTTGGACTTTTTGATAATGGCCATTTTGACAGGAGTAAGGTGGTATCTCATTGTGGTTTTAATTTGTATTTCCCTGATAATTAGTGATGCTGAGAATTTTTTCATATCTGTTGTTCACATGTATATATTCTTTTAAAAAAAATTCAGTTCATGTCTTTTGCCCACTTTTTAATGGGGTTATAGGTTATTTTCTTTCTGATTTATTTGAGTTATTTGTAGATTCTGGATGTTAGCACCTTGTCAAATGTTATTATAGTTTGGGAATATTTTCTCCTGTTCTGTAGGTTGTCTATTTATTCTGTTGATTATTTCCTCTGCTGTGCAGAAACTTTTAAATTTAATTAAGTTCCATTTACTTATTTTTGTTGTTGCTGCATTTGCCTTCAGGGTCTTAGTCATAAATTCTTTGCCTAGGCCGATATCTAGAAGAGTGTTTCCTATGTTTTCTTCTAGAATTTTTATAATTTTAAATCTTTAATCCATCTTGAGTTAATTATATATGGTAAGAGATAGGGATGCTATTTCATTCTTCTACATGTGGCTATTTAATTTTCCCAAGACCATTTATTGAATAGGGTATCCTTTCACTAGTGTATATTTTTGACTGGTTTCTTAAAAATCAGTTGGTCCTAGCTAACTGTTTTAGCTAGGTTTTATCTCTGGGTTCTCTATTCTGTTCCATCAATCTATACCTCTACCTTTATGCCAGTATCATGATGTTTTAGTTACTATAGCCTTATATTATAATCTGAAGTCAAGTAATATGATGCCTTCAGATTTGTCCTTTTTTCTTAAGATTGCTTTGGTTATTCAGGCTCTTTTTTACCTTCATATGAAGTTTAGGATTATTTTTTTTAGAGCTATAAGAAATGACACTGGTATTTTGATGGGATTTGTATTGATCTATAAATAGCTTTTGGCAGTATCCACATTTTAATGATGTTGATTCTTCTAATCCATGAGCATGAGATGTTTTCCTGTTTGTTTGTGTCATCATGATTTCTTTCATCAGTGTTTTGTAGTGCTCCTTGTAGAGATCTTTCACTTCCTTGGTTAAGTATATCATAGGAATGTTATTTTCTTTGCATCTTGTAAGTGCAAATGGTATTGCATTCTTGATTTGACTGTCAGGTTGAGTGTATAGAAATGCTACTGATTTATGTACATTGATTTTGTAACCTGAGACTTTGCTGAATTTTTTTGTCAATTTTAGGAGTCCTTTGGGGAGTCTTTGGGGTTTTCAAGATACAAGATTATATTGGTAACAAGCATGGATAGTTGACCACCTATTCCCCAAATTGGATGCTCTTTATTTCTTTCTCTTGCCTGATTGCTCTGGCTAGGACTTCCAGTATTATATTGAATAGAAGTAATGGCAGTGGGCAACCTTGTCATGTTCCACTTCTCAGGGGGAATGATTTCAATTCTTCACCATTCAGTATGATCTTGGCTGTAGGTTTGTCATATACACCTTTTGTTATTTTGAAGTATTACCCATCTATGCCTAGTGTGTTGAGGGTTTTTAATATAAAGGGGTGTTGGCTTTTATCAAATGACTTTTCTGCATCTATTGAGATGATCATATGGTCTTTGTTTTTACTTCTGTTTATGTAGTGAATCAGATTGATTGATTTATGTATGTTGAACCATCCTTGTATGCCTTGGATTAAACCCACTTGAGTGTGGTGTATTATATTTTTGATATGCTATGGAATTCAGTTTGCTGGTGTTTTGCATTTGTGTTCATAAGGAAAACTGTTCTGTAGTTTTCCTGTTGTGTTGTGTCTTTTCCTGGCTTTGGTGTCAAAGATATACTGGCTTTGTAGAGTGAGTTGGAGAGGGTTCCCTCCTCCTAATGTTAGGGAACAGTTCTACTAGAATGAGTGTTAGTTCTTCTTTGTAGGTCTGGTAGAATTAGGCTGTCAATCCATTTGAGCCAGAGTTTTTTGTTTGTCAGTAGTATTTTTTTAATTATTGCTTCAGTCTAGCTGCTCATGATTGATCTGTTCAGGATTTCTATTTCTTCCTGATTCAGGCTTGGGAGTTGTGGGTTTCTAGGCATTTATTCATTTCTTCCACATTTTCCACATCTTCCACATTTTGTTTGTATAGAGATTTGTGTAGTATTCATCGATGATATTTTAAATTTCTGTGGTATCAGTTGTAATGTCTCTTTTTCATTTCTGATTGAACTTATTTAGTTCCTTAAGAAAGCATGTGAAGATGGACCATAATGCTTAAGCATATAATCAACTAGAGTCCTTGATGGGGGTTATCTTAGTCTGCCTTTGAACTTCCAGGGCCCATTTTGTAAATAATTTATCTAGATCAACATCAAATTTATTTAGATTAACATCAAATACACAAAAGCCAAAATAAAAACTAAGTGTGCAAAATGAATCAAAGAACAAAATACATATTCACCAGGAAGAAAGGTGAAGCCTTCTTTAACAGAAAAGAAAAAGTCCTTCTTAATTAAAAGAGGAAAGGCCCCTCATAATGTCAAATCCCAACAAAAACTGGAGAACTCAGACCACAAGAAATGGGCGTTAGATCCAAGAGAGACATTCACAAGTCAAAAAAAGTGACATACAGAAGGCAATATATATATGTATATATGTATATATATGCATATATATATATATATATATATATATATATATATATATATACAGAATTGCAATTCAAGGAATATACACATAGCCGGGTGTGGTGGCTCACATCTGTAATCCTAGCACTCTGGGAGGCCAAGGCGGGTGGATTGCTCAAGGTTAGGAGTTCAAAACCAGCCTGAGCAAGAGCAAGACCCCATCTCTACTAAAAATAGAATGAAATTAATTGGCCAACTAAAAATACATAGAAAAAATTAGCCGGGCATGGTGGTGCATGCCTGTAGTCCCAGCTACTCAGGAGGCTAAGGCAGAAGGATCACTTGAGCCCAGGAGTTTGAGGTTGCTGTGAGCTAGCCTGACACCACAGCACTCTACCAGGGCAACACAGTGAGACTCTGTCTCAAAAAAAAAAAAAAAAAAAAAAAAGGAATTTACACAAACCTGGGTCGTCTTCATTATCTCCAAAGAACAAAGGAAAAGGTTGAGCTTTTAGTGGGAAAGAGAAATGTTATGCAAATTAGTTTGAAAGAAAGCTGTTGGCTCTACTGAAGATTTTTAGTAGCTGGCAGGCTTTGATTGGTGAGTGACACCTATGTGTAACACTGGTCTCACAGTCATTGCAGGTCATTTTGGCAGCCACTAGGTATAACAAGTTGTTTCAGCAGGTAGGCTTTCAAGACAGTTCCTGGAGCAGGTACTTTGTACCCTGAGTACATTTTCTCTTGGTCCCTCAACTTTAATTTAGTTGAGTATTACAAGAATAACTCCAATTCCTGTAATCAATTTTCACAACACATAATGAATTAAAATGTCTATGATAATTCTACCTTATCAAATGTTGTGTGTAGTTTTGTTTCATTTCTCCCTAAGTACACCTTACCTATCCAATAGTGTATGCTGGGAAAGTGCTTCCTAAATTCAGTTTGGGAAATATTGATGTCAAATGATTTAGTCCATTATAAAATTTTTTTTAAATCAGGATTCTTGACCTTATCTCTTATTTTATTGTCATCATCCTTTTTATTTCATAGTTCTGTATGTGAATCAAAATTTGCTTTCATATTGTAGACTAACTGATTCTAGTTCAACTTCCTAGACCAAATTAAAATAACTGGTATTTTTTTCTACAAAATTATGATGTCATCCTGAAAATGTCAAGGACTGTTAGCCCAACAGTGCTGCTATTAAATTCGGGTTCCACCATTTATTAATACATGTAGTGTCATGTGAGTATCATTTCCCTCAACTTTTAAAAATTTCATTTTCTCATTCAAAGAGTCATTCTGAACATTGTGAGAGATAAAGTGGGTAAAAACAATAAGCTTTTGATCTAAAAAAAAAAACAGATCTATTATAGAAAGCCCTTTTACTAATATAATTTGTTTTTAGAGCCTCACTTTCTTTGTCATCTAAATTGCAAACACTTTTCAACTTATCCATGACCCTCTCAAAATGTTGAACCCAAAAGTGAAAAGCATATTTCAATGATTATTTTCTGTGATCAGTATAGCTATTTATGTTAAATCATATTTAAAGTAAATTAAAGGAAAAAAGGTATGAAACAGATATTTTAATCCTGAAATCTCTTATAAGTGAATTAATTTATGGTTGAATCAAATAATTTAGCCCATACTAATCTGTTAATGCCATTAGATTTTAGCTTGTCCAGTCGTGTTAGCAGTAAGATTTCTATTAATAATTTCAGTTATACAACTTAGCGTTTATGTTTTAAGGGCAGCAAACTTGTGTTAATAAATGTAGAGATATTTTCCTGGGTCTGTAGTGAAAGTTAGAGACAGATTGTAGAAGAGAGAGAGGAGGCGATGCTAGAGGGAAGGAGAAACACGAGTGAAGAATTGAACACTTGTCTTTGCATCAGTCACATCAGTGCCAGTGCAGTAATAAGGAGAAATTGAAACAAACTACCGTAGACTTCTCATAACTCCCTGGAGTAGTCTATACTCAACACACATTTGTTTGTACTGCAGGGCTTGAGTAAAATTTATATGAGTCTCTTTAATGTTTGGGGGCATTGGTGACTTACAGGAAAGTGGAAGCATTTCATAATTCATGTAAATCTATTTTTCAAAAGAAAATATCTAAGTGGAAGAATTTCAGTTAGTTAAAGGATATCAAAGCATAAAAATAAAATGTGAAAACTCAGAAAATTGACTAGAAATTAGATTCAAACATATTTGGAAGCATCTCAGTGACTGCTTAATAAACTAACCTAAATTATTTTCTGATGTGGAAAAGTTACAAAGAGTTAACATTACCATGACAGGTCAATGAGTGAATTAGTAAAAAACAGTAATACTGTGTACCATCTGTACCAGACTTCGTTAGGTGATATATAGCTATTATTTTAGTTTTAAAGGGAGACATGCCCTTAAAAATGAAGATTCTATGTTTTGGTATCTCTATGTACAAACCATTTGAATGAAACAGAACTAGTTTATCTACTGTTAAACTATTTCCCCAAATCCCAAGAATGATCTACGCATGTACCTAACTTCATAAATGAAACTTGAATCTTGGCACAAAAATGGAAGCAGATAAGCAATTAAGTTCTGTGTGGTTTTAGAGTGCACAAATGAGGGCATTCCTCTGGAAAACAGGCTGCCAACCTCAGTGCAGGATGGTTATTTTGGCATGGACAGGTCCATTAACTGAATAATTAAAAGAGCACTTGGCCCTGATATCCTGAACAAATTCCAGCTGGGATATTATATGCACTTATTGCCATTTTAATCCTCCCTGAAATTTCAGCTGGACTCGAAGTTTTTCTGCATCCTCTGTCCTAAAATAGTATCCTGCTGAATATGGGGTGTTTTTCTTCTACTACTGTTTGTGCCCAATTGTTTGGCACTTTTCCCATGAAGTTCAGTTTGTAGTTTCCAATGAGAACATGAAAATAGAACCTAATCTGAGGGAAAATATGGTGGCAAAATATGTTCAGTATCAATAAGTCCCAAGAGGTTCTGGTAAACTAAAAAATTCACATGAAGACTTGAAAATATACTAGGTGTCTGTATTATTTAATCAATATGTAGCTAGACAAAAGAGAGGCCAGTGCAGAATTATTGTCACAGGCTATTTCATAACATTTGATAATTTGATAATCTTTTCCAATAATTTTTTTGTAGGACAGCTTGTACTCTACAATTTTAGGTTTTCTTTCTCAGTTCCTACAGAATGAAATGATAAAATAATATATATAAATATATATACACACACATATATATTAATCTTTCAGTTCTCCTTTATTAAGTGAAAACCAGAAAACTAGGCTATAGATGTTGCATTTACATTTTCACACTGTATAAATGTGTGTGTATTTCAAATGTGTACATTTCACACTGTAGAAATGTGTGTGTGTGTATTTTCACACTGTATAAACACACCCTACCTTATCAGTAAACAATGTGTTTTAGAATGACATTCTTGTAAAAAATTAGACCAATATTATTTTTTCAGTGTTGATACTAAATCTTGAATGAAATTTAGATGACTTTTAGAAATATCACTTAAGATATCCATATTTATAGATAGAGATATACACACACATATATATTAAGTGCATTTAATAATAATTACATTTTAATTCTAATATTTATTATATTCTATAACATCTTATATTCTATAACATGATATGATGTCAGATTAGGAAGTGATGCATCCAATGTGCATAAGTATCCTTTTAAAATTTGATATAAATAAAGTTAGGAGAGATATCGGAACAAATATATTGGTTCATGATAATACTAATACATTTACAAGTAAATTAAGTTTCAGAATGTTTATCATTATTTGTACCATATCACATGAAAACTACACTAAATTTAAAGAATATGTTTGAAATGATGTATCAAAAGTATAGGCCAACTAAAATATATCAAATGTACTTGGGGGATGGGGACATGGAGAAGGGGAAAAGCTCAGAGAGCATACTAACTATACCTTGATTGCATGCAGCTGCTGCTACCACTGACATGCACAACTTTATGATCACTGCTCAGGGTGAGTGCAAAAGGGAGTTGTGTATTTAATTACGGTTAATTAGTCTCCCAAGAACACATAAGAGTCTGGCTAGTCATTAGTAATTTCATCTCAAATGTGAACTTATGATTTTGGCAAGATCTTAGAAAGTTTTGATTACCCTTGTCATTTGTCCAATTAGTACGTTGTGGGTTGGATTGATATTGGCATACAGTGTGCATTGTAGGTACTCAATACACATCAGATAATTAAGCACAACTATTATTAAATAATTCTCAAGAGAATATTACTGACCTGAGAATTAATGATGCAGGGAATGCAAATGGAAATTTAAAAATACCCTTCTTTCATGTCCTACTCATCAGATGGCACTGTCTGAAAGACACAAGGAACTAGAAAATCTGACTTAGGAGACTAATATGTTTTCATAAAATGACCTACGGATATGATATAATCACAAAAATGTAGATAGTTAAGAAGAAAGAAAATGCTCGCATAGTTTTCTTTCACATTCTATTGTAGATAGGGTGCTAAATTCTATTTGAATTTTCTCTGTACAATCACAGACAATTTAATACATTTTTGCAATTACTACTTTTTATTTCCACTATGTCTTGAATGGCAACCCAACTAAAATTCAAGTACAGTATAGAACAAAAACTCATTTTAAAAGTATATAATCTTTATTTTCACATGTCAAAATATGAAAACCTACATCAGTAAAATTAATTATTAGAAATCACCATGAAAACATTATAACAAAAGTTCACTAAGGTAATTTTTTAAATATAGCATAAACTCTGGAAAAATTGATGTTCTTTTTAAAAACTCCAATTGCAAGCAGTATAAGCACGTAAGTATTTGAGAGTATTTAAGATAAACTATAAATCGTATGTTTGTGTATGTATATGTGTATCCTGCTTTTTCTTTAACTTTATTATATTTAAATAAAGAATGGTATGGGGTTTTTTACATTTTTATTAACTTCATCATAACTTTTCATTTTTATATTTAAAGGCTCACTGTTTTCAGAGATAGAAAAACTTCCTGAGAATAAGAGTCTACAACTATAGAACACCAACAAATTACAAATCAGGTATAAATTTATTGCACTTGTTACATATACTTTTAAGTTGTTGGGCTAAGTAGATAAAGTGAAGAAATCAATGTTTACATAAATTATTTTTAAATACTTTAAAAATAGTAAGAAAACTAGTAATTACAACGAAATGAAAACTTGAATATATAAATAGTATTTACTATTAATAAAGTCATGGGAATAATTAACAAAAATAACAATTCCTTTTGGACTGTATTTTCTCTGTCCCTGAGTTTGGTTAGTTTTTCACATAAAATTATACCTGCCTCCCCACAAAAACCCCATTGTTTTCTGTCATTCTAAGTAGTTGAGGAAACAATCTGAAAGTGTCTGGTGCGGAGATGCAGCCCTTCCTCCCGGCACTGCCTTGGAAATGGAGAGGCCTGAGGCTGCGTCTACAGGAGTCCAACGCAGCCAATACAAACAACAGCACCACAAACCTATTAGGGAATGAGGGTAAAAAACTATTTTTCAATGAATTAATCTGGCAAGTTAGTTCTTTTTTTTATTGTTACCTTAATACTCTGTGTAGATGTATTATGCATTTGCATTTTCTTTATTCCTATGTTAACCAGTAAAAGACAGCACTTAGCGTTTCTGTCTTGCACTCCACTTCCATCACTTCCAAATATTCAGTAAATTATTGCCAAAGTTACAGCATTGTCTAGGGGGAATTAGCAGACAAGGGTTTTTGTCCATACTAGGGATGAAACAGGGAAAGGAAAGGCTAGCTCAGACACTCAAGGGCCAGGTTTCCAGAAGGAACAGTAGCCAATATCCAGGAGGCCAAAGTCAGGGGAATGGCTAAGGCAAAAATCAACATGCAGGACATATTTTGGGACACCGAAATACTCCTCAAAGATTCCAGAAATACCATATTTTTTTTTATAAATTTTAATTGTTAAATTTCAAAATGGCTAATTCGCTTTATGGTCACTAACATATGGTTACTTCATTATTTTTTGGTACAAGATAAAAACAAGCCTTAATTTCCCATCAAGAATTATATCAAGTAGACATCTTTTACTGTTATCCATAAATTTTCAATACTTCTAGTCATTAATTACTGACCAGAGCATTTTATATTGATTTGCTATGTTAAAGAAAGTTATTTCATAGCAAACGGGTAGTGATCTTTTAAACTACCTTTCACTGGTTTCATTCGACAAGAATTATGAGTATGTGGCCACAAAGGAATGTCTATTTACAGAAAGCTTGCCTCCGGAGTTACCTGCACGTATAAAGCCTTGAAAAAACATCTGTGGAAGGCAGGACTCATTTGGTTCCTAATAAAAGTTACCCTTGGGAAGGTCATTCAGTCTACATGATCTTTCACTGCCACTGCAGACTTCAGAGGGAAGAAAACAAGAACATCAAAGTCTTACTATTTTATATATAACTTTGTCAGTTACCAATTTAAGACCTTTTTAAAAATGCACAGTCAGCAAGATAGTTGCAAAAGGTAAAAAGAACTTAAAGTCAACCCCCCCACTGTGCATTGTACCTCTGTGCTCACTGTGGACTGTGAGCTGTTTGAAGGGCAGTGGAAACAAAGAGCAGAGAAGGGAGAGAAAGGCACACCGGCCTCATAGATGGCTTTCATCTGTTCTTCCCAGTGGCAGTCATTGAAGCAAGTGGGAGGTACAGTGTGTCCTGAATAGTTTAGTTTGTATTTGACAACACTGGGGAGCAATAACTGCATACGTGTCTCCTAACCCTTAAACGGTGCACTTAAAGCATCCTGGTGCAGACTTTATTTCAAATATGGCCAACATTTCAATATTTATTTTTGCATTTTCTTTTTGCATGAAGAAATTAATGTACAATTCCTTACAGAGGACCATCTTCACAGGCAGAATAAACAAATTTCTGTGAAAGAAACACAGCAACCTAACGGCATTTCTCATTTATCAAACAATCTCTTTTTTGTTAATATAGTTCCTTTGCAAATAATACAGCCTCCAGGGAAACATGCATGAATTTGTAAGGAAGAAAGTAAGTTCCTTCTCTAGACACTCAGATGCACCGACTCCAGCTGGTAATCACTGTGGGGACACGTGTCACACAGAACAGGCTCAAGCCCAGAATCCACATCTGCTGGCTTCCACTTGAAGATAATGTCTCTAAACATAGGAGATGTTTTGTTAATTGATAACTTGATTTGTTTGCATTGTCATATTTAAGAAGGAATATCTTTAAAATAACAAAAAAGGCACCAAAACACAAAGCCTAGAATAACTTGTAGAAGGAAAAAATCCGTTTACGTTTTTATGGCAAAGTGTGATCTCATTGCAGGATCTCCTGTCGAGGAATTCTATGAAAATACTCAGTGATATGAAAGCAAAGTAGTTACTCTACTTTGAAACATGTTTTCTATATTTTTCAAGAACCAATATTCTGTTACTTTATCACTTTTTAGTCTCCAGCAACTTTGAACAAAGAACCTGAAGACAGAGTCTAGATTTTTTAGTTTCTACAATTCAGTTCAACAAAATGTCATTAAATATCTGCTATGTCACAGATACTGTGCCAGAAAATATTGCAGCATAATGCAAAACAAATGATTCTAGTTCCCTGTTATACTAGCTTAATTCTAGGGAAAGCCAAGTAAAAGAAAGAGACTCAAAAAGTGTAAGTTCAGTACAAGGCTTGCGGTTCCCAAGAACTGGGCCATGCCTCACTTATCAGGAATCCACAAGGCTAGGCTTAGTTCCTGCAACACAATAAATCCTCAACAAGTGTTTATTGGATGAATGCAAAAACAAAATTGTGATTATCAGAGACTGGGAAGAGTAGAGGGAGGGGAGGATAGGAAGAGGTTGCTTAACGGATGCAAAATTATAGTTAGATGGAGGGAATAAGTTCTAGTGTTCTATAGCACTGTAGGGTGACTATAGTTTAAAATAGTTTATTGTATGTTTTCAAATAGCTGGAAGAGAGGATTTTGAATGTTCCCAAAATAAAGAAATGATAATGGCTTGAGGTGATGGATATGCTAATTACATGATTTGATCATTACACATTGCATACATGTATAGAAATATCACTCTGTACCCTACAGATATGTACAATTATTATGTGTCAATTGAAAATTTTTTAAAATGTTAAACAATGATACAATGTTTTGGCCATAATGATAAGGGTATGATGTGCTGTAGCAGGTTAGGAAAGAGATTCTCAGTGTGGCCTGAAGAGTTCCCAGGAAGTATTCAGTATTCACTTGCTCTTCTCTCCCTCCCTCCCTACTCATGCATACACACACACGCACACACACACGCACACACACACGCACACACAGCCTCAGCTCTTTAGAACTTTAATGGAATATTTAATTGCAGTTTGCCAAGATTCCTGCATAATTAAAAATTTATTATTTTAAGCACTAATTTTTCGGTACATTTTGAGTCTGAATATTTAATGGTTGCAACGGTTCTCTAGTGTGTAGAACTTATGTTGTGCGTGTCTGTGCTGCTCCTAGTCCTGTCTGTCCACAAATCATCCCTCGATGGCTCCTGCTCTGCAGTGTGCAGATGACCTCCAGGCTGGATTTCCCAGTTCCAAGGTCAGTGGGCTCCAGCTAGAGTCAGTTAATGGCCTGGGTGGTGGAAAATGGGATTAACCAGGGTGTGCCTCCCTCTCCCACTGTGCCTGTGTCCCTCTCGCCTATGCGGGCTGCCTCTCTCGGGGAGCTTTTCATCTCTGGTAGAGGACTTCTGCCGTTGCTGATCTCTGGGTTGCCTCGGTGTCTCTTTTTCTGTTTAGCTTCTCATCTATTCTATAACAATGTAAACAATCTTTTGCATAAAATCCTATGCATAAAATTCACTGACTTTTAAATACTCAGAATAGTTTTTCCTGGGCTAGACTCTGGCCAGCGTGCTTCCCAGATGCTGTAGCATGCTGAAGGGTTGAACTGAAGGCGTAGGCGTTAAGCTGTTTCAACTACCACGAATCCTCCCAGTCAGTAGAGCTCTCAAAATAATAATAATATTACTTCACACTAATTGTGCCATTATTAATTTCCATCTGTGTTACTGTACACTTTTATTAAATCCTTCCAGGAAGTCTAGAATGTATGATCATTTTCCTAGTTTCACAGATAAAGCAACTGAGGCCTAGACACTTAATCTGACTCATCCAAGGCTACCGCTTTAATTGGAAGCAGAGTCCAGATTTTCACCCAGCCCTTTAACTATTGCCACACGGCTTGTTGTGGGTACTGCTCGTTGTATACTCCCTCAGAGTCAAGCATCATTTCAGCCTAATGCCATTTTCCTTCCCTCTTGGCTATGGTCTACATTAGTTACTTGCTACTTTAAATATTATGCATCCTGAGAAATCATAAAACTAAACCTACTAGAATTAAATCTATAATGTGGGCAAATGCAGTCCATGTGAGAGAATAGAAAGAACTCCTAGGGATACAACAGTTGAGCAGTCGAGCTTTAATTTGTGAATAATATGACAATCATTTTCGTTTATAAAAGCTTTTTATTGTTTCCTTTCTGATTCTCTGTAGTGTTCTGAAATATAATCCTTGTTTGACACTTGAGCTTCTAGTGTCCAAATTATTTCTACACATGTAGGAACCTTGCTAAATTATGATATCCAAAGGCCAAAATCATACCTTATCAATCTCTGCACTCACAGTACATAGCTCAAGGTCCAAGTCATCAGAGGCACTCAATAAATGTGATTTGTAACAGCAATAGGATGAATATATGTGTAAGTGAATGTGTATATGTGTGTATTGTCTTAAAATAAATATATGGGTTTAAGTATCTCTAAAATAAATACCCCCAGATTATCCAGAATATTTCACAAATAATTTTG
Source organism: Microcebus murinus (assembly GCF_040939455.1). Taxonomy (NCBI): domain Eukaryota; kingdom Metazoa; phylum Chordata; class Mammalia; order Primates; family Cheirogaleidae; genus Microcebus; species Microcebus murinus. The sequence continues at coordinate 53,318,927 of NC_134118.1, forward strand.
TAAATAATTTTGCCATAATTTTACAAATTGTTTCATTTTATATACACAATCCTGAAGTATGCAATTAGAAAATGATTTACTAATCCATGTTTTGAATAGATGAAGTAAACTCTGAGATGGTAATACAGTAATCACATTTTAGCTAAGGGCTGCTATTCCATTGACCAATAGTTGATTTAGACTTCTGGTCTTGCATGGGGTGGTAAGTACACACATTTCTCTGAAATCTGTTGACACTCTTCCCACCCCTAAGTAGCAGTAAAGAGGTTAAAAAACTAGCACAAATGCAAAGGGCAGAGAACAAGACAGAACACTATGGCAAACAAGAGCTATTATTAACTTACGTTTTGTAAGCTAAAAAGTTAATGGACAATTAGATTAGTTACATGAGAAAAATGAAAGCTAAGAGTGCAATGAAAAGGAAATAAAACAGGTTGATTTTCCCTGCAGAATAATAGAAAGTCTCAGGATTTGGAGAAATCAGGTACCTCACAAGACAGGAAGTGCGTACGGAACAAATTATAAGAAAGATTGCTGGAAAGTTTGTACAGCAGGCAGTTACATCCCAGATGTCTCCCCTCAAAACAGGTAAACAGGCAATTACTCTTTTCACTTTGGTAAAAAAAAGAAAAGGAATTTAACCCTGGGAAATATCAAATCACATAGTTTCTGATGTTAAAGATGTTCAGTATTATTGAAGGGAGTGGTAGATATTTTCATCCAGAAACTATTAAAATTTATATACTTAATTGTGGGCACTTTCATCATACTGCCTCCTCCACACACACACCAATGCTAAGAGCCAGGCCTACCCTCCTCATAAAAGTTTGAAGGACTCCTTCCCTCTTGCAACTGATTTGCCCAAGAGAAAAGCCCATGAAAGACTGACAGCTAGCATTTTCCTAATAAAAACGCCAGATTCCCCTCTGATCACCCTTACAGGGAGACTTATAAGTCAACAAACACTGCCTACTCACACAGATCTTTCAAAAGCCATCTTAGTGTCTCAATAATAAATAAAAATAAACTATAAAAATGCCCCGACTTTGAGGAAAGCTTCTTACATAAATCATTAAGACCAAAACAAGCTAACAAAAATCTTTCAAAACTTAAAAGTTATACAAACAGCAAGAAACAAGAACTTTAAAAATTCTAGCTTTAATGTCTTCAGATGTTAAGAGAAGACAGTTAAATAAAACCAGAGTCCTATAAAGGCAACATTCAGACAGCAAATAAAACATCTTCAAAATAAAACTATGATAGTAGAAATTTAAAAAAAATTTCCAATGGAGGAATTGAATGAAATTCTTCTCCAAAATAGCCAGAAAAGAGGACATAAAAATATAAACAAAAACGCTGAGCTTAGATAATCAATTCAAGAAGATCATTTCCTGAATGACAGGAATTCCAAGAAGAGAACACAAAGAATATGAAGAAGGTAGACCTAGCAAGGACCTAGCAAATAATACAAGTGTTTTAGAACATTAGAGCACGAGACTCCAAGTTTAAAAAGCCAACTAAATCCTAATATAATGAATGAAAAAAAGACTCCAGGGCTCATAATCATTAAATTTCAAAATATTAAGGATACAGAGAAAATGTCAACAGCATCAGAGAGCAAAAGCAAGTGATTTATAATTGATCAAGGGTCAGAATGGTATCAGAATTCTTAAAACATCATTAAAAGCTAGAGTAATGCTTCAAAGTGAAAAATACATGTTAGCTTGCAATGGGTGGAGGGAGAAGGTGGAATTTTTTATCTTGCCAAATTAGCAATTGTTAAAAATTTTAAAAATTGTCTATACTTTTTTTTTTCTCCTAAGTATCATTCTTAAGAAGTTACTACAGATTAGTATGTAGTAAACTATTAATATTAAGCCTTGCCCAAAGTGCTTTTCTAGCTTTTGCCCTCAGCTTTTGGAAGGTAATATCTGGACCCTTGGGATTTGATGCCCAACAGAAGTATCTTTACCTGAGGGCCTTGGCTCATGCGGCACAGTCTAAGGATATGATTTAGGGTGGGCTGGCCATACTAGAAAGACAAAGTAATTTAAGCTGTGTTTTGGGTCACAAGATATCAATCAACCTAGAGACAGAGATCAACCACATGTGTAATCAATCCATTTATCATACCTATATACTGAAACCCCAATAAAAACTGAACACCACGGCTCAGGTAAGCATCTGTGTCCGGCAGTATTCCATGCACACTGGCACACATCGGTGCCTGGAAAGTGATGCGAGCCCACTTCACAGGGAGAAAAGAAGTTTTGCATTTGATATTTCCCCAAACCCCACCCTATCTGTGCTTTTTGCTTTGGCTAATTTTAACCTGTATTCTTTTCTTGTAGTAAACTGTAACCATGAGTAAAACAGCCTTCCATGAGTTTCCATATGTCCTTCTAGAAAATCATCAAAACTGAGAGTTATTTTGGGAAACTTCCAAACTTATCATTGGTGTCAGAAATGAGGGTGGTCCTGTGGACTGTACTTCCTCTGAACTTTGTAGTTGGTTCATAAATATGCTTCACCAAATGAGGAAATAAACTGGGAAATAGCATGTGTTGGGATCCTAGAAATGAGGCAATAACAAGGTAGCAGGTGAGTAGAATTCTCAGAATGAAGAGTTAACGGACATCCCAAGATGCCAGCAGATCTTAGTAAGCAGCCAAATTGGAACAGGAGGGTAGAGGGCTCCATATAAATACACTAAGGATAATAAAGAGGGAGCAAAGAGACTGTGGACACTTTCTAAATAGGGAGGAATTTTCACCAAGACCCCCAACAGATTAGTGTATGTAGGAATGTGGGCCACAATTATTCAATTTTTCCATTTCTCAAGTTGGAAATATAGATTTTTATATGAGAACTCTGATTTGTTTAATGAAAATACCCAATTTCTAAATGTTGACAACAAATATAACTTCAAATATTCTGCAGGGTAAACATAATAAACCTGTAGGAACAAATTCATTCCACCAACATACAACCAGTTTGCAGCTTTGCTCCACAGCATTAATTTTTCCTGCTCAGGCAGAGCTTTAAGCTAAAAGCAAGGCTCTGATGATGCTTCATATTTAGTGCTAAGATTATATCCAACCCCATTCCTCAAGATCATTGAATTGATATCCAAACCCATTCCTCAAGATCATTGAATTGTTAATTTTATTTTTTTTTTTAAGTTTCACAAATGACTTGGGATTCTGAATCAGAGTCACTCAAAGCTAAATGTTCACTTACTACTTCAATCTACAGACATGGGTAAGTACATGCTTTCTAGTGGATTCTCCAGTGAGAAATCAGCTACCAGGTTTGAATCAAGACTCTTCACTTACATTGGTAAATGTAAAAGCTTGGGTTCTGGCGCCAATGGGAAAAGACCATGGTCTTCCTAATTTTGCTATTCATCATGCTGAGGATATTTTCCCAAGAACCAATGCTCTCTTCAAAATGGTACTCCTGCTTCAAAATACAGTCAGAGTCCTTGAGAAGAAAGTACTTCCTTCGAATATTAATAATATCTATGTATATATATTAATAATATCTAGAATACAACCACTCTCACTATTTCTACCACTTTCCAGGGCCCTGGAATGGAGCACAGATTCTTGCAATAGAACTCCAAATGAGTCACCTGCTTCCAGTCTTGTTTTCCTTGATCTGTTCTCACCACAGCCTAAAAAGTGTTCCTTAAAAAATGTAAGTCAAATGATGTCAGTCATCTGCAATATCATCCAGTGACTCCATTTCACTAAGAGTACATACATTTTAAGCTTCTCTAATAATGTCTGGCTTAGTGTAACTCTCAAAAAAAAAAAAAAAAAGATTTTTAAGTTTCAAAGTATTTTTATTACATGATTTTTAGACCTATTTTTTTTTCTTATTTATGCATTACAATTATGGCAAGCACACAGCATATGCATATATTAAACATCCAAACCACCACATTTTTTACAAGACCAATTTATTTGGGGGATCTTTAAGTATAAACTACCCATAAACGGCACATCTCCCATATCCACTTTTATTCTTACAATATGGTCGATAACCTCAGATTTGTTTACCAGCATATGGATTGGGAGGTATCATTAGCATTAGGCTTTCAAAATAGGAACATCTGCATTGTATATTCCATAATAAAAAAAAAACAAAACTGGGAGGGAGGAAAAGCATTTTAAATCATGAAGTAAACTGCCCTACAGGCTAAAATTGGTGCCAATTTAATAAGCCCACTACAGTTTATGAAATATTTGTGCCCTGTCTGACAGCCTACAGTAAAAACCTGTGGTAGGTTTTCAATTGGATAAAAGGAAAACCAGAATATATTGGAATGAGGCCACATTTATCTAAATCAGCAGAGACATTTCCTACTGCAGTGACCTTCACTGTGTTTTGAGGACTACAGCAGCATTGAGAAACATGGTTTCTTTTTTTTTTTTCTTAAATGCATAAAATACCCTGAAAGTATCTCTCTTTATCTAGGTTTTTCCCTATGATCAAGTATTCAAGAGCTTATCATAAGGATTTCATATGCTTGAAGTTATATATTTCTCTCCACCACCACAAGCTAGATAACATTACATTTTACAGAAATGCTAACATTCTCCTAGAAATGTCACATTCCTTTCCTTAATGATCATCACTCAAAACAACAGCTTTTTAAAAACCCATTGTGCTGACATCTTATGGAGAGGAATATTCTTGAGATGACTGGAATCAATCAACATAATGGAAAACCTAATGTTTAACATCTGTATAAATACCTAGATATGGGACAAAGTAAAGAGTCTAGGTAAACTAATTTCTTTTCATTTTATGAAAGAGGCATTGGGCTGAATGTGTAATCTCTTCATTTATTGTAGATTCCAATACAGTGGACAAGATCCTGCAGAAAGTTTTACATGTATCCAATTGGCTGTCCAGAACAGTCTACAGGTCTTTACTATTTTAATATAAATCATAATTTTTTTCACATTGCCAATTTTTAAAATATAGTAATTTAAACTATGAGTGAGTAAGTAAAAGTAATAAAATATTCTTTTTAGATTGGAAGGAGAGATATGGAATTAATTTTATCTTGGTTTCTTCCATCTTTCCATTTGGCCAAATCAATCTTCCTGAACTTACTGTCAAATTGTTATCACTTGATAATTAAAATAAATAGAATATATATATCCTTTTATTTTTATAACTTATTATATATGCACATATATGTGTTTAAGTATATACATTATGAATAAAATATAGACATCTCACATACATGGTTACATTTCCCTAGCATTCATACATCAATATGAAAATGTCCATTGGGTTATGTGAAACGATTCACTAAAGAGTGATTCAAAATACCAAATATGTTCCTACAATTTGAGGGGGAAAAAAACTCTTAATCATTCATGCTATTTGCTTATCTATAGCTTTTCTTATGTATAACTTTCTAATGAGTTATGACTAGAGGCGTGGCCTGAAAGGCCTTTGATCTTTAAGATGTGACCCATCTGACCCTGCATTGCTGTCTACAATTGCTTCACAAGGCTTTCTCTAAGTTAGACAGTGGAGGAATCTGTGAAAATTAAACATGGGCTACTATAGATGATATTATGCCTTATGTGCCATTATTATTGGTTTAGCAAATCACTCTGCAACCTAGTACGGTCTTCAAGAAAAGAATAAAGAACTGCTAAGCCATTAAATTTATCATTTAATCTGGTAAATGGATTTGAAAGAGAAAATGATAGGAAAATGCCTTGAGAATTACATGATTCTTAATTGGGGGAGTCACATACTGGTATAGCATGTGGTACTACGGAAGATGTTAGAAACAGGAAGTATTTAGAGCACAGTGACAACTATAGGCTTCCAAATCATAATCCAGAGCAGTCTCATTATTTTTTGTTTACAAATAAAACTTTAACTGGTTTATTCATTCAAAAACATTTACTGATTACCTATTCTGTGCTAATATCTGTTCAAGGAATTGGGTTTCATTAGTGAAGAAAATATAACATAGTGAAGAAAGCAAAATTTTTATTAATAGCTATATGAAGCTTATCCTCTTAGATGGGGAGACTAGACAATAAAAATGACTAATAAGTAAAATAGATAGTGTGATAGAAAGTGATACCTTTCTGATAAGTGATAGAAAGTGATACTGTTGAAAAATAGAAAAAAAAATAGAGCAGTATAAGGAGGATCAAGTGTATGGGGTTGGGGTAGTTACATTGCAATTTTAAGTAATGTGACTGGAGTAGGTCTCATTGAGAAGTGGCACCTGCAGAAAGACCTGAAAGAGGCGCATGGGAGTCAGCAAAGCAGTTGTCTGAAGTACAGGAATGGTTGAAGCCAGGAATGGATGTAACAGACAAGGTCAGAGAGATGGCAAATGCTGCAGGTACAGCCCATTTAGGGCTTTGTCCATCATTGTAAAGATGTTAGCTTTTTCTTTTAGAGAACTGAGGAGCCATTGCGGGGTTTCGATCTAACAAGTAACATGACCTGACATATTTTCACAGGATTACTCTGGCTACTGTTTTGAGAATAGACCATAGTTAGACAACAGCAGGAACAGGGAGATCAGGAGGTGAAAGACGATATCGCCAGGGCCCAGGATGACAGCAAGCAGAAGAGACGAAAATGATGACAATATTATTCCCAGATTGATTGGATGTGAACACGAGAAAACTAAGACAAAAAAATGACTTAGTATTTGGAGGAGTTGAATGTTAAGAGCAAAACTGAGCTGGAGAAAGCTGAGCTGCCTGGGATCTGAATAATTGATTAAGACAACAGACCAAAATGAAGGTAACAATCAAGTCTTTGATTACTGCAATAGCATAGCAAGAGGCTAAACAGGAGAAAGTGCTTGTTCTCAATGTTTCATTGTTTCCCTACAGAATGGCTCCAGGCAAGGGTCAAGTGGCTCCAGGCAAGGGTCAAGTGGATCAGCATAGACTTGAGGATATTCTTACAGCTGAGGGAACCTCAATTAGAAAGCTTATGTCGGTTTATGGACCCAGAAGCCCAGCAAAGGAGAGAGGCTAGGGTTAGGAGTGGGAAAGCACTGAGTGCTGAGCCAGGGTGAAGAACATGTCTTTAAGGTTTTTCCTCAGCCCCCAATAGGAAGGCCTCAGCAGAGAGGTCCCAGAGAAGGGCCAGGAAGGTATTGGCCCAGGACCCCCTGATAAAGAGACCTCTGAATGAAAGCACCTGGGCTAAGAATGCAGAGATGAGAAAGAGCATGGGTGGCCAGGGGGCCCGAGTCCTTGGCTGCACTTCCCTGCAGAGACTGCAGCCTAGGCTGCACCCCAAGTGGGGTGGGGGTGGGAGGTCACCTTTTCTGGAGAGAAAGGACTCTACCAGGCAAAGCCTTTGTCATTGCCTAAGGCCTGAAAGATCACACAGGTTTTTGCCCAGACCAACTGACTCCTCATTAACATAAGCAGATATAAAGTAGACTGTTCCTTGTAAAGATTTTTCAGAGAAGAGGAAGGAATTCAGTTTTGCACATGTTCTATCTCGTTTTTCTGAGTCTGTCAGCGTAAGCTAAAGTATGACGTAATAACAAACAACCCCCAAATCTCAGTTTTTAAAGATTAAATTTTTTCTATTACTGCATATCCATATACTTTCTGAATTTATTACTTGTCTTTTGTTTCTTAGTCTACTATTACTCTTCTCATATTCAAAGGTATTTTTATTCCAGAAAATCCAAATATATGTACTTTTTACATCATTTTGGACATGGATTTTGAATGACATGGATATCTTCTCCTTTTAGTAAAAATGCTGTCAATAGGTAAATTATACTAAACCCAGATGACGTGGCCCAATTCCCTATGTAGCCAACACTCCAGTCTCTGGAAGCATCTGCAATAATTGAGGAATATAACATTTTACAGAGGCAGAAACAGTAAACTGAAAGCTAACAGACAAGATTCTGGTCCCTGTACTGATCTCTAACATACAATTAAATCATAGGTCATTTTAAGACCTTGACCTTGGAAAAATTTGTAATTTTTAATATCTTTAATCAACTATGACTCTTACAATTGAAAGTGACAGAAAGCCAAATCTAAACTCTATTAAGTCAAATATGGAATTTAGTTTTCCTTTAATTACAAAGTTTGTATTACTATATTGAATTGGATGCAGGTACAGGAGGATGGGGGGGGGTCTCTTGAAGCACTGGCTGGACTGAAGAAAACTAGCAGCAGCAGCAATTCCATGCTGTCTTTCTTCTCCCCTGTGTATTTGCAAGGTGACCACAAGAATTTCAAGTCTTTCTTCTTTGTAATCTCAAAAAACCCAATAGAGAAAGATCAGGCTTTTTCCCTCATCCGTAAGTAGGACAGTCCTGATGCCCGCTCTTGCTGTCACAAAATGTGTTTCTGCCTGGTTAAATCACTCTGGCCAGATAAATGGATTAAGCCAATTAATTTTCTTCTTTTCTAGAGCTGGGAGTTTGGCCACCAAAAACACACGTACTGACAGTGGGGGGAGGGGCAAATTTCTCAAAAGAAATGTGGAATTCTCCTAAAGTGGAAAAAAGTAAATACAGATCTTGGAAGTCTAAAGGTATGTTATTTGGCAAAAAAAAAAAAAAAATCACCAAATAAGCTTTATAAAGATGATTTCAATGTCTCCTATAGGTCAGCACTTTTTGCAAGTTCCTAAGTCATTTCATGTGATCCTCTGGGTCCTCTTTACAGGTAAGACCCACCAGTTCTGAGGACTCTGGGGAAATTAGAAACATTATACAAATACAAGTTTAAAACATCATAATATAGTTAAAAAAATCTCTGAGGCTCTTTTTTACCCCATTGAGAAGCTAAGCTACAAATCTTTCATTCTAATGATAGATAAGTTAGTCTTGATTTTTATGAATGTATATACCATTAATGCATTCATTATACCTACTAGTTGATTTTAATTCATTTTCTCTATGGTAGTTTTACTATATGGAATTTGTTAATAAACGTCCATCAAAGATACTATTAAACTTGTGGGACAAATTAATACACAGTGTTGCTTCATAATAAAATTGCCTTTTATTCATGTTTTATATTTTAATTTTGTTATTTACAATTTATAACGATATGGATAGTTAATACTTACATTCCTACAATGCACATTTTAATATAGTATTACCATACATTTTTATTATTTCAACATAGCATTATCTATTACTTTTTCAAGCCATCATGCTGATTTTTCAAGGGCTGACACTAACTTTCATTTCATTCCACTTTGGCAATAGATAACAGAGAAGAATAATTATCACTTTCAAGATAAGGGTACCAATGCTTGACCTACAACTATGACTGAAAGTGTTTGTGCTTAATGAAACTTAAAACAATACACTGCTTAAATTTTCAAATAATATGGTTTACTATAATGGCACTTAGAACTTATAATAGCAATTAAAATGGTTAACAGCAGAAATGTCTGCACTATTTCGATAAAATGAACACGTTCATTGAAAAGATCATGGGTTTATGGAGACTTTTATGAAATGAAAAGATCACGGGTTTATGTAGATTTTTAAACTTTTGAATTTAAGAGCTTAACCATTGCTTATCAATCAAATTGACTTGTTAATAAATTTGACCTGTTAACTTTAACCATATGATGAAGAATTTGCTATCAGTTTTCTCAAGTTTTTTTCTTGTACCAAGAGTAAGTATTAAGATTTAATTTGGGGGTTTTTGTTGGCTTGTTTTTAGGCAAACCAGTCGATCAGTGGTCATTAAGGTGATCTAAGCAAGTGCTACTCAAGATTTTTCCCTCCTGCCAACCACTTCCCTTATGGAAAGAGTATTTTACCACCCACATTTACTTTGTCCCTGTGCAGGTATTGCCTATTTCTTATCTCTTAAACGTGCCTGTTAGCTACTCTTCCCATTAACAAATACTCAGTGTTATCTCTGGTTTAGGCTACATGTTCTGAGATGGGTCAGTTCATTGTCTCATGGTGAGTGGTAAGGGATTAGAGTGTCATTCAGTGAGATAAGATATTGTGACAGAAAAGGAGCAGGAAAGTGAAAATGTTTTTCAGTGCTCCTGGAGCATGGATCCTTTGAAAACAGAGGAGATACATATGGATTCACATAATTTCAATCATAGGCATAGTCTTCCATAATGTACAATATATCCATTTTCTACATTAGAGAAATATTGAGATGTCTAGTATGCACAGAAGAGAAAAGGTTTTGTAATATTACGATAATCCTTTGATTTAAAAATGATGCTCAGAGATTATACCTTCCTGTTCTCATCTATTGTAAACAAATGAAGCATTTCCACTTGAAAAATGTTGATTTTGATGAGTCAATGCCTAAATTTCACAGAGAACTAATCCTAGCTATCCTAGCTAAATTTCTGATTTTAATCTTATTTCATATTGTTAAATGAAACTAAATTTGGGCTTTAGAAGCTTCAGTAAGAGTCCTATGAAACAAAGTGCAATCTAAATTAGTAGTAAACAAACTGAAAGCCTAACTTAGGAATTTGCCTTTGTGACAAATAGCTGAATCTCAGCACATCATAGCAGCTGAGCTTCTGTCAATGGCAGGGGACCCAATTAAGGCTGAGCTTTAACTGATGACCTGTCTCTGTACCTCACTTCCTTAACAAGTGTATGTCACTTCCTTGTCTCAGGCTATAAATATAACCTGCACATGTAGTTGGGCAGAGCATTCTGGGCTATTTTTAGTCTGGATTGTTGCCCCAATGGAGAATGGAAAATAAAAACCAGTTAAGAACTGCAAAACTAGGCTTACTATTTTGTCTTTTAACAATATGATAGATGCATATAATTTTATGAAGATAATTATTCTACTAAAATCAATTGAAGAGGTAATGTAGGTAGTTTCCTAGCCCATATTGTCTAAGATGTGGCTATTGAACACTTGAAATGTGGTTAGTCCAAACTGAGATGTGCTGTAAATGTAAAATATATGCCAGATTTAGAAGTATAAAAAATGTGAAATGTCTATTAATAATTTTTATATTGATTACATGTTGACAAGATGACATTTTGGATATGTTGAGTTAAATAAAATATGCTATTATAATTCATTTCACCTATTTCTCTTTACACTTTTAAATGTGGCTGCTAGAAATTTTTACATTCCATGTAGGACTTACATTATATTTCTATTGGACACTCTGTTCTAAGCAATACAGCATAGCATTAGCATATTGAAAATTACTTTTTTCCATTCAAATCTTACTCATGGTTCATATAAATCATGGCCTTTGTATTAAAAAATGCTCTTATAAAGCTAGGACCATTAGAATGTGCTATCATAAAGAAATAGAGAAATGAATTTTCCTCTATCATACAATTTCATAACTGACACTGAAGTCTTTTTCTCTATAACTGTTCCATGCATTAAGAATATCTGGTGCAAAGCATAAATCTGCACAGTTATACATTTTGTTATGATTCGTTTTGACATTCCCAATTACATTTTGGAAATCTTAGCTACAATGTTCCTAGCAATCTTTTCAACCAGCTGAATAAATTTGTTAAACTCAACCAAGGTATTGAACATGATTTATTTATTTAGCTGTTAACTCTAGTTTCTTTGGCATGCCCAAATGTTGAACTTGCACCAAAATCTATTTGCTATCTTATTATTAAATAGTATAGAGCTGTTAGGACCTCACTTTCAGAAATGCTAGGCTCCTGTGGTTTTTTCCTGTAGGAAACAGAGTGTGTGAAATTATTAATTTTTGTTCAGCAAGTGTTGGTGTGAAAACTGATCCTTTCATAAGCACTGGAGAAATAAAGAAAGTAACCTCTTGCTATTTCCATTTTCAATCCCAGCTTTTTTGTCTAGTACTTAAACTTGGCCAAACTCTTGAGCAAAATCTACTTTTTTTTCTAAACTCACTTGCCAATTTTTTTTTTTAAAGCTCGACTTTTTTTCCATGCACCAATTTTATCAAAATAAAGAACAACCAAATGTCAAACAATCTGTTTCTATTCTAAGAAGACTTCTATCTAGATGGTGTTTGTAGTACTCAAATATAAAATATATTTTTGGAATATCAAGTAAGGAAGCTAGGAGACCTAAAATCCACAGAATAAAATTTCTACAGAAAATTATGTTTAATCTATAGTCACAATGAAAATAAAATATCCAAATGAAAGATATTCATGAGTAAAGAATGTTTTGAGAGAGAGCAAAGATACTATTGTCCAACTGCATAAAATTAAATTGTGGGCACTTACTTTAATCCAGTATAATTCCAGTTAAAGTTACTTTACAGGTTCCTAAAAAGATGAAAAAAAATTAATAGTTTTAGAAAAATATCTAGTTAACCCTAAGTATAAATATATTTATTTGCAAAGTCTCATTCTCAAAAATTGAATTTTTGTACAACATTAATTCTACATTCTGAAGTCTATGTGTAATAGCCAAAATATATTATATAATATCCAAACTTTTTATAGTGTCACATCAGGAACTAGACTTCTTTGAAAATAATCCTGCCTGCAAAATTAACTCTGGAGATTATCTTTTGAGTATACCATGAACTCTCCAAAACAACATTTTTTAAAATCATAAAATTTAACATAATGCCCAATTTTTAAAATAATAAGTTTACAATTGATAGCAAAATACATAGTTATCCAACCTTTATATTATTATATTTTGACAATTCTGTTTGCAATGGAGGTAGTTTAAAACATAGTATAAATATGTGTAAAGGCAGACTAGGAAAAATATTTTGAATTTTCTTAATAAGAAATAGGACGTTCCTCATTTGCTTTTGTCAATTCAGACTGGCCACTCTTCACACTGCATAAACCAATAAAAGATCTCCAAGAATAGAGGGAAGAGGAGGTGATCCACCTGGCTATATTCCCTTTATAGCAATTCTACAGCAGAGGTGTTTTGGAAGTCTTTTCAGCTCCAGGCAGTTAGGAAGTTAGCTTTCACTGAGTACTTATTGTTCAAGAGTAGAGTATTCACACCCTCCAGGAAAAGTTGGGACCACCCACAGAGCAGAGCAGGAAAACACCTGGGGGCAAGAGAAGAGGCAAACAGAAACCAATTAGCTTAATCAGGCAAGGTTTTCTGGAGGATGTTGCTGCTTGAGCCCTACTCTTGTGATTTTGCCTTTATTATTTCACCTTCTAAGTTACTTTCTTTTCATAAAAGAAGCCTGTCAAATTGCATTTTTTTAATTTGCTAGTTCAGTTTCCTACTTTTTCAGCGTTTTGTTTCAAATTTTAATACTTCATTGCATATATATGATTGACATGTACTTACGTTCTTCTGAAATAACTACATTTATTGAGCAAATGATTAATTTTATTTCTATTATTTTATACAAATAGTTTATTGTATATAATCTTGTGATTATTTTATATAATCTTATTGCTTTTTCTGTTTTACCTTTAAACGTATGATTAATTCTTTCATCCATTCATTTTAATGGATGTGGTTAAGGATTTGCTACTATGAGTGTTTCAGAGAATAACTTTCCTAAAAACACATAAGAAATATTAGTAGATACCAAGGGTCCTCTGAGACTCTCCTAGGGGACAAGAGTCAGTGCCTTGCCTTGGTGTTGCCTGAAGCAATTGCCCCACCTGGGAAGAAAGACAAGGGCAGGTGCCCTCTCCATGCACCCCCCCATCTCCGCCCCCCCATTGGTGCTGCCCCACCTTAAATCTGGCCACCTGGAGGAAGGAAGAACCTCTGCTAATCTACAAAAGAATGCAGGGAATTTTCAGCCCATAGGCCAGGCAGCCTAGGCACAATAGGATTTGGAAAGTGATCTAGAGTAACCTAAGGCTGATTATCATATCTCATGTGATTAACTGTCCATCAAACTGGTTCCATGGTGATGTGTGAACCATGAGGTGTGCCCAATCCAGACACTATAAAACAAGACCCCAGACCATAACAGGAGCCCTTTTGTTATGACAGAGGAGTCTGTTCGCTATTCTGTGGTCTATGTATCTTGCTCTTACTCTGTAAACCTATATCTTGCTCTTGATCTGTAAACCTATCTTGTCCTTCCTCAATAAACTTCATTTCACGCTTCCCTTGCTTTTGTTGTGTCTGGTCATTCTTCAGCCAAGAGCACACCAACAATCAAGAACAGACAAGATTATTGACCCAAATCCTGACAGAAACAGAAATAGAAAACTAACCAATATTTAATATAGAGTCTGGGGGGTGCGTTGCTACAGAGGAACAGACAAGTAATAAGCCAAATGTTTGGAATAAACTACTCTCATCTAAAAATGTTTTTTAAGAAACAAATAAAAATGTTTTGTATGCACTGTAAAAGAGAATGTAACAGACATACAACAAATTAAGTCAAAGAATCATTAAAATGAAAATCAAGATGAACAAAATTTAAATCATATTTGAGATAGTAAATAGCAGGCTATAAATTTTATTTTAAAAAAACCTAATAGCAAGACAGAAAAAAATAAGAAAGCAAGAAAAATATAAAAGAAATAAAATATTTAAAAGATAATAATTGTTGACAGGATTTTTCTTCTACCTATTTAGGCTGCAGGAGTGGGGGATGGGGGTTGAAAATTGACAACAGATAGATTAACAGGAGAAAAATTTTAGTTTGCATGCACGTGGGAGAACTCAGTAAGTTTTGCCTTGGTAAATAGCCAGGGGTAAGTAAGGGTTTATGTATTAGTTTAACAGAAGTATGTTAGTGTATAAGGGAGGGGGGGAGGGGGGGTTGGAATTGGTGTGTTTATTACAACCCCTTCCCAGAAGATGGCAGTAAAGTGTCTTGTCCCAGCAGAAGAGGCCCCTCATGCTGACACTCTAAACATAGAAGCCAAGGGTGTTGACAGAGGGGGGTGCCTTTTTCTAATTCACCCCCAGGATCTGTACCGGCTAATGGTGGTCCTGACAGAAGTGGCATTAAGATTCGAATCCAGAGCTGGCTACTAGAGTCAGAATAGCTAGCTTCCAAGGACCTTGATAGAGCCTGAAGAGGAAGGTGCTTGTTCTGCAGGAGTTCCTGGCCCACTGTGGCCCCACCTTGATCTTGGACTTCCCAGCATCTAGAACTGTGAGCAATGTTTCTGTTGTTTATCAGCCTTTCAGTGTTTAGTATTTTGTTATAGTAGCCTGAGTGGACTAAGACAATATATGTTTGGAAAAAATAGATAAAAAGAGGTCTATAGTGGATATATCCAGACAAAAATTTTATACTATGACACTGAAGTCAAATATTTCAAGCATGCATGGCCAAAAAAACAATGCAGATTACCAACATAGGAACAAAATCTACATATTTTTAAGGTTGTTTATGATACCAAATACCAAAAGGTGTTAGAGCAACTTCCAAAGAGCACTAAGAAATAAAAGATTTTGAGCCCAATTAATTAGTATTCCTTGTATGAATGTAAAAACAAGACTTTTCCCAGGTTATTGAAACATATATCACCTCTTTTGACTTCTGGGACTTCTCCAAGTCATTTTTTTTTGTCTTAATCCACCCATGTTTATTTCTCACACTTTGATGATACTATGGCTATGATATTTTCAAAAGCAAATTCTGATCCCATCATATTCTTGCCTGAAATATCTCTGCGACATCCCATTTTTCATAGTGTAAGATTTTTACCGGTCCTTACACTGTACAATGTAGTACATACCTTGCTCCCTACCCACTCACCTCTCCAGCCCCATTCCTTGTACACTCTGCACTGTAGTCACTGATTGGCATCTTTTTCTTCTAAACAACCCTTCTATTTACCTAGTTCACTCCTACTCCGTTTTTCAGAGAATGTCTATTCTTTGCCAGTTCAGTACTATTGCTTTTCACCATATTCTAGTGTCTGCAAGGTTAATTTCTTCCTCATCACTTTTCTTTTCATATTTGTTTAGTATGTTTACATTCCGATGAAATTAGGAATTATTTTATTAAAATAACAGCACCACAAAAAATTTTAGTTTGTGAGCATAGTGACTCACAATAATTTAGATAACGTGATTTTTTAAAAATATATTTTATGAAAAAGAAAGTATAGCTTTCCATTTTTCACATAGTTCTATATTTTTTCTCATTTCTTATAGAGCATATATTAAGTGGTCATTGTTTAGAACAAGCTATTGATTTTTCATACACTAATTTATAACCAGTCACTTTACTAAGTTTTGTCATTATATCATTAAAAAAAAATTCTTTTGGGTTATTCAGCTATAAAATCATGTCATCTGCAAACAAAAATAACTAATTCTACTTTCTGTATTCATTGTTGGCATCTATTGAACTAATCAACTACTTTTGTTCTTTGAGTTAATAACATTGTTGACTAATATTTATAGATTTCATAATATTGAACCATCCATGCATGTCTGTCTACTTTGTCTTGGTATGTTACAATATTAATGTGCTATGGAATTCTATGTTTAAAGTTTTATTAAGTAATTTTCCAATGCTTTTCATAAATAATAGTAGTCTTCTTAGCAATTTTGTGGTATTATCTTTGGCAGATTTTTCTCTCTGTATTGTGATGGCTTTATAAAAATGATGTTGGAAGCATTTCTTCTATTTCTGAAATCTACTCCTTAAAGGTTTTAAATAATTTATATAGTCAGTTATTTTGGCTTATTTTTTTCTTTGGTGGGTAGCTTTTTGACAACTTTCTAAGTTTTTAATATGGGTTTCTGAGATGTATCAGATTTTCTAGTGTCATTTTGATTATATGGAAAACACTATTATTTGACACCTCAATTGATATTTTCAACATAATATTCTTCCTTATCCTAAGAATCTCAATTTCATTAAAAACATTTTCCCTTCCCTAGGCTCAAGGAACCCACTATGGGTAGCACAATATAACCTTAATAGTGATAAGAATAATTTACCTTCATCTTTGCTGGTGAATACTTGCAAACTAATAACTACAGAAAAGACAAAAATTGTCAGAAGGTGGCCATTCCTTTTTTGGGGAAGGAAAATATGCTCTTTCTTTCACCTGAAGGGCCAAAGTCTTTTTGAGAATCTAACCCAGGAATCAAATAAAAAAGGGACCCCACCCCCAGCTGTATTGAACGTATTTGGAAGGGGATGAGCTCCACCTAACAGGGGCTGAAATTACACAATAGGCTGCCATGGTACAGGAAGGAAAAGTGGTGTCTCTAGTAAAAGAGCCAAGGATTTGGACCCTGTACACATGTACCTTGTTGATGTAGACTTTCATGGCTTGAAGGTCAGCCAATCCTACTTTTGGTCTCATAGCAGCCTGCGAACACTATCAACAGAAAATGTTAGCCACAGCCAACTTGACACTCCTCTTGACTCCAACAAGCCACTCCTTTTGACAGCTGGAGAAGTCAGAATGTACTTATTAGGCAAGAGGTGGTGTCCCGCATAATGATTTGGCAAGTTGGAGAAGGCTGAAATGAGTCTTGACTTCACCCAGTTGTTTCTCAGGGGAACTCCTAACAAATGCAAATCCTCTTCATTGGCAATGATGGCTAATGCTGAAATGATTCAGAAACCCATAGCTGCTCTGGATTTAACAGAAACTATGAAAGACAAACTCAGAGCTAGTGGGGCCTATTAATTCTACAAACAATACCCCACCTGGCCCAAATCAAAATTATTGTTAATAGGCCATCCCCACTCCGAGTACAAACCAACCGTCTACCCTAGATTAAGCATGAACCTGACCTAAATGAGAAGGGTTATATTGAACCCTGATAAGGGGTCCAAAATTGCATAATCTCTGGCAAGTCAGTGGTGCTATTGCCATCTTCACTATGGTTAGATTACAGTTTACAGCAGGTGTCTCCCTCAGAGACGGCCCTACTCTTAGCACCTGCCAAACCTACCTTGGTGTTGGCATTATATAGATGACATACTCCTCACTAGATCTAACCAAGACTCCTTCTCACAGGCCATCACAACCCTGAGTAAATATCTCACTGAGAAGGAATGAACAATTGCCCTTTATATGGTACAAGGCCTTATAGTCTATCACATTTTCAGGATTCATTTGGAATCAGAAAGAAAAGCCATTCCCAATCCAATAAAAGACAAGTTCTTGGCTGTTCAAACACCCACATCAGTAAAGAAGACCCAACATTTGGTAGGAATGTTTGGTTTCTGACACCAATACATTATTCACTTCCAATATTTGAAGGTTCCCTCTAGCAAGTCACCTTTAAGTCTTCTACTTGTCAGTGCGGACTTAAAACAACAACATGCTCTAGATAAACTGAAGGAGGCTAGTGCCTTGAGGACAGGATTTGCAATTAAAGCTTTCAACCACCCCCAAAGGAACATGCATACACCTCCCCATGGGCATGTAGTATAAGCTGCTCCCAGACTCAGCCCACACGTATTCATCATGAAAGAGGCAACGCCCGGTGGAGAGTGGGGTACTTATCAAAGCTGAAGTCCTTACTTTGACAGAGCCAATTACCATATGGGCTGAGATTCCTATTATGCCCTAAGTAATGGAAAAAGCTCCCTATAAAACTGCATGAGCAACAGAGTCCTCTTTATTAAAATGAAAATGCTATCTACTAAAAATGAACCTACTGGAGTTTCACAGCACAAGGAAATAGCCACATACCCTGCCACTGATGCTAACTTGCCAAAAGCCACCAGTTTCCCAGAAATGACTCTACTTCTTACCAAATGGGGATCAGAGGGAGGATAGTCAGCACTCTCAAAACAGGAAAAAAACCCAGTCTTTCTTTAATGATGGAGGGAGCACAGAGTATAAGGGAACAAGGCAACAGACAGCTGCACCCTATCACTCCTATTCAAATATTCTAATTTCCATTATAGGAAATAGAGCAAAGTAACCAATGGGCTGAACTGTGTGCAATAGAGCATTAGAGTTTGCCCTTGACAAACATCCTCCTAAGATTGATATTTTTACAGACTCCTGATTGGTGGCTGTTGGGCTAACTACTTGGTTGGGATATAGGCAAAATCAAGGCTGGAAAATATATGCTAAGACATCTTATGATGTGAGAAAAAAAAATGCTACATTAACTCTTACTGTGCTCATTTTGGGGCACTGTATCTTGGCTCACACCATGCAAGACATGGAGAAGGTGTGACACAAAGCCAAAGTTGACAAATTATCCAAACCACCAGGAAGGGGAGACCTCTGAACTTTGGGATATACCACCCTACCCCTTCTGTGGGTGGGTACGTGAGAGGTCAGGATATTTAGGCATTATGGAATTGTGATGATTGTTATTAGAAGTTGGTCCAGCAAAAAGACATTTACACAAAACCATTAGGAACTGTACCACATGCCAGGAATCTAGACGTTGGACCAACCTCATGGGAGGAGCAGTTTGCATAGAAAGGCTACACCAGAACTGGCAAATTGATTTCATTGGGCCTCTCCCTGCCAGGGCAAGAGTCATTAAATATGCCTCCATGGTGGTGGATACCTACAAAGGCCATCTATTGGCTTACCCTCCAAGGCATCAACCTCTACTAATGAATTGAGGGGTTAAGAAAACAGCTCTACAGTCTTTGGGAATGTCCCAAGTCATACAATCAGATCAAGGCTTCCCCTTCACCACAAAGAAAATACAATAATGGATGTTATAAGATAACAAAGCTTGGATTTTCCCTATACCCTATCATACCTCAAAAGCAGAATCATAGAAATACATACTGGGCTTTTAAGACAGGGCTATTAAATGAACATAGAGGTCAACAGTCCCCCCAAATGGTGAAAAATCCTGCTCATAGTGTTAAGTAGATAGTTAGGATCTCTGGCTCTTCTCAGGACAAGGTACCCTGTTTTGGTGCTGTTTCAAGTAATTGTTCCACCTAGAAACAAGGATAAGGGTGGGCACTCCATTTTGGTGTTGCTCCACTCTTAATCCTATTCTGAGCAACTGCTACACCTGGGAAAAGAGGGAATGCTTTATCAATCTAGAAATTCCCCAGCTCAGCCATTATAAGATTTAGAAAGTGACCTAGAGTAATTTTAGGGTAATTAATATGTCATTAACTTGAATCTGAGTTGCAGATTCACTCACTGGTCTTTCTTAGAGGGAGCTTGTATAGGCAGATGGAATTTTGAGGACAGCTGTTGATCATTTGAAAACATCCTATACCTCCCAAGAGCCCTCCTCCAGATGGAGCTAATAAAAGGAAACAACCTGACATGTCAGAGGAAGTGAATGAGATAGTGAATTGGTCTGTCTTTCTCCACTTGAAGAGACAGAACTGTTTCATTCTACAATAAAGAGCTCCTCTTGTGAAACTGCTCCCTGCCTGAGGTTACTCCATCATATTGGCTTTGCTGGTGATTTTTTCCAAGAAAAGAGTCAAAGGACCAGGATAATAGTCTGGACTTGAGACTTTGGTGTGTCTGGTCATTCTTTGGCCAAGAACAAACCCAAGAATGGAGAGCAGATTCGCACCCTGACATCTTTGGTGCCAAAACTCAGGATTCTAATGATAGCTCTGATTGCATCAAATCTATGCCCCATTATGGCAATAACAACATTATATTTAAACAGACAACAAGCGAAGAGACCCCCAGTAGAGACACTGCATCTTCTGATGGTGTTTATACCCTGTGAGGAGCCAACCTCTGTGGCTAGCGTGTGCTCCAGCGCAGGCTTCAGAAATTGGAAAAAGAGGTGAGTGGCAGCAGGCAGGTAAGACATGCTCTTTATTGTTCTGGGGATACAGCAGTGGTGAAAAGCATGGCTGAGAACATGGCGAGCGCTTATATGTGGCTCTGAACAATAGTGGCAACATGCCATGGGAAAGCGCGATCACGTGGGCTCACACAGGAGCGAACACCTTGGTCACATAAGTGTGCTGCCTTATGTCTCCCCAGAAGGTCGGCTAAGTGAGGGGGCTGGGCCGGAAAAAACCCTGTGGCAGTCATCTTAGTTTGGCCTAAGAAACCTGTTGCCTCTACAAATGCATTTTTCCTTACATACCTACACCAGACACAACCCAATTACCAGTTTTCACAGACATGGGGACCCTGGGATTGCTGCCTACAACAAAGCAATATCCACCTGGTACTGTTACTTTTTTTCTTCTACTTTACAAATTTTGACCTTTTTCCTATTAATTATAATGATCTCTCTCCCCCTCCAGTATAAGACTCATTTATTGAGGTAGAGAGAAATTTCCCTAATGAAGAGACCAAGAGTACCTGACCATGGGCTGCCTTCCTGGCCACTCATCAGTATGTACAAGGAAGACAATGTTTGCAGCATCATATTACCTGGGCCAAGGTGTATCTAAAAAATCAGGGAAACCTTCTTCTCACAATACCAACTGTAGGGGGTACATAGTCCTCAAGGGAAGCAGTCTCTACAGTTGCAACACTGGCTGCACATAGAAATAATCACAGCTCTTGGGTGTTACAACAAAGGGGATTACTATGAAACACATAGCAGAAATCTGCTCTCTGCATGGGAGTTTCTCCACCTGGGCCTACCAATACCACCATTAATAAGAAATTAGGGAATAAATTAAGGAAATTCCCAGAAAGCCTTAAAATTGTAAATAGCCCACCTTAGAGCAGATAGAA
Source organism: Microcebus murinus (assembly GCF_040939455.1). NCBI lineage: Eukaryota > Metazoa > Chordata > Mammalia > Primates > Cheirogaleidae > Microcebus > Microcebus murinus. Next base: position 53,340,471 of record NC_134118.1, read on the forward strand.
ACAATAAGGAAAAGCCCAGAGACAAAGATAACCTGATGTAGTCACCACACTGCCATCCTGAAAGGGGCCACCCCTGAGGTTGTTATTAAAGTTATACAACTGGCTGCTCTAAAAAAGTGTCCCCTAAACCTTTGGAGCAAGTAGTCCCCCACTGAAACGCAGCAATGTTGTGATAAACAGGTACAGAAATGGGTCAAATGTATTATGCAATTGATGTCTATTTCTGAAATAACTTGGTCCACTTACTAGGATCCCATATGTGAATGCCTCATAGTTCAAGATCTAATTCAGTGAATGGCTAAATTCACAATACAAAAATAAAAGGCAAGCATTTTAATGATTTTTGTTTTCTGAATATAATATTGTTTGGAGATATATATATATATATATATATATATATATATATATATATAGAGAGAGAGAGAGAGAGAGAGAGAGAGAGAGAGAGAGAGAAGTTTTTTTTGTTTGTTTTTTTTTCCTTTTTGATTGGACAGAGGGTTTAGCCTAAATCAGCTTTTCTCAACCTTGGCACTATTGTTATTTTGGGCAGATAATTCTTTGTTATGAGGGAAAAGCAGGCTGTTCCGTGCATTGTAGGATGTTAATAGCCTGGTCTCTATCCACTAGATGCAACTAGTGTCCTCCCTGCTCTCCCTGCTTTCCTTCTACCCCCTGCACCCTGCCCTACCCTAGAATGACAATCAAAAATATCTTCAGAATTGCTAAATATCCCCTGTGGAGCAAATCCCACCCCACTCCACCCGACTGGCCCAGAGAAACATGCTATAGCTTTTGATTCTGGCTGCCTGGAATCCCACTTCTAATCCTCTTATGTCTAATTCCTGGAATTTTGTCCACTTACCAGATTATTTTTGAAGGAGTAGATAAGGGATCTTTCATTAATTGCCAAACTATTCTGCTTAATTGAATTATATACTATTATAAACATCTACTAATATATTGACTCTCCACTTTTAACATTAAAGTATGAGTCCATTATGCTTTTTATGTCTGAGAGCTGTAGGCTTAAATTTTGCTATTTACACTTATTTTTATTTGTTTCTTTGAAAACAGTAAAACAAGTTTTATGCATCTGTGACTTTCCCACCATGTTTTCCCAGATATCTTTCTGTTTTATTTTTAAATGGGAGCTATTTTACAAAAAGATTTTTGCCTGAACAAAATTCCTGAGTTAGTCCACTTTAGGGGTTAATAAAATTTTCTTTCAAAGTATAAACATAACTGGGAGATATGAAATACTGTCATTGATGAAATCCATGTTGTGAGTTAAAAAATTACTGTTTGAGAAAGTATTTTAAACCATTAGTTTATACTCAATCACTCCATCTTTATGGATGTTATTAATCGTCAGCTTTTTTCCTTTGCTTTGCTTTTACTCTTAAGAAAAGCAAGGTTTAAAATACATTTTATACAAAATATTTTTTTTTCCTACAATGAGCAGGAAAGAGATACTCTGAAATAATGCTGCTACATGAAGCAAAGGGGATTGTGTGTGCTGGTGCCTCCTTGGAATTGTGTGCAGCAGCTTCATGGGGGTGAAGAGGTGACTGGGGTCCTGGCCCTGGGGAATGTAGAGGTTAGAAGGAGAGAGAACATACAAGGACTTAGGCGACCTGTAGACACAAGGTGCATCTACTGAGATATTTCCCCAGAGTAAAACATAGATGGAATTACATGCTGTTATATCCATCTATTAATATATTGAGCCTCTGCTTTGCTTTTCTTCTTGCCTCTTCTTTCTTGGAAATATCTTTTGGATACTATAAATGCAGAGGATATATAATTACACATTTAGTAACCTTAATTTTCTAAATTCTTCAATTTATTTTGAAATACCATTGGAATTATCCAATATTTGATATTGTGCAATAATGTAAATTTAGCCTCTGCTTTAAAGGTGCAGAGCCCACAGAAAGCTGTCTAAATACGTGCTCAGTGTGAGTCTCTGATAACGGTTGTTGATGACACTGACAGGCAAGGAAGTTTTTTCTTAAAAAGTGTATCCTGTGCTTCAGGTGTGAAAAGAAAGGCTACGATAAGACTCAAATTACATGGATAAGTTGTACAAGAGATAATGCACCTGGATTTTTGTATATCTCAACAAAAGCAATGCCACACATTGTGAAGGGCACGTTCTTAAAGAACATTGGGAAATCTCAAGAACTATTTCTCTATAGCCAAATTAATTAACATTAGGAAAAAGTTAATATAATTCCTCCAAAAAGATACCAATGAGAAAAATTATCTGTTGTTTTGTCTATTAATATTTTAGTAAAGATTTTTTTTTCTTGATCTTTTTTTTTTTTTTTTTTTGAGACAGAGTCTCGCTTAATTGCCCAGGCTAGAGTGAGTGCCTTGGCATCAGCCTTGTTCACAGCAACCTCAAACTCCGGGGCTCAAGCAATCCTCCTGCCTCAGCCTCCCCAGTAGCTGGGACTACAGGCATGTGCCACCATGCCCGGCTAATTTTTTCTATATATATCAGATGGCCAATTAATTTCTTTCTATTTATAGTAGAGACGGGGTCTCACTCTTGCTCAGGGTGGTTTCGAACTCCTGACCTCGAGCGATCCGCCCGCCTCGGCCTCCCAAAGTGCTGGGATTACAGGCGTGAGCCACCGCGCCCGGCCTTTTCTTGATCTTTTAACATGCACTTTAACCTAATATCTTGGATTGAATTTCCTAGAAAGAAAGAGACCAAGACAGGGAACTGGGAGCATGTGATTTATGGAGAGAGGGCTCTTTTGAAGAAATGTGTAAGAAAGTGAAGCCTAACAGGGAAGAGGGAGGGAACAAGTGAAGATGTGTTCTGGGCTATATAACAGCCTTGGCCTGACCCACAGGGGAAGGGTTCTGGAGCACACCCTTATGCAGTTACTCTGCTTCAGACAAAGGGGACAGCCTTATAGCCCCAGCTCAATCATTGATAATGAAGCGTCACCTGAGGGCAGAAGAAGACTGGGAAGCAGCAACATTTCGCTAGGCCATGCCCAAAATGCAGACTTGTGAGCAAAATAAGTGTGAGTGTTGTTTTAAGCCACTAAGGTTTTGGGGTGCTTTGTAACACCCCTACAGCAAGTGGAATACATGGGTTCTGAAGTTAGTGGAAATCTCACTTCACATATAGCAGCTGTGTAATGACTTTGAGCAAGTTGCTGAAGTCCTCTGTGCTTTCGTAGAATCAGTACTTACCTCATCTTCTTAGGAAGATTAAAAGAAATTCTATATGTACAGTCAGCCCTCCTTATTCATGGGTTCTGCATCTGTGGATTCAACCAATCGTGGATGGAAAATAATCAGAAAAATAATAGAGGGTTGTGTCTGTACTGAGCATGTACAGGTTCTTTCTTGTTATTGTTCCCTAAACAATATGGCATGACAACTATTTACACAGCATTTGCATTGTATTAGGTATTATAAGTAATCTAAAGATGATTTAAAGCTCACAGAAGGATATTCTCAGGTTATATGCAGATACTACACCATTTTATATAAGGGATTTGAACATCTGTGGATTTTTGTATCTTTGGAGTGCTCTTATGACAAATCTCCCAAGAATACCAAGGGGTGACTATGTGTGTGTGTGTGTGTGTGTGTGTGTGTGTGTGTGTGATTACATAAAAAAATTACTTAATAAATGTCAGTTCCACATATAGTACAAGGTAAGACTTTAACCAGCACAGGTGCTCCTTGACTTACAATGGGGTTTCATATGATAAACCCTTCGTAAGTTGAAAATATTTTAAGTTAAAAATGCATTTTTTTTTCGCACATGCACACACATGCTTTATTGGGTGGCATTTTGACAAGTTTGTGTGTGGGGGGGTGCCCATTACAGCAGGAGCCTGTCCAGGGGCTGCAGCTTGTGTTTCCCTACTCAGGAGAGGAGGAAGGCGGGACTGGGGGGAGCGGGGAACTGGAGCGGCAGCTTGCACGTGTAGGAGATGCCCCTCGGTGGCGCAGTGGGGAAGGTTTCTGGGCCCAGAAGCTCCAAAGGGCAGCGGTGGCTTGGGGTCTTTCTGACCTTGGATTTATCTATTATTACTGGCAGATGCTGGCAGCAGTTTTGTGGAGTATGCAAAGCAGGCAGGCTCTATGTGGCTAAAAATACACTTATTTGAGTTGTGTTTAAAACAATTGAATGTACAAAAACTTGAGGTTTGGTCCAGTGGGCTTTATGAGCTAATGAGTTTCAGCCTACAGTGAAAAAATAACCTAGGGACCATCTTTGGCTCGTTTATAGACATAATAGACCATACCCTGACACTTCCACTTTTTTCAAAATCATATAAGACCAGAAACAAAGCACATTATGATGGTAACAGTTGTCTCTTCAATGGAAGTACTGTATAGATTATTCCAGCATAAGGGGTCTCAAATATAGCAACATATCCTGTAAGATATCATGAGCACAGATTTTTGATCTGCACAAAGGCAATCACTTTCCCTGAAATTTTTATATTACACTCAATTCTCAAAATCTAAATGCTACCCACTAATCAGGGGTAATTTTTACAATTGGGATGTTGCCTTTTAACAAAACTGATGCTCCACATTTATCTCAACCTAGAAGATTACTAAGATCAATTGACAAGGTAATTGTTCCAGAAATGATGAGTTCAGACCTACTGTTAATGGTTTATCAGGAAAAAAAAAGAAAGAAAAAACTCTCATCATACCACAGGAATTTTCTACAATATCAACTTTGAATGAATTGATGTAGTTTGATTCTGATTCCATATTTGTTTCCCCCTTTTTTTTTGTTAAAAATACATTTAATTCACTTAACCTACAGAACATTGTAGCTTAGTTTAGGCTACCTTAAATGTGCTCAGGACACTTACATTAGCCCACAGTTGGACAGAATCATCTAACAGAAAGTCTATTTTATAATAGTGTTGAATATTTCATGTAATTTATTGGATAGTGTATGAAAATGAAAAAAAGAATGGTTAAATAGGTACTCAAAGTATGGTTTCTACTGAATGTGTATCCTTTTTGCACCAACATAGGGTCAAAGAATTGTAAATAGAATCATTGTAATCAGGTCCTGTGAATAAACAAAGGCATTTTACATGCATTTTCTTGGTTTGTCACATAACTTTGTGATATTGTGATAAGAAATATGTAATTCATCTTCATCCCTGGTTTCTGGCACAGAACATGTATCATAAACCCCTTGAAATTCCCTGATAGGTGTGAGAGGATTGTATTTTGATATTCCTAATAAGCACCTTTAAGCCATATCTGAGTTTGTGCATATGGGATGACTCTTGGTGGGGGCCTAGGTAGCTTCAGGACAGCTGGTTGCTAAAGGAACCAACCATGTGATTAGAGAGTTGGAAATTTCAGCTGCAGTCCTGACCTCTGAGGAGGGGAGAGAAGCTGGCAATCGAGCTAATCGCCAATGGCCTATAATTTAATCAGTCATGACTTTCAATGAAGCCTCCATAAAAATCCTTAAATCATGGGGTTTGGAGAGCTTCCAGGTTGGTGAATACATCCATGTGCTGGGATGCTGGCACATCCCAGCTCCACAGGGCTTAAGCTACTGCACACAGGACCCTTCCAGACCTTCCCTTATCCACCTCTTCATCTGGCTGTTCATTTGTATCCTTCATAGTATCCTTTTTAATAAACTGGAATGGTAAGTACAGTGTTTCCTTGAGTTCTATGTGCTGCAGATTATTGAACCTGAGAAAGGGGTGGTGGGAGCCCCTTAATCTGTAATCAAGTGAGACAGAAGTGTGGGTAACCTGAAGACTCACTACTTGAAAAACGTCCCAAGTAGGGGCAGTCTTGTGGCACTGAGCTCTTAATCTGTTGGTTCTGTGCTAACTCTGGGTAGTCAGAATTGTATTGAATTATAGGACTTTCAGTTGGTGTCCACAGAGAATTAGATAATTGCTTGGTGTGGAAAACCAATAGATTTGATGTCAGAAGGGTTGTGAGCAGAGAAATAGTTTTCCCGAAAATGAAATGTTATCCCCTTCAAGTAAATGTTAAACAATGAAAGTAACTTCGATGTGGTTTATGTATCATATAATCTCACTTAGAAGGTATCAAAATTTTCTCAAAAACAAAAGAAGTAGAATTAACCAGCTGCAGAACTGATATTTTTATGGAATTTTATCCATAACTGTATTCATAGGAATTTATGCAACCATGTGAGAGTAAAAATGGTAGTGTATTGTTAACTTATATTAGACTCATATTTCCTAAGATTCTCTGCTAAAAATTCACATCCATTATTTCATTTGATCTCATAAAATATCTGTGATGATAAATCCCATTTCACAGATAACGGAATAAGGCTGCAGTTAAATAGCCTAAGCAATGCTAATCCATAACAGAGTGGCAATTTTAAATAAGATCTGTTTATTAATCTAACATGGTAGTTTTAAAATTTAGTGACTTCCTCTTGAGTTGTAAACTTAAAATGCCAAACGAGATGTCCCCTGTGCCAAGCATTCTTTCTTAAAGTAACTGCAAATTTCAATTTTTTTTCCCTCTAACCTCTACTGGAAGAACCAGTAGATACCAAACTTGAAAATTAGTAATTATGAAATGGTAGAGGGAAAAACAAAAGCCATTTTGTGCTATTTCTAGGGTAATGAAGGAAGGATTAAGGATACAATTTCAACTCAACATAAAGAAGAATTTTCCGATAGTCATTGCTGCACAGTATTGCAAGGAACTGATTTTTAAAGACGCAACTTCAGAAAATATATTTAGCCAAAGTTTGTGAGTCTCTACTCTGAAATCCACTGGCTATATTTTTTTCTTTCTGCTTCAGGATATTTATGCTCCCATCAATTTTAGGTTAACAGATTATTTATGTCAAAGACTTATTGAAAAGTGCATCATTGATCTTTTGAATCATTTAATATTGTTTAATTTATATCTATTAACATTAAAAATATAATACACATATATACCCACCAGCATACCAAAGTACTTAAATAATTATAAAAATATTTGATATACTTACTCTCCAATATTCTGATATGTGTGTACATTTATTGTTATTTCTTAATAAACTGGGAAATCCTGCAGTTGTTTACTTTGTTAAAATCTTAGAATTCCATCAGAAAAGTAGATCCACTTTAACTTTAACTTACCTCTAAGACCTACTAACCCTGTGCACTAGACCTTTTTTATCATTAAAGGGACTACGTTGATATTTTCAGGGGCAGCCAATAAATGTCATTTCCAGTCTGACACCTATAATTCTTCAGGTTTTAGTTTAGAGACAAGTTTATCATCTTGGCTTGCCATCCTTGAAAATAGGTTGTTAAAGTGAAAAATCTGAAGAACCTTTATAGCTCCATTCCCCTCAACTGCCTTTATACTAATATTAATTTTGTTTTAATTCAATGCCTTTTTAAACTCCTCTTGTACATGATTTGTTCACCAAATTATAATAGTTTGTAGACTGCTAAGACAGCCACAATTCAGAGGCCAGACCCAAGCAATTGGGGCCGTTTTATGTCAAAATAAAATCTGGAGAAATTCCAGCTGGTGGACAGCCCATGGGGCATATATATCTTAGAAGTGTAGTAATCTACTACTTTATGGACTTCTGCACAATGCTGCTAGACATAATAAATTCAAATAAAAGGCAGCCATAGATAACATTCCTTGAGAACTACCCACAGCAGTCCTATAATCTATTGCAAATCAGCTGAACATACAAGCAGGCTATTAAGCATAAACTCTACAATTTTGCATTAAATGCCCACAGCTTCTTAGATGAATGGATGGCAGGTTTAGCACTTGGATGCATTTTATAAGGTGCTGCAGTATTAGAGGCTTAAAGATGAAGCTTTTCTTAGTCTTGATATTTTTTATGCTGCCCAACATAAAAAAATTTATCAGAATAATTCAATATAGAGCCAGACATGCTGACCGTTTTCTAATATTCAGAAGGATGCTTTAAATTTTTGCAAAATTCCATTTATTATGTATGACTAATAGCTATTTCAGTTATATGCCTTTGGAATCTTCACAATTGTTTGCTAGGAAAGAAGACATTTGGAAACTGTAATTCTAGTTATGTATCTAACAATGCTTCAAAAACTTGTACAATTCATTTAGTCTCTATAAGGTTTACCTTATATATCAAATTAGGATGATCGAAATGATCTTCGTTGTGCTTTCCATTTCTGTTAACAATGGATATGTGTCTTTGTGTGTGTATATACACACACACATACTTCCCTGTGACTAGTTTACAAAGAATATTTCAAAATAAAATTAAAGAATTATGCTTCGATTATTTTATTTTTATTTTTAAAAATAACAAAAAGTAAACTAGCGTTGAATCGTGAAAAAAATATTGATGTAAAAAGTTTGGCAAAGCCAACAAGAAAAAGAAAGAAAACTTGTTTGGCTGTATTACTTTGATACTTTCTTTTTAAACAGTGGGGAAAAAAGTTGAAACTTAAAATATATATCTTGCAGATTGTAATTATTACTTAAGAAAAAACTATATTATGAAAGGTTGCCCAGAGCTGTGGTCCCCAAGCCCCAGGCGGAGGACTGGTACCGGCCTGAGGCCTGTTAGGAACTGGGCTGCACAGCGGGAGGTGAGCGGTGGCCCAGCAAGTAAAGCTTCATCTGTATTTACAGCCACTCTCCATCACTTACATAACCGCCTGAGCTCTGCCTCCTGTCACATCACTCAATATCTGCCATCATCCCCAAATGGGACTGTCCAGCTGCAGGAAAACAAGCTCAGGGTTCCCACTGAGTGTGCATTATGGTGAGTTGTATAATTATTTCATTATATATTACAATGTAATAATAATAGAAATAAAGTGCACAATAAATGTAATGCATTTGAATCATCCTGAAACCATCCCCCCCCATCCCCCTAGTGCAATGAAAAATTGTCTTCCATGAAACTGGTCCCAGGTGCCAAAAAGGTTAGGGAATTGCTAATCTAGATAATATAATTTTCCAGTGAAAATGGATTAATATGGCATTTGGTGTCTTGTTATTTTATATTATAGTGCTTTATATTAAAAATTAAAAGAAGGAGCAACCATTAAAGTTTATTCTATTTTCAACTGGGCCCTCCCATTATATATGGTGATACATCAGAAATGTAGTATGTTAGTTACTTTGTCTTCCTTCTACATAATACAGATTAAAGTGCTTTTTGCTTTGAGCATCGTGATATAAAAGTTAAATGCATGTTCCTAAATTACTTTAGTAACACCATTAGATTAATATTAATACTAAATGATTAGTAATTGATAAGTGGTACACATGGATAATGAAAGAAAAATATGAAGAAAATAAATTTTTCTTTTGAAGTTCCAATATAGTGTTCTCACATACAGTTACTATAAAAATAATGAAAAAACTTTACATATGCCCATATGATGTGCTACTGAATACAAATGCAATTTTACAAATAGTACTACCAAGTCATGCTCTTTGTAGCAGTGTTAGCATTTATGTACCATTGCTATCAATCAGCATGGATGCAGAATTGTTTACCATCAGACCTTGGACTGACAGGCTGCTAAACAGCATACACAGGACTTCCCTTCAACTATTCTACAGTGTCAATGAGCAAGTTTCCAAGTTTCTACTAAATTTAGCTTGGCATAATTGGTGACAATTGTAGATGTTTAGATTTTGGACATAAAGAGTTAAAGATAATCTAGAAATGTTATGACTGTTTTCTTCCATCCAAACCCAAGGACTTCTCAAGTAAAGCAAATAAATAACCAGCCAAACTTACAAATAAAGAAAGAAATAAGATTAAAGCATGTTTGATAAATAATTTCCTATTTATGAATGAGAACCTTAAACCTAGTCTTTAGAGGTCATGGAGAAAGAACAGCCTTTCTCAGATTCTAGCCTTGGTCACAGAATAAAATGTACATCTATATGCCTAAAATAATATATGTACACATGATTTTTGAAAAGAAACTGTGAACTCACTGCTGAAGAGACTGCCAATATATGTACTGAACTTGACTATTCCAAGTGACTGGCACCACACATTGTCATGCTGGCTTTGTAGGAGGCAAATCTCTTCTCTTAGGGAATTTTATGAGCCTTAAACTGCAGAATAAATACTAGACAAGTAGATTTTTATTCTTGAATTTTTTTGTTACATCAAATAAGTTAAAGCATATTTTGAATTATGAGACTATAATATTATATACCAGAATTCTGATTGGCCACGTAAAGTACTGGCATTCATCGTAATAACCTTTTATGAAATTACAGTGCCATAATTTAGAATATCTTATTAAATATTCAATGTTATTCCTCATTCACAACCATCTCAATTGTGACCATTGTCTGGATGGACAGATGGGGTGGTAAAGATGAGATGTGGAACTAAAATCATGTTAGATACTTAGGGTCACTGTAAGAGTTTCCAGAGAAGCAATAGACTTCCTGTGTAAAACATTTTTGAAACAGTAAATCTGACTATATAGTCCCTATAGTACAGCCTTTGTGAGTTGTAACCTGTACAAATTGAGGTCGTCTTGGATGCAGTATATCTCCCCAAGATTTAGTTTTCTTTCTGTAAAATGAGGACATTAACATCACATTATCTAAGATCCAGTCTATCCTTGACATTCTAATCTAGAATTCAGATACTTAACCAGAAAGCAAATAAGATTTCTACTTATAAGAAAACATGACCTTCATTTCTGTGTATGTGAAAATATTGTTATGTCAAGAAAAAGATGTTGAGATTCCTTCTTCTCAGAGCTGTCTCCTTAAGGAAAGGAATAAATATGATCCCCAAACACATGATATTTCCCAAATTCTTGAAACTAATTTTCAAAATTAATTTCTTCATCTGTACAGTCCCTCCTGAATAGTTATTTAATTGGATGGGTATTTTTCCACTTTTTCTCACAGAAATTAGATTTCTAGCTTCTAAGCCAAGATTTTAGTGTCTGCATAAAGAATATTGTGCTTTTTCTTGGCAAACATGGTACATGAAAAACATTCCCATTGTCTGCTAAAATGAAAGCTTAAAGCATCAAAAATTAGAAAAAAATCTGTAAATTCATCACAATTTAAAAATTTCAATTTGTTTCAGATACAAACTAAACACTCCTCAGATAAAAGAACCTCCAAAATAAAAATAAATATCCTATGGGTACAAAAGTCATATTTACAAATTCTGTCACTTTTAAAATTTGACACATTTTATCTAAGGAAACTTCTTATAGTGTTATAATTAAAATAAGCATGAATCTATACCATACATTATAGGTAGAAATTCTTTAGTGTTCATAATATAGAATTCATCAATATTAAAATATTTATAAGTCAATTTAGGCAATACGTGTTCATTGAGCAACCCTTTATTGTAGCTCATTCTTGGTAATGCCGTTTTTTGTATTATCTTTTCAAGTTGAATAAATAGATCAAGGAATTTTTTCACTATGTATTATGTGAATGCAGAATTTTCAGGTTCGTCAATTTTTGTAAATGTAAAGCACATTTTCACATTTACTTGAGCATTTTCAGTTTGGACAAATGATATGTTTTTATCATCTCCTGCATTTAGGCTGGATTCATTTGTTTATTTCTAAAAGTATACCTTTCACTAAGATGTAAGCTTAAACAGACTTTGGAGTAGTAGAATATTAAAAAGATGTTTTAATAAATGCTGAAGGGCTTCAATGCAGAGGTTCTGTCCTTTAAGATGGTCTAAAAACTTCAGACTAGTTCCAATTGAAAGTGGTTTTGTTTTAATATTCTATATGCAAAGTGTTTTACTTATCAAATAGGCATTTCATTTAACTGTTTAAGTGGTTTGTTGTTCAGAGCTTGATAATCTTGGAAACAATGTTTCTCTTAATAGAAATGCATACTGAATTTTATGATTATAGAACAAATAAGATTCAATGAACAGATATTCAAGAAATATATATCGAACTCTGTATGAAACAAATCTTTTATGCAAAATAAAATGCATCTCTCTCTTTATAGAAGCACTTCCCTTTATTGCAGACATATTGACTAATCCATTTCTATTTCATTCTGGATCCTCACAGCCCTTTATGCTTGTCCCAAAATTGTTAAGTGCATGTTGGCAGACATCCATCAGTTCATTCTAGCCTCTCTGAAATGACTCTCAAAGGCTACATCTAGACTGTATGCAGAAATTAATTTTATCTTTTAAAGGAAGGGTGATGCTATAACTATAGAATGCCACTTCAGATATCTTTATATGGTAAAAATCATTTTTTATCCAAGAAAATTGACTATTTTCAACGTATTCACTATACCTGGGCCCATCACTAAATAGTTTTTCTTCCACCTTCTTCTGCCACTATCATTTTTTAAACAACACTATATTGTCAAGTTTTTTTTTTAAATTTATTCGTGGAAGGAGGACTAAAAAAGGACAGCTCTTGAGAAAATTTGTGAATTAAGTTATTTACCCTTTTCATGACACAACTGGATTCCTTTCTCTGCCAATTCCTAGACACTGAAAGTTTCCATACAATTCTCATCTCTTCAGGCAACTTTTATCATGGAAAATATCTGAAGCATTAGGTTAGATGATAATAATATCTCAACATACTGCTCCTCTAGGAAAATTTGCACATCATTAAGGACCAGAACTTTAATGACATAACTTTAGCCTCATGATAGGTTGGCAAGAGATATCTTTCCTTGGGAAAAATTCCCAGTAAAATATGTGGTTATGTTAAAGTACACCTCCAGATTGGCCAAATTTAGGGCTGGGCAAAAACTTGTGAATTGAGTGTGTTTATAAGCCTTACAGGCATTGTCATTTTATTACCTCTCCTGATATTAAACATTTTGTTTTTTGATGAATCTTTTGAATAATAACACATAGACAACTTACCTATTTCTGATGATATACACACACATATAGATATATCACATCAGAAAAGATAACATATCTGTGTATGTAGTGTGGGTTTCTGAATCTTTGGTCTTATTTTCTTGAAATGCACAAGGATGGCATGTGAACACTGATCCCTCTATTGGCATTAGCACATTGGTCCAGATCATCCTTTTTTATAGTTTCCAAGTATCCCATCTGACCTTAGTGACAACTCATTTTAAAAAATGATGAGCATTATTCTGTGTTTCGTATTAGAAGTATGGATGCAAAAAGCATATTACAAAGGATGAAAAATGTAACTACATGTTGCAATCTATTTCTTATGTAGGTCATTCTCTTTGATCCTCACTTGAAAGCATTACCATTTCCAGGAGATGTTACAGAAAAATAAAAAGCAATTACCACCACATCTCAGTTAGAGGAGCTTATAGTATTAAGGGTTCATCACATTTTTCACTCTTCCTCTTTTCTCATCTGAAAAACAGTGTTATACAGTTTCAGGCCAAGGAGTTGAGATTTTACTTTTCCATTAGGATTTCTTTTCTTTGGCCTTAAAAAATTCAACTTGTGAGTAGGGCTTTTTAAAAGAGTACTGAAAAATAAAGGAAGAATGCTCATCCTTTTACTGAACAAGGAACTGTAGTTAGATGATACTAACTCTTTTAATACCATCACTGAATATTAAAATGACATTACTGCTTCAGTGAAATATTTTACATTATGCACAGTTTTTCAATTAGAAAAAGTTTCACAAATCTTGAAATTCAAGTTTACACTATATTAACATCCCAAATTTGAATTTGTATAGCATTAACATTCAAAATATTTTTTACTAGATTTTACTAATTTATTCTCTAATTGAAGTAGGACATTATTAATAATATTTTTATCAATACAAAAGCAGGAGCAGCAGTGACAAGAATTTTCAACGTCACGAAGTTGGAGTTAGTACCAGGATTAAAATTAGACATTTGACTTTGGAAATACAAACCACTAAATACACTATTTTGTGCCTAGAAAAATCAATTAATTGAAATATCCAAAATTGGGAGCATAATTTTGTTAGACTCTGAATTTATATTTAGTAATGCATTTTGTACTTTCTAGGGCCCTATTTTCTGAGACTTGAGACTTCATTTGGAAATCTGATAAATATCTTAAAATCCTATGCTTTCAATTTCTTTGAAATAAATCATAAAAAGTAAAAAAAAAAAGATTTGAAAACACCTTATATTTTAAATATCCAATTATTCAATTCTATTTTCTGTCAGTCATGAACTAGCTACAAATATTTTCTTTGTATAGAATTGAGCATAAGCAATTGATATTTTAAGCTGGGTTGTGTTCTTTTTGTAACGCATGCAACTTAAAATATTATACTTGGAGGAATTCCAGCTATATTATTTGATCATGTATTCAATTTTGAATCCATTGATTAACTTTTATGATTTTCTGTCACTTCATCTAAAATTGAGTAAAAACGTTATATAACAGTTTTTAACAGATAAATTAATGCAGACATTATACATGCAAATACAAAGCTCATTATAAGTGTTCAGTAATATCACCTGCCTCATTTACAAGGGCAGATTGTCAATTTCCTTTGTAAGTATAACAATGGTAGTCTATTTACAATGAAGAGATTTTAATTCCAAATGGTCATCTTCAATGTTAACTTCATTCATGGAAACACAGCATGGTATCATGATTTACAGCCATTTCTGGCACAGAGAGACTGCTCCATTATCTGTAGATTTCAGCAGATGATATGAACTGAAATATGTCAGCACATTTCTTACTTGCTTTTTCTTTATTTTGTTAACTGCTGTAATCTTTCCTAAGGTTGGCATTAAATAAATTGGTATATCAGAATACTATATTATGTGCTATAAAAGTAGAACCTTTTTTAAAAGATTAAAAAAATCATATTGAGAAATAGAGGAGGCTTCTTCCATGATAAAACTGTCAGATCTAATTTCCATAAATCAGTAGTAATTATAATTCTTTCGAAGAATAACATATATGTAACATATATACAGTTGTATAATGATTTTAATAGTTGTTACTTATTAAATGTCTGATGTGACATAGGCAGTGTGTTAAGCACTTCATTTCAACCATGTTATATAAACTTCAAAATTACTCATATATAAGTACTATTATTCTCATTCACAAATGATAAAATTGATATTATAAAATATAAGTTGTTGTACCAAAGTTATATAAGTAGTGACAAATTCTGGATTTAAAGAGATTTGTTTGGCATCAAAGCTTGAGGTGTTAATCACTATGTTGTATTATTTTTCAAATGACCTCCTATAGGGAAAACATCTATAACACCAAGTGAGAGCTGCCTTTATATTAATAACAAACCAGTGGCCAATCCCCACCTCCCCCCATCATAGGCAAGGATAGATCTGTCACCCTTTGAGTACATGGCCTTACCAGGAAGTAAGTCAGGCAAGGAAGCCAAAAATTTTGTATAAATATTCTTGGAAGTCAAAAAATGGTACACTCCATTCACCACCCAATCTTTTGGGATTCGTTAATATTTTCTAATTCATAAAGTATATATTTGACTATCTTAAGGAAAGAGACATTTAGAAAAGTCATATAACTAGTGGTCTGGGCATGAGAAAGGCCTTAAAAAAATTATTAAACTCTCCAAGAAAATCACCATATATTCCTAGCTGAGCCCACAGTTGCTGCTGCTCAAATCATTGCTGAGGAGGTTTAATGCTGTTGAGAAATGTATGCCTATTCAGAGCTCCTAGATCCAACACTGGAAACAAGATCCAAGTCCATTACATGGGGACATATAAAGCTTGATGTAATAAATATGTTAAAAATGTAAAAAGAAATATCCCGGTCGTATACCCTTAGGGGAGATTAATTAAAATTGATTTAATATTTTATATTAGCTCAAGTTAAAGTGACTTATGGTTAGTAGAACAGACTATTTTAGTTCAAAGCAAGGCCCACTGAAATTAAACTTTATATGTGAATAAAAGTGAAGGGAAACAGTTGTTTTTATAGCTTTTTAATCAAAACAAAGAATCTTTTTATCTATGAAACATGAAGTAGGGAAGTATGAATTTTAGAATGCTTTTTGGTTTCATAGAAATTTGACTCTGGCTACATATTTTTATCAAAATGAAGATTAATAATCTTGATACTCAGGAGTAATGGCCAAAGTGACACTGTGACCAAAGTTAAACTCAAGGGAACTCAAGGGTAGATAAAATTTTCCTTCCTAACTATCCTTTTCTTCATTTTTGAATCAGAAACTTCACATTCACTTCTAATTTCTTTTGCCATGGAGTAAAAATCCTCTCGGGAATATGTTTTTATCTTTATCCCTGTTCTCACTATGTACAATCAATCTTTCCTATGTATTGTCTAGTTTCTTCCTAACTGGTCTTTCTACCATTTCTCAATCACTTTTATTTTTCTGACTTGATGCGAAAGTTATATTTTTGAAATTCAAATCTATGCATATGACTCATTAGGATCTTAGAAATAAACAGTTACATTATGATGTATGAGTTTAGTGATTTTCCAAAGAAAGTGCCCTTGGGCCAGGTGGTCTTCCCTGGAGGTTGAAGATGAACATTTAAACTTCAAGTTACATTGCAGATTGGGCAAGAAGCAAAGAGAAATGACTTTAATCCATATACATTACAATATATATGAGGTAAGCATCTGAACAACAATATCAGTCAAATTTGCAATGCTAACTAGTAGATTTAAGATAACCTCATGGGACTAATGTTGAGGGTTTGTGATTCAAGTGAGGCATTTCAGGGTAAGAGTTCGTGCTTGCTATTAGTTTCCTAATGTTGCTGTAAAAAATTACCACAAACTTACTAGTATAAAACAAAACAAATTTACTAACTTACAGTTCTGGAGGTCAGAAATCTGAAATCAGGTATACTGAGTTAATGTTAAGGCATCAGATGCTGATTCCTTCTGGAGGCTTTGAAACAATAATCCATTGCCTTGCCCTTTTCAGCTTCTAGTAGCTGCCTGGATTCCTAGACTTGAAGCTCCTTCACCATCTGCAAAGCATATCCTCCAATCTCTACTCCCATCATCACACTCCCTTCCTTTCTGTAGTCAATCTCCCCTGGCTTCCTTCTTATCTAGACATTTATGATCACCTTAGGTCTCCACCAAATAATCTAGGAAAATTTCTCTCATTTCAGAATCTTTAATCACATCTGCAAAGTCTCTTTTGTTGTATAAGGCAACATTCATAGGTTCCATGGATTAAGACCTGGATATTTTGGGAGGCCCATTATTCAACCTACCACCATGATCCAGCCTTCAACATAACTTTCCACATACATGTAATATATGAATATAAAAAAAGTGTACCCTTCAGTCTTATGTAACCTTCCCAAATTCCTACCCAACCTTTAAAACTAAGTGGAAGTATTACCTCTTCTATGATACTCTTCATTCTCTTCACTGTATTAGAGACAGGCTCTCCCTTCAGTGTAATCCCATTGAATTTTGTACATACTTATGTGATACAATTTGCTTGTTTATATCTCCTGCTATATACCCTGGGCTTCTTGTATGTTTTTCATCTTAGCAACCCTAGTGATGAGCACAATGAAAGTCTCAAGGTATAATAATATAGTAAAATGTTGTAAGACACTGCTGTGTGCAATAAATTAAGACATGAATTCATTTCTAGAATTCCATGGACCCTATAGAGGTCTATAGAACCCAGGTAAGGATTTATGAATTAAAAGATAAGTCATAGTTAGGTGGTTTAATATGCTACCTCTCCCAGTAATATGTTTCAAAAAATACCACAAGAAAAAAAACTAATCCAAAAGACTGAATAACTAATGACAAAATTTCATATGTTGTTTTCCTAAAGCATGTTTTAGAATTCTTTGACATGAAGAGAAAGGAACATCAAAAGTAGCTGAAGTGATTTATAGAATCAATCCAATCCCTATTAAAATGCCAACATCATTTTTCACAGATTTAGAAAAAATAATTCTATGCTTCACATGGAATAATAAAAGACCCCAAATACTCAAAGTACCCTTAAGCAAAAAGAATTAATTGGGAGATATCAATTTATCAGACTTCAAGCTCTATCTACTACAATGCTATAGTAACCAAACAGCATGATATTGGCACAAGAACAGAGACATAGACCAATGGAACAAAACAGAGAACCCAATATAAAACCATTCTCATATAGCTATCAGATCTTTGGCAAAACAGACAAAAACATACACTGGGGAAAATAATCCATATTCAATAAATGGTGCTGGGAAAATTGGATAGCTACAGGTAAAACACTGAAACAGGATCCACACCTCTCACGTCTCACAAAAATTAACTGACAATGGATAACACACCTAAACCTAAGGCATGAAACCATAAGAATTCTAGAAGAAAATGTTGGAAAAACTCTTATAGACATCTGCTTAGGCAAAGAATTTATGAAGAAGACCCTCCAAAGCAGTCACAGCAGCAACAAAAATAAACAAATGGGACCTGATCAAATTAAAAAGCTTCGACACAACCAAAGAAACCATCATCAGAGTGAAGACACAACCTCCAGAATGGGAGAAAATAGCTGCATGCTACACATCTGATAAAAGGCTGATAAGTAGAATCTACAAAGAACTCAGGAAAATCAGCAAGAAAAAATTTAAACAACCCCATAAAAAAGTGGACAAGAGACATAAACAAAAACTTTTCACAAGAAGATAGACTAATGGCCAACAAAAATATGAAAAATTACTCAACATCTCTAATCAGGAAAATGCAAATCAAAAACACAATGAGCTGTCACTTAACTCCAGTGAGAATGTCTTTTATCAAAAAGTCCTAAAACAACAAATATCTGCATGGATGCAGAGTGATAGAAACACTCACATTCTGTCAGTGAGACTGCAAACTAGTACAACCTCTATGGAAAGTAGAATGGAGATACCTCAAAAAACATAGAACTACCATTTCATCCAGCAATCCCACTACTGACTATTTACCCAAAGGAAAAAAATACATTCTGTAAAAAAGACATCTGCACTTGATTGTGCTTATAGCTGCACAATTCATAATTGCAAAAATGTGGAAACAACCCAGGTGCCCATCAATACATGAATGCATTAATGTGGTGTATGTGTGCTGTGGAGTACTATTCAGCCATAAAAAATGGGAAACTAATACCTCTTGTATTGTCCTGGATGAAGTCGGAGCCCATTTTTCTAAGTGAAGTATCATAAGAATGGAGACACAAACACTGAATGTACTCACCATTAAATTGGTACTAATTGATCAATACTTATGTGCACATATGAAAGTAATATTCATCTAGGATTGGGCAGGTGGGAGAGGAGAGGAGAGCATGGATAAATTCACACCTAAGGGGTGCGGTGCATGCTTTCTGGGGGATGGGCATGCTTGTAGCTTTGACTCAGGCAGTTTATATGACCAAACATTTGTACTCCTGTAATATTCTGAAATAAATTTTAAAAAGGAGCTAAAAATTTTAATTTCTAATAGACCTAATTACAAGTTAACCTCTTCTTCAGAATCATTTTACTAGCATTAAAGCTATTTGTATATACTGAGGCACTTATGGGGGTATTCCCCCTTAGAGTCCCTGTAATTTCACTTACTATACTTTTCATTTACTCTAAAGTCCTCAAAGTTGCATTCGTGGACTGAAAGAGTTAATTACTAGATGCACTACCAAGGAGGGATATTGATAAAGAAAAGATTCTAACTTATTGTACAAAATTCTCCGTAATCTGTGGTTTGTAGTATTACAGATCATCCATTCACAATATCATTTGTCAACATGCCATTATAATAAAGAGACTTGGCAATACATCATACTTTCAAATTATGTCAGCATTTTAAAGCAAAACAAAAAACTTAAGTTGTTTTCCACCAACATTTATCATCTCTTTCTGTTTCTGAATATTTTCTTTATGAATAATGGTTGGATATAAAGAAACCGTATAATCGTACAGGCTTGCATTTTATTTGCATATAATTGATAAGAATAACATAATGTCTTAGATGAACTATATTAAAAAACTGTGTTTATTCATTTACTAGTCATGTTAAACATTGCTAGGAGCTCTATTTCTAACACATCTGTGTAACTAATCAACAGCCTCAAGGCTAACGCAGCTAGTACACAATGTCTTCCCCACTGAAAAGTGGCAAACTCCCTTGTGTTAATTATTAAAAATGTTTTCTCACTTCTTCTGTGTAGGAATAATCTTGATGTCTTAAAAGTTATTAGTCAATTCATTTGGAAAGCAGGATGAAATGAACACCTAGACACTATTTCTTGCTGTTATTTTTGGAGCTGCTGTATAAATACTTATTAGGGAATAATAATCCCAAACGATAACAAGAAAAATACAAAAGATATAGTTCATTCCTTTCTAATTTTAAAACACACCCTTTCAGTGCCTAAATATAGAACCAACACATACTGGAAAAGAATATTAATGGAAGAAAATATTTTTCATATACTAATTGCTTCAAGCTTTTAGCTCAGTTGGAAAGAACGGGGTGTTAATGAGCTTTTGATCCCCATAAGGGTAAATTAAATTTATACGAAGAAATCTCTGATCCCTAGCCACAGATTACACCCTGAAATCTCAGCTGGTGATCCAGTAAGTGCATTCAATTGATCACCATGGGGTTCAGTGTGGGAGGTTGGATGCTTATTGTAAATTCATTACTAACAATATAAAAATAACTTGAAAAAATTTTCTACCCACAGTGGGTAAATCATATCATTTTCATATACAAAAGAACAAGTTGGGGAAAAAAAGATGTTTAGAAAAACACAGCAATCAAGGTAACTGAAACTTTGCCTCTGGGTAATCTCAACAAAAATTAGTTATGACGTCAGATTAATAGCCTATTTAGCGCTCCTACGAATAAATTCATTTTAAATTTGAAAAAGTGTCAAATTACCTCCAATAATAAATATTAAATGACAGTTATAAACCCAGCTTGGAGTTTATAGATCTGCATGTGAAAACAAAACAGTTACTTTTTAAATGCTATTTACAATGTAGATACATAATGATCCATGCTGACAATATGAGATTTCTTCATTGAACACAATTAAAACTTCAAACATATGTAAAGGAAAGAAATGAAAGATAAGCAGATAATATGGGGTGAATTAATTTCACAAAATTAATAAATATGAATACTTTGAGTATTATATTGATAGCATACCAAAATGCCATTAGAATTATGAGTCCTGCTTTTTTTTTTTTTTACTATAATGATCTGTGTTCTTTTTAGGCATATAATGGTTTTCATCTCAACTGAATAGTCTTTTATTGACTCTATAAGAATATGCTCACGTATTAAATTAGAAAGCTTAATAGCTTCTAAATTTTACTCATGATGAATAAAGTGAAGGTCCTGATTAAGCAAATATAGAGCTGTCATTTAGTTCCTCAATTTTCAGAAAAGAAAACAGATTCAAAAAGTTATGTAGCATGTCCCCAAATTTTCAGCTGTTAGGTAGAGGTGGCATTCAATCAACCACTGGCCAAAGTGAAAACCCCTTGTCTTCCCAGCACACCTCTCTGCTTCCCATGTTTCCTCATTTCTCCCTAAAGTTACAGCAAACAGTTATCCATGTGGGTTCTTTCTGAGACATAAAGATCTAAATAGAATCCCATCTTCATCACTTATCAGCTGTTACTTGAAAGAAGTTATTTATTTCCCTCCCTTTCCTTAACTAGAAAATAGACATGGTAATAATGGTTATCTCACAGAGTTGTTGAGAGTATCAAAATTATGTAGTGCCTGCAAAGTATTTAGCACAGAGGCTATCACATATTAAGGATATTAAAATGCTAGCTGTAACTATCAACATCCGTGTGAGTTTAGGCAAATCATTTTACCTCTCTGTAGACGTTGATGTCCTCATTCATAAACAACATTAGTGTAACATTCTCTTCCATAAGCCTTTTTGGGGGGCTGTAAAAATAGTAGGAGACAATAATGTCATTATAATCAAGTAAATCAACGTTTTAACAATTCATTATGGAATTGTATGTAGTACATAACAATCTGTTTTATATCCCCAACTAATCATATTCTTAGATTTCAAAATGAAAAGACCATTGGACAACAAATCAGCTTAGCTATTTCTGTACGGTTTACATAATAGTAACATATTTTATAAGAGAAATAATCAGACACTACTGTGCAATTATTTTAAAGTCTATGAGTGGTTAATAGGGTTGATAATGTACTAGAGAGATAGAAGCACTGTTCCTAACCTAGAGAATCATAGAACATTTGATGGAGAAAAAATACACAATACATAGAACATAACTATGATTAACAAATCAGAAAATTGATGGTATTAATTATTTAACATATAAAATCTTTGCCTTGTGACCACTCTGCTTCAGCCACATTGCAAAGATGCTTTCTTAGAAGATACTGGACCATCTCCTACCCTAAGGACTTTGAATGTGAATTTCTCTGCCTGGTCATGTCTTACTCCCTGATTTTCTTCAAGTCTTTCCTGAAAATAAAGTTCTGAAAGTTTGATCACCATATTTAAAATGTAAACTCCTTCCCCATTGAGGCACTTCCTTTCCTTATGAACATCTTAACCTCTTTTAAAGCCTTTTTAAAAAAAAAATCTGTAGCATTTGTCACTATTTAATATATCAGGTATTTTACTTTTTATTATGCTTATCTCTTCTTTCCTTCCTAGGAAAGCAATTTAAGTAATTTTTTTTTTAATTTCCACTATTTAGAACATAGCCTACCCTATTATAGGCACTCAGTCAATGTTGAAAGAGTAAATAAAATATTTTTGAAATTTTGCAAAAAAAAGAATAATTATCACCAATCAGTGTTACTATATGGCTGTGGTATAAACATGGAAGAAAAAGATACATTTCACTCCATATACTTCTTTCTACCTTTTGAATGAGCACATTAAATTGCATGCATTCATGTTCAAAATTGAATATTTTAAAGAGAAAGGATGTCTCATAAAAACTCTGAATATTAGATATAATAGAGAGAAATTAGTTGGCTGACCCCATATTAATCTCCCATCTGTCTTCTTTCAATGGTTACTAGATTTTCCCAAGTGTTTATTATACAAGTAATTTTGTTTCCTTCATTTTTATAGCCTTTGTCTTTTTGTGGATGACTGTTACTCAAATGGTAAATATAAAGAAAACTGTTTATTTTAACTCTTTTGGGTTCTTGAGAAAAAATCACTTTCTGCGCAATTCTATCTATGTGTTTTGGTATATTTTTTGACATAAACATGTTCAACTTTTATTCCCCAAGTGAGTTGGGAAAATGAGCTTTTCTTCACACCTCCATTTTTTTCCTAAGATAAGTTCTCCCTTATACCAAGAAAACATCTCTTTCAATTATATCCAGGCCACAAGATACAAGAAATATCAAGTTCATGTCAAATGTATCAAAAGTATTGTAGTGGGATTTTAAAAGTCTTTTCCTGAATCCCTCTGAAGTGGCACAGTTCAGTTGTGCAATTGCTACTTGCCACATGCAGCTATTTAAATTAAAATTAAGTAAAATAAAAAATTCCATTCTCAGTTGCATTAGCCACATCCCAAGAACTCAGGAGTCACAGGTACTAATGACTACCATATTGGACAGCATAGATATAGAACATTTTCATCAACACAGCACTGCACAAATATTTTTTCTGCCCTACCTGAAGCTAAGGCAAAAATGGAGAGCAAAATTCCAGAAAATATAAGTACAGGTACATAAATAGATATATGGTACCGGTTTTTTCAAGGACGAAGAATTTCCTTTAACCTTGTCCTGGCCATTTTTTTGTCAAATATTAGAGAATAAGAAGCTTATAACAGTATCCAACAGAGTGCTTGCACATAGCACTTCCTAGGTTTTCAATAAATATGTGCTGAAAGAATTAATCATTATTTAATGACTGCTTATCATGTGCAAGACACTATTTGAGACTTTTGCAAGAATACACACACACACACACACCACATTCCTCCAAAAATTAATATTTTACAGCAATCATTTTACTCTCTATTTTTGAGTCGTGTTAAATAAAATTCATAGGAAGCCACTGCTTAGGACTGAGCTCCTGCACTAGGCCCCAACAGACCAAATGAAACAGAGATGTCACTAAAACTTTAAGAAAGTAGGAAAATTCCCAGATAGACCAGTTTTTCCTGAAAACAGGAGATTCACACCCATCAGCTGGAAAGGGCCCAGTCAACCTGAGCTTATATGAAAAGAAGTCCCCTTTGCTTTAACCCTTATAAGAAAAATAACTTCAAGTAACCTCATGTTAATCAATCTGCTTTTTTTTATTATTCTGATTTTTTTGTTACTACCTTACAAAAATCAACTGTTCTGCTATGTCCAACATCTTTATTGAGATGTTATTTGATTTGTGAACTGCAAATAAAATTCATTAGATCATTTAACTAAATTTATCATAATTTTGTCTTTTAACAGTCATTTGGGAAAAATATTGAATCAGAATTACTTGGCTCAATTTTATTGCATAACTACTTAAAGTGAAGAGATTTCTATCATGTTGGTTTTAATTTAAGGCTCATGAACATTCATGGACTAAAATATTTCTGGTCATACCAAGTTCTTCCACTTTCTCATATATTAAAGTCTTCCTGGAAGGCACCTTGCCCACCCTGATTCCTCTCAGATATTTCACTCCTATTCCTCTTTAAGAGTTTAGATCAATTGTCATCCTCTTGGGTAAATAAGCATATCATGGCTTTACAGGCTCAAAGAGACCCATGTAAAATTATTTCACTTCATTGCGTACTTTGTATATTTGAATTTGTATTTAAATTATTTTTGTTATTTGACAAAAAAATCTATTTTTTGCTAGAAAATGAGCTTCAAGAAGGCTTTTCTATGGCTATTTTTGTTTACCATTTATATCACCAATACTTGATAGAAGGTGCATTCTCAGCAATCCACACAAGAAATGAATGTTACCCATGCTCCTTCATAAGAGTCAACTCTTTCTACCCTCCTGGTTTATGAAATTTACTTAGGGTGTAGTAATAGTTTAAGCATGTGTGCAGGGAAAGAAACTAATTTTGGATCATTGCCTTAAATGTTCCCTTCTCACAGCAGATTTTGACTTCCTCCTGTTTAAAGAACGATGCCACACTGTCAACATGGTATAGTGGAAAGTATAAAAATGTAGGAGTCAGAACACTTCTGTTCCCCCTTATGTTATTTACCTGCTGCGTGACCCTAGGAACTGAGCTTCTGTTTCCTAATCTGTGAAATGGGAATGGAGCCACCTGTCCTACTTCGCTCACGCTTAGACGGCTTGTATACGGGTCATATGACATAATCATGTAAAAGTATTTTTTGATATCCAAATTATTATTCAGAACTAGGGAAGACATTTAAGCTTCAGAGTGGTATGGTGCTTATGTTTTCCTCACTCTCTGTCAAATTTAATTTTTTCCACTTCAGTGACTTTTTTTTTATCTGTCTTCAAATATGGAAAACTCTTTCTCTCCTTTCCTGCTTTATTTGATTCTCCATCTGTCTATCATCCCACTATTGTTCTTTTTTTTCCTGCCAAACTTACTGCCTTCTTTGCTCATCAGGTAATGTATCTGCAAAACCCCATGGTCTGGCCCTGGCCCTATTGCTTTATCAAACACCTTCTCAAGTGACCTTTTTTATGCCATACGCTATGGCCATTTTCTATGTTGGTGCTAACTAATGCTGAAGTCATACATTCAGCATTTTCTCCCAGTTGCTGAACATATAGAAACAGCGCTTACACGGTTAGTGTACAGTCTTATCTCAGTATTGTTTTGGAGGA
The DNA here is from genome assembly GCF_040939455.1 of Microcebus murinus. NCBI lineage: Eukaryota > Metazoa > Chordata > Mammalia > Primates > Cheirogaleidae > Microcebus > Microcebus murinus. The sequence continues at coordinate 53,366,234 of NC_134118.1, forward strand.
ATTTTTAGGTTTCTACTTAAAATCCACATTAAAATAATTAGATAGTTCTTCTCTGTATAAAATGAGGCATGCTGATGTTTGACAACAAATTATGAAGTAAATGACTAGTGCATGTTGAGATAGCTCTGAGTCACCAGAATGATTTAAGTCAATTGCTTGCCTTTTTTGGTTTGAAAAAAACCATTACTACCACCACCAGCAACAACAACGAAAACTGACCAAGACCTAATTCTTAAAATCAATATAAAATCAGTGTTACCTATTTCCCTTCAGAGCAAACTTGCCTCTCCTATAGATGTGGTGCTAAATATAATGTGATATATATTCAGTTGATGAATGTGTGTGATATATATTCAATTGACAAATAAATACGTGTGTGTATAGGTATACTTTTTCCTCCTTAGACATGGACTGTGTGTGTATATGTATGGGTGTGTGGGTAACTAACTATACCTCCACCTTTGTGATCTTTAAGCAAATTAGTCATTCATTAAAAACAATATTTATTGACCTTCTGCTATATACTGTCATTGTTCAAAATGTTTATATCCACTAATGAGCTAAAAGGAACAAATCTATCTTCTTAGAGCTTCCCTGCTTAGAGAGATACAAGAAAAGGAAATACATAGGTAGAATTTAAGCATAAATATTTGTATGAAAATTCATGGCAGTTGCTATGAAAAATACAGACAAAATGTAATGACAGAAAATATGATGGGTTAGTGACCTACTAGAGTCACATAAGTGAGGGACTGGTAAGGAGGCTCTTGGGGTCAGCCAGACATGGATGGTGGTAGCATGGGACAGAATGAGGGCAGAGAAAAATGGGACTGACTGATCTATTGAGATATAGTTAGGAAGATGAAACAATGGTCTTGCAGAAGGAATAGGAATATGAGGTAGAGGAAAGGTAAGAATTAAGGATAGATATTTCTCAAAAGAAGACATGCAAATAACCAACAGGTATAAGAAAAAATGCTCAACATCCCTATTGATCAGGGACATACAAATTAAAACCACAATGAGATGAAGAGTCAAATAAGTCTGAAAAGTGATCAGGGATTTGTTTACATGAAAATAGTTTGTGTATTTTACAACAACAAAAAGCCGGTCTATTAGAATGGTTGAAACAAATGTCAGACTGTCATGGGATCTGTGTAAATGCTAAGTGCAGAAACAAAAACAAAACAAAACAAAAAATTATGTGCGTAAATTACAGGTCTGTGAGAAGTTTGTGAAGAGCAAAGAATTGATATGTATCATCAGTGATTATCTTTAGATGCTCTAATTAGAATCTAGTATTTAATTTCTATTTCCAAAATACTTTATAGATGTTGTTTAACATGGCACTGAATTAAAGAAGATCTTTAATAAAATGTTTTTTGAAGGTGACACAATGTCATGTATTTCTACTCCAACAATGGCACAAACTAATTAGGATGATTTTGGGTGGGAAATATTTTGGCAATTATATATTTCATAGGGAAATATTTCCACAATATTAAAAGATACTCATGGGGAGAAAATAAATATGGTTAATTATTTTCCAATTAGCTGGAAGTATTTTCATGGGAAAACAATGTATGGGTAAAATAATTCATCTATTGGGAGGTTCCAGATATCAATCACAAAAGTGTAATATTTATTTTTCATTTACATAACCAAACTGTCAGCACAATTTTTCCTCATGAAAAAAAAAGTGAAACTCTAGACCTTAAGCATCTTAATCTATTAAAAGGAATTTTTGCTTCTTTTTGTTTTCCTTTGATCTTCGATATTAGAAAATATGTTTCTGCCACACAATTTCTTCCTTGGTAAACAGTATAGAATATCAGGACTAATTTATGATAGGACAGAAAAAAAAAGAGTAAACTATTTTTAATATCCAAAGGGTATTTGTCACTCTTACGTGTTTAGTGTTTAAATTCTTTCTATTGTAATTCAGCCTATTTCTTTTTCTCCTAACATAGTTAAAAGTATCTTTGCCAGTCATCAAACCCATGGTTAAAGGCTTAGGCAGGATAGCTTTTGCTGTATTTCAGATCTTCAAAGCAGGGCCTCAGTCTCTTTTGAAATGCATATTAATTAGATAGACTAAACTGTGGTACTTTAAAAAGCTCTAAGAATCTGTATTCTCAAAATTTGATTCCCTCACTACATCTTCCATGCTCCTTCCATGCCAATCCAAAAAAATTAAAACTTATAAATTTTGCTACCATAATTATAAGGCAGAGAATTGTTTCACTCCATATTAGAATAGACTTCCAGAAGACAGGCATGTTATCTTTGCTATTTAGCCCCCAAAAGTCAATTGCTTCAGAATGTGTAAATCCTGGAAATGTATCTCAATCACACCTATCAGTGACAGTCTTTCTGTTTTATGAAATAAATAAAATCTATTCCTTAGCATATTTATAGACTCTTACATAGCCTTCCTGGTAAAAACCACTTTTTTTCCAATTGTTTCTTTTTCCATGACTGATCTTTATTATTTCTCAGATTTTCCTGCATTCTTTTAGTTTGATATCCAGACAGTACCATGTTTAGTTAAACCAGAAGCTTGAGGGGTGAGATCCAGCCATCAGCACTTTTGAAAATTTCCAAAGTAATTCCATTATGGGCACATCTGGTTAAGATCATTGTTGATAATTGTAACCTCTTTAAATAGTATTTATTGAATCTCTGCTTTGTATCATGTAGAAATATATCTTCACATCAAATCTCGAAGGTAAGATATTATTAAACAGATTTTGCTAATGAAGAAATGAAATTTGAAAGTTAAGTGTTTGCAAAGACCACCAAATAGTGTTTGAACAGAGCCCAGACCCAACCCCAGCTCTGGCTCTCAAGCCTGTGCTCTCTTCACCCTCCCAGCTTCTTCATAGCAGGAACATGGACCTATTTGCATGCCCTCTTATCTTTTTCTTTTTAAATTCAGGATATCATGGGGAATAAACATTTTGGTTACACAAAATGCATTTGCCTCGCTCAAGCCAGGGCCACTGTGTGTCCTTCCCACACACAGTGCACCCTGTGTCCATTAGCTGTGGTTTTACTCACCCCAGCCCCATGTCCTCTTATCTTTAAGGTTCAACTTTTCTCAGCTATCAACGTCTTGTGAGCTTTATAACCCTACACCCCATCCCAGCTTCCCAGTCATTTACTTTTCAGAATTCAACTCCATATCACCATCTCTAAAACCTTCTACTTCTTAGACTAAGTGAAGTACACTCATGTAAAAACTTGTACTTAGTTTAAACTTATCATTTTGTTACAAAAATATTGATTGACTTTCTGTCTACCTCAGCTAACTATGAGATTCTCAAGGATGTAAGTGGATTATATTTGTGTCTGTATCTCCAGGGAATAATAGTCAATAGATATTTGTGAAATGTACAACAGTTTGGCAAAACCACTGACTCAAATTTGTAGGTGGATACATTTAAAAACTTTTGATTTCTTAAGCATTATTATTTTATGAATCCATATACTTTAAAATTATCTAACTATAATGAGGGTTCAGAAGTGTATGTGTGTGTATGCACACAACACATACACACACATAATTGTGAGTGTGTTTGCATTCAATTATCTGTTCAGCATTTTCTGAGCTTCCAAAGCATGTCATAATCACTTGATTTGGCAAGATCATAAGGATTAAAAGCATAGTTTGGATTCTACTAGCTAGATTCTTGCTGTCCAGGAGTGCAGAATTGGACCACTGAGGGAGGTCTGTGACCTATTTCAATTCAGGGAGCATATTCGTAGTCCCTCCATTCTAACGGACGTTCTGCCAGCACAAGTATCTATGTACCATGATTCCATAGAGCTTTGTTTATAGTTATTTTGCTAAACACATTTCCATAAAGGTTTGCTCTTAATGTATCAGACAATTTCATGCAAACAGGCACTCTGAAAGCTTTGCTGATGTACATTAACTTGTAAACATTCATCTTCTTGCCCATTCTTTTTCCCAGCCCTTTGTGAGACTGATACTAGTAACCTCTTTCAAACAGTGTCAGATTGCATATTGACTCTGTGATGCACAATGAAAGAAGTTTACATACTAAATCAACACATTTACTTTCCCTTCTAGTCTGATGTTCTACCATTGGAACCCAAGTCTCTAGAGATGAGGTATATTCTATTTCTCCTTCTCATTTGATTTGGGTGATAGGCAATATGTAAGATTCAAATCCTTGCTTGCCAGTGCAGCTTCTAAAATGCCTCCCATATTAAATTATCAGGTAAAACCAATAGCTTTCTGTCCTCAAGAAGTAACTATTTGTACCTTAGCATATAGCTTGCAGGCCACTCAAGCAAAGTCATTATATAGTAGATTTCACTCAAATGAAATTGCTTCCAAAACTCAAGTTGCTAGTTAGCAGATATAATACTCAGCATCCCTCAAGAATATGCTTCAATCAAAACAATGTTAAAAATGAGCAAAGTAAATGAAGATATATTTTATCACAGGGCAGTTTCAAATGAATGGAGCCACTGCCCACCATGCAATTCATGAGACTGATGCCTTAGCTATTGATTTCCTAATCACTGCCGTTGTAAGAAGGCATTTTGGTTTTTTTCCCCATGTCATAAATCCGACTTTAAACAGAGTAAAAAGCTTTTAGCAAGAAAATTTTACATCTGTTTATGTCTGAAATTAAAACCACCAGAATTGAAAGGAAGAAAAAATAACCAAGGGGGTTTTCAAAAATTTAAAACTCCATCATGCATAAATGGAGCTCATCAAAGAAAGTAATTTCCCTGCAGAAAACACTCCATCTTTTGTTTTATGCAAGTTATCAACATGAATATTTTATTCTCAATGAAACTGCCTTTTCCCCTTTGTGTTTCATAGTTTTCACATGGTATCTCAAATAAATAGGCCTCCTTCCTTCCATCCCACTCCATTATTCAGGTCAGTTGCAATAAAATATTTTCCTTGCCTGGTGTAAGTAGTAATTATAGATTGAGCTTTACTAATTCAATATTTTTCATTCTTAGTCCTGTTATGTTTTAGAGTCTAGAAATACTAACTGCTTGAATTTTTATACACTACACACAAAATAAATTTTTCCAGGTTGGAGTATATTATCTAGGGTACCTATTAAATTGGAAATTATATCTTAGTTTAGTTTTATTCTTGATCCAAGTTATATCATAAAGCTTCCATGGAATGACAACCCTAGTTGTGCAATTTACTATAGCCAGTCCAATCAGCCTAAATGGATATTACAATCATTGTGTCTTATTTGCCTGGTACTGCCCTTTAATAGATGGTTCTTCTGCCTCTTACATAATGGCTTCCAATTCAAGTCATTTGCTGTGTCTTCTTGCTCTGACTATACTTTGGATAATTGCATTGTGGTGTATGGAGTATCAGAGAAGATTATTTGCAGATATATCAAAATAATATTTTATTGTTATTTGTATTAAAGCTTTTAATAAGAATTAAAACATACTGGTAAATATTGGTTTAAAAGCTAATGCAAATATAGCTATTGTTCCTAACTTTTATGATTCTGAGGGATAGAATTAAAAAATTAATTTTAATCCAGTCTGCAAATATATTTAAATTCTTAACCTTTTGAATAGTAACAGATAGATTCACTTGTATATATTCAGATATTTAGCTAAATAAGAAGTTGTTGATTAAGTTTAAATTCATATAGTTCAACTTAGAAATAATCTTGTAAAAGTCTCAAGCTTTCAAGTCCTTATAATTTATAAGCTGGAATGTTTTCTGCATTGGTCTTAATTACCTTATATACCAGACCACAGCATTCAAATCCTCACACAACTATTTAATATCTTGCTTGCATAGCTGAAGAGGGCATTCATAATTCATTTGATATTTTTAAAATTACTCTGATTATAGTGGATGCTGATAGGACTCAAGCTGAATATTTGGAAAATAATTGTTTTCAAAGGAGTATAATGAAAATGGAAAGCACTGTGCATTCTTCAACTTCCACATAACTTTATATATCTTTTATCTTAAAACCATCTTAAAACCAAAAAATGAAACATTGAAAAATAATAAGTAGGCAAACATCAATCATATTTGATCTTGCTAGATTAGCTTACTATTAAGTACAGCCCTATAAATAGGGCAAATAGTCAGTGATCATAAACTATGTCAAGGCTGAGTTTTTGACAAATATGATTTTTAGCTCTTTCAGTCTCTGGTTTTCGTATAGCATTGCCCTTTAAAAATGCAACCATAAATCAGTGGCATTCCCTGCACTGTAATGTAAAAAATGACAAAAACTACAGCATAACTCACATAAATAGAATGTTATGCTAATACTCAATCTCTCACTCAAGGCAATAGAATTTAATTTTGAAACAAGGCAGTCACTCATCCTTCCCATTAAGCATATTTCAAAAAAATAAAGTGATTAAACTACATTGTCCCTATTTTATCCTAATGACCTGCCATTATACATATTTCTCACCACCTTTTAGCTGTATCTTTCCAAATATAAATATAACAGCAGCTAATGTGAAGAAATCATTTTATAAGTAACTGGATTTTTTCTTAGTTATTTATATGCCTATTCAATAAATTATAAGTATAAACTCTATCTTTATTCAATCTTTAAATGTAAGTTGTACATTGGAGACACTTCAATTTAATTTTTCTTAGCAACCTCAGCCATGAGGTTTCCTTTAAGGATAAGAACAGTGATTTATTAAAATGTTTAAAGCTGAATGAAAATTATCATTTAAGAACATTATAAAATTTGCTTTGGAATCACCAAAGGCATTTCATATTAGTTACAAGGTATATCATCTATAATAAGTTTTACTAAGAGAAAATGGTTTTGAATGCTAAGATATTCTCAACAAGAAATGAAAACATCCTAAACTTATGGGAGTAATGGCATTTCTTATGAACACTGTTTCATTAGGATGATTTAAATTTCAGCCAATACATTTTAAATGATACCATTTGATCAGACATAAGAGGTTACAAACATCATCTAATAAAATTATCTTAATTCTTAGTTGGGCTACTAAGAAGTACTCATTCAAGTTTGACTACTAATAAAGTACTCAAGCATAATGTGTTAATCAAACTAAATGTTGGTAAAACGTTTTTATTCAAAAATCTTCCTGGCTGTCTGTGGACATATATATTTACTGGATTCCAAAGAGATAGTATCCAGATGTGGGGAACCTGTGGCCTGGGGGCCACATGTGGCCTTTTGGATCCTTGAGTTTGGTCTTTTGATTGAATCCAAATTTTATAGAACAAATCCCTTTTACATAACAAATGGGTTTGTTCAGCAAAATTTAGATTCAGTTCAGGGGCCACACTTGGGGATCTGGAGGTCACATGTGGCCTTGAAGCCACCAGTTCTCCACCCCCAGATGACCAAGTGTTTCAAAAATCTTTTAGTTTGGAAAGCTTAAAATTAAGTTCACATGCAGTAATTAACTTATTCTAGTTATTTGCTATGTAGCCATAGCACCTTACTATTTTACTATATTAACATATTCACTTTAGTATTGATATCTCTTATGAATTTTTCAGATGTTTCACAAAATACAAATATTTTTCTTATAGAAGTTTAAGTGTACCGCCAAAATGATGTTAGTTTATTAATAAAATTTGAACTATGTTTGTTCCAACACAACAGTGCAACACATTTAGAAGTGATGTAATTGTTAAAATGATTCAGGCCAAAACACATACACACTTTCATGTACAATATTCAGATAAGAGTCATGCAAGATTTGAATTTTCAAAAAAATTGGTTCGGTTATATATTTTCTCTGATTCTATGTGGAAGGCATAAAAAATACTCTAAAATAACAAAAGAAAAATAGTCATAATCACTTATGAAAATATAACCAATAAAAGTTATAATTAGCACAATTTTCAACAGATAATTATAATTGATAATATAAAAAATTATATATAAATTATTTGTGATAAATAGAAGGCTGTTGTTCTCTCATTAAGGGTTTACATAATATGAGAAAATTCAAAAGGTGAGGCCAAGAAGAAGTAAAAGTGATATAAATGATATAATGATGACATATCAGGAGCCAAATTTAACAGTTTACGTTTATATTGATCTACCCAATGCAATGTGGCTATTTACTAAGTACACGTTGACATTTAATGAATTATTATACAACTAAAATTCCACGGGTCTAAGCACACATCATTACTTTTTACACCAAGTACTAATATCTTGCTCTTCTAGATATTTCTAAGTCTTTTGTCTTTTAGCTAAAGTGCTACATTGTTTTAATCAGGTCTCTTTTTGTTAAAGATAGGATAATCCTTGGCAGGAACTAAGAATCCTGACTGGAGAAATAAGACCTAAAACTGTTGTCAGAGGAAATGCAGAATAAATAAATTTTGCCAGTGCTAGAATAAGCTGACACGGACATTCTTCTTGCATGAAAGACAAGGTGAAGAATCACTAGATTTTTATATTTAGTGTTCCAACTCTGGTAGACCCAGTATTGGGCAGAAGTACAAATTAATGAGCCAACCAAGTATATAACTTTACTTTGGGGAAAATGTTAAGAAATATTCCTCATATCTATTGCTACTAGTCACCATACCTTCCTTTTCAAGTGGAATGAAATTAGTGATTTAGTTTGAAACATCCCTTTGACAGAGCTAGTAAACTAGATGTCCTTGTATCATTTACTGAGTCAGCAGAAAACCAAAACAAACAAAAAAAGCCATTTATCTCATGGAGGAAACAAAAATAGATGATTTGCTATCTTCTGGCTACCTGATGGGTCATCAGATTAATCACTGTTACCTTAGAAACATTGAAAGATTGAGATTCAGGATAGAAAGGAGTAGTGAAGAAGATGGTTCCCAGAAGATACCAAGACACAGATTAGATAGGGAAGGAGCTAGCTATAACCTCCTTAATTCTGCAAATGATGCCACAACTAAGGAAGGGAGCTGCTATTTCAATAGTGATAACAAAAATTAATATTTTAGCACTCTGATTTGTTTTTTAAAGTCTTTGGGATCACTGCCATAGTAGTCTTAGACACTGATGTAAAATGAATTAATTTTCATATGTATGTAACCTAGCTTTGAAAAGATACATACTTTAAGTAGATAGGCATATAGTATGTCATCAAAACTAGTATTTTAGTTTTGCTATATTTGATAGTGTAATTCTTATACTTCTTCGATTATCAAATTAATACCAAGAATGTCTTGCAAAATGTTTTATGATAAAAACATTTTAAGAAAAATTCACAAATATTTGTTCTTTCCGAACTTCGTTTTGGGAAAATAGGAAGAGAGCATGTAAAATTCTCTGCAGCTCAAGCTGCTGGGGCTACACTGTATGGAATTAAAAAAAAAAAAAAGAAAATCAGAGACTAGTTATGAAACATATAGTTAGGGTAGGAATGTGCTAGAAAAGTAGGAAAAGTTCTGAGGCATAACAACAAGGGCATCCACCAGGAATAGTTTCACAGGTGCACAACCTGCGCCACTGCACAAGGCCTCACACTTAGTTCTACTGCCACCATCTTGAAATTACTACTAATAATTTTTGAACAAAGGGTCTATATTTTCATTTTTCACTCATCCCCAGTCCTGTTATTAGCTGAAGTAAACTGCAGTTCCTCAGTAAATGGAATAAGTAAGTTGGATAAGTCAAATTTGAAGATGAGCCTAGAAAGAGTTCCACATACAACAGCAGAAAGCCTTCTAGAAAAGGAAGAAGACTATCTAGATATCAAGAAGCAAAAGCAAAGAGGGTGGATTGGTTGATGATCTTTGCTGAAAATGGTTGTTCTGAAGATTAAAATTTTAGGTAAGTACTAGGATTAATGATAGACATAGATAGAAACTATGAATAAGAAATGTGTAGGTGAGGAGATGATTATTGGTACTCCTCAAAGCTTTTTAAGAGAGATTCATAAAGAAGCATCATTTTAAGAAATGATAAGTGCAAGACTTTGCAGTTGTTACAAAGTAATACTAATTAGCAGAACCATACCATTTCAATCAGTAAATAATATGTTTTATCAATTAAATAGAAAGCACATACAGCTATTTGATAGACTTTTGACATTGAAAATTGAGTACAGAACTCCTAACAGATAAAGCCTACTTCAAAATTTCAAGTGGGGTCTCGAGGCAATGTCTCTAGTTTTCTTTGACTTTGTATAAACCAAGCATGACTACAAATGTTATTCAATTCTTTGCAAATAGAATTCTCATATAGATTCTATATTCATACATTTTTTATTTGTGATAAGTTTTTATAAAATCCTATAGAACCCTGGTTTCCAACCCCCAGGCTTCAGCCCATGGAAAAATTGTCTTCCATGAAATCGATCCTTGGTGCCAAAAATGTTGGGGACCACTGCAGAGGACCATTTCATAAAATGATAGTGCTTGAAGCATCTCCCATTTTCACAAAAACATTTCTATGTGAGTCTATTTTTAAAACTACCTGTATTAACTTGGATTTATGGGAAACAATAAGTAGATTAACACATGACAAAATTATTTTTATGAACAATTTTTGTCTTAAAATTACTCACTCCTTTAGTTGAAAAGAACCCTCTGTCATGTATCGAAATATTTTAGAAGTGAAGATGTTATAATTTTATTCTAAACAATGACTCAACTGACCTGACAATAAGGCAAAGTGCCAATATAATAGAGTTTAATATATTTTTATTAGAAAAGAAATTTGACTTACAAATACATAAAATTCAGCCTAAACCTCCAGTTTAAAGTAATAAAACCTTAAAGGAAAAAAGAGGTAGCATAAGAAATGACCCTGCATGCTCGACCTAAGAACTCACCTATATGTGTGAATATATTTGTTGGCTAACTGCCAAATATAAAAATCCTACAGACAATGTAACATCTCCTATTGTGCTTAATCCTTGTTGAAAATAAAAATATATGGACTGGTTTGCTGAATGGTAAATCAAACAAAAAAACCACCAAGAATCTCAGTAATCATTTGTAACAAAAGTGCAATTGCTAATGGCAAATTTAATACTTTTTTTTTCTCACAAAAATGTTTTCTGAATATATGAGTAGATGGATGGATGGATTGTTGGAGCAAGGAGCCTCCTTGAAAGGCACAGGCTTTGAAGCCCAACATATAATTGAATTACACCTGGAACATTCTCTGCTATGCCTGCTTGACTTTGGTGATTGACTTATCAACTCCATGTCTCAGATTTCATATCTATAAAACAGAGTTCATAGCCTTATTTTAAAGAACATTATTGCAAGAAATAAGATTACCCAGAACATAATAAATACTGAATAAAAAGAAATCTACACTAGTTCATAAAAATGAATCTACACTGGATCTGGTTATGACAGAACCAATACCTGAAATGAAATTTTATGAGAGAGAAACAAATAAGGGAATTAAAAAAAAACTAGAATAAATTCCAATTCTATACATGGAGAAACATAAAAAGAAATAGAATATTAAAAATAGTCTGATTTTTGGTGCCATTTGAAACAAGCCTAAAGTTAGTGAAAACTGGGATATTTCAGACAAAATTTTAGACACAAGTAAATTCTACATGAAGCTACTTAGATAAATTATCAGAAAGAACTATGAAGGTTAGAACTTGTGTCCACTTCTGCATGCAAAATTTAGAACACTCCCTGCTCTTGTCTCTATCATAAGAATATTATGATAACAGAAGATAATACATGCTTGAAAGTACTTTGAGCTATTTGAAAAGTTTGATACATGTATTTGTGTATATAAGTTACTCTTCCTCCTCAGGGACTATGATATTATTTTGATTATATCTTCAAGTGGTGTTACAGGGCAGGTTCTCTTGGCCACTTTACTATCATTCTAATAGCTGTGTTGTTGAAAATTACTTCTTATGTTTGGTTCTCTAGCAGTTATAACTGAATAGCTCACAAAAATCAGAATTATGAATTGCAATATTTTATTTTGGACTGTATTCATGTGCAGGAACTTAAATGAGTGGCACCAAAAACATCTTTATTTATACAGTAATACATTGATTTACTGAGTAAGGTAAATTGCTCTCCTTGTGGCATTATCTTGAATATACTTAAAACATTTTTAAAATTGTGAACAAATTCTTTTTCCTTTCCTCCATTTATCTGATTAAGGTCATATTTTATTTTTAAAAATCATATTTTGGAAGTTTTATAAAACATCTGACTATGTCAAATTCAGACTTTACCAAAGTCCAAAGAGCTCTATTATCATCATGGAAGCATAATATATTACTGATTATTTAAAAGATAATGATTTAATTCAGAAAAGGTATAGTATAAAACAATATATACTCTCTTAATGTTAAAATCCCCAAACTGACTCCCTTCTTCTTGATTTGGACTAAGACCAGAAATTTTCTTTTTAAAGTGTTAAAAACTCTGAGGTGCTTTGCAATGGAGTATATAAAAATATGTTTCTAGAATATAGACAAAAAGAATTCACATGATTACAAACACTAGTAATATTTCTTTTATTATAGCCTTGATAATCAGATCATTGTCTCAGCAGAATTGCAATGGCATCCTTTTTTGCACTGTTTTTGCTCCAGAAAATAGTATCCAGAGAAATCCCCTGATATCATTTGCCATCATCTTGACATATTGCTACTTCTACAGGTAGAAATATTTGCATCATTGACATATACCTCCATAGACTGGCTGGCTTATTTCATTTGACATTGTAATATCATGTCTATGGATTTACATTATAAAAATCTCATGAGAATGTCAATGACACAAAATCCCATTACAGTGGAGGGGAATTAGTGACTTTATAAAAACATTGTGAAAAATGACTAGAATACTTCATTTCTGGGAGCTTTGCTTCATTAAAATGGAAAAACTATATAACTATTTGAATTAATTTCTATATAGCTTTCTTTTAAAATATTATTACTATAAAATGCAAACATAAAAGAAACTAGCAATATGTGTTGAATAAAAAATTGGGTATTTTTGTTTTACTATGTTAATTTATTTCACTATTTTAATAGCAATGCTACTCAAATCAAAAGGAGGGACAAAGGGAGGGCCCATTCACTTGTCATTTATTGCTCCAGCATACAACTCCACAGCACAAGTACAAAAGAATCTGGAAGGGATTAAGTAAGAATATTGAAAACTTAAGCCAAATACTATTTCTGTTACTAATAAATTAGAATTCAGCAGGTTGATTTAAAAGCCGTCTGGGCATAAAACTCAAGTACATCAAATTTCACAGTAGATAAAAGAAGCCTTTTCTTTTATTTATATTTTTATCTTATTTTATTTTAATTTCATTTTGAAGTATGACATCCTGTTTCATCCCTTGGCTACACCATGGGACAAGTTATTTAGTGACAGCTACAGGAATAGCCTCCACCACATTTACTCTCATTCACAGCATGAAGGAAAATGAGTTGGATGCTTTTCAGTTGACAGGGCAGAACTATGAATCTTTCAGATGTTCCCAATTTTGTATGCTGCTAGCCAAATCACTTTTATTCCCCTTACTGATATGGATATTAATGTGTAAGTTTCCCTAGAGTCTCTTGCTTTTATGCAAAAGAAGCCTGGGTGTTTTGTATAAAAGGGACCCTATATTATCTTCCTTTCTGAATTTATGGAGTTTGGGAGCACCACACAATCATTTATAACTCAGCTGACAGGGACACAATGCACGTTACTACTTGCCTGCTTGGTGATTTAAAATCACCTACTGGAGACTATTGCTGATATTAGCTTGGTTACTTCATTAGATGCATTAGTTATAAAATATATATATATATATACATATATATATATATCATGAAGACAAAAATCTTCTATAAATTACTAATATTCCTAATCTTTAAAAAAATTGGAAAACTTGCATTCAAAGACAAGTTTAGTTCTTAGTAGTTAAATGATAAACATGCTATAACAAATCATTGTTATTTAGGTCCTCCAAGTGGAAATAGAATAGTTTTTATAGTTAGGCAGAAATGACATGGAATCATAGTCCTCTATTTGCTGGAGATGTCAAACAAGGTAAGGAATAGAATCAAATTTCAGAGTAACTTTAAGACTGCAATGAAATAGTATCTATACAGTTGTGATTGTTAATTTTATATGTCAACTTGACTGTGCCATGAGATGCCCTGACAGCTGGTTGAACATTATTTCTGGGTGTGTTTCCAGAAGAAATTAGCATGTGAATTGGACTGGTGAGTATCATTCAATCTGGTGAGGACCTGGATAGAACAAAATGATGGAATAAGGTTGAATTCACCCTTTACTTTATTGCTTGAAGTGAGATATCAATCTTCTCCTGGTTCTGAGGCTTTCAGACCCAGACCAGACTCTAGACCATCGGCTCTCTGGTTCTTAGGTCTTCAATCTTCTCCACTGGCTTTGCTGGATCTCCAGCTTTAAGATGGCAGATTATGAGATTTAGCCTCCACAATCACCAATAAAATGAGCCAATATAATGTGTATATATATATATATCTGTGTGTATATTTCATATATACATATACATATATATATATATATGATACATACACACCCATCTTTTATTAATTCTGTTTTTCTGGAGAACCTAACTAATACAATACCTAGCAGGGGTGTACCAGACATATACACAAGTCTCTTCATTAACGATTGTTTGCATTACTTTTTTTTATAATAGTTCCAAGAAAAACACATACTCATTTTTGTAACCAGCAGTTTCTTCAATAATTAAAAGTAAATAAGCCTCCAACTTTTAAACATCTATATAGCCTAGATATTATAGTCCAACTCAATTTTGACTCAGACTTTGAGTGGGACTCAAGCACCAGTATCAATAGATACAGAAAATACATTCAACAGAATCCAGCACTCTTCATGATAAAAACTCTCAACAAACTAGGCATAATTTAACTAAGGAGGTAAAAGACCTCTATAGGGATAACTATGGAAAACTGAGAAAGGAAATAGCTGAGGATGTAAACTGATGGAAAACATACTGTGCTCATGGATTGGCAGAATCAACATTGTTAAAATGTCCATACTACCCAAAGTAATCTACAAATTTAATGCAATCCCTATTAAAATACTAACATCATTTTTCACAAATCTAAAAAAAATAATTCTTCACTTCACATGGAACCAGAGAAGACCCTATATAACTAAAGCAACCTTAAGCAAAAAGAACAAATTAGGAGGCATCAATTTACCAGATTTCAAGTTATACTACAATGCTATAGTAACCAAACAGCATGGTACTGGCACAAGAACAGAGACATAGACCAATGGAACAGAACAGAAAAACCATATATAAAACCATTCTCATATAGCCATCTGATCCTAGGCAAAGCAGACAAAAGCATACACTGGGGGAAAGAATCCATATTCATTAAATGGTGCTGGAAAAAATGAATAGCCACATGTAGAAGACTGAAATGAGATCCACACCTCTCACAAAAATCAATTCATGATGGGTAACAGACTTAAACTTAAGACATGAAACCATAAGAATTCTAGAAGAAAATGTTGGAAAAACTCTTATAGACATCTGCTTAGGCAAAGAATTTATGAAGGAGAGACCAAAAGCAATCACAGCAATAGCAAAAATAAATAAATGGGATCTGATCAAATTAAAAAGCTTCTGCACAGCCAAGGAAACAATCATTAAAGCGAATAGACAACTTACAGAATGGGATAAATATTTGCATGCTATATATCTGATAAAGGGCTGATAACTAGAATCTACAAAGAACTCAAGCAAATCAGCAAGAAAAAAATCAAACCCATTAAAAAGTGGGCAAAGGACATTAACAGAAACTTTTCAAAACATAGACTAATGGTCAAAAAACACATGAACAAACGCTCAACATCTCTAATCATCAGAGAAATGCAAATCAAAACCACAATGAGATATCACTTAATTCCAATGAGAATGGCTTTTATCAAAAAGTCCCAAAATAAAAATGTTGGCATGGATGCGGAGAGACAGTAACATTCATACACTGCTGGTGGGACTGCACACTAGTACAACCTCTGTGGAAAGCAATATGGAGATACCTTAAAGAGATACAAGTAGATCTACCACTTGATCCAGCGATCCCACTACTGGGTATTTACCCAAAGGAAAAAAAGGCATTCTATAAAAAATACATCTGTACTCTCATGTTTATAGCAGCACAATTCACAATTGCAAAGATGTGGAAACAACCCAAGTGCCAATAATTACATGAGTGGATTAATAAAATGTGGTATATGCATACCATGGAATACTACTCAGCCATAAAAAACAATGGTGAACTAATATCTCTTGTATTAACCTGAGTGCAACTGAAGACATTCTTCTAAGTGAAGTGTCACAAGAATGGAAAAACAATACCACATGTACTCAACATTGCATTGGAACTAATCTATCAACACTTATGTGCACATATGGAAATCAAGCAGATGAGAGAGGAAGAGGAAGGGATGGGTAAATTCACACCTAACAGGTACAATGAACACTATCTGGGAGATGGGCACACTCATAACTTTGATTCAAATGGTACAAAATCAAATTATGTAACCAAAACTTTTGTACCCTCACTATAGTATTCTGAAATTAAAAAATCCTAAGTTAAAAAAAAAAAAAAACTAGGCATAGAAAGAATATATCTTAGAATTACAAAAGTCATATATGGAAAACCCACAACCAACATCATACTGAGTGACAAAAAGTTGAAAGCATTCATTCCACTTAACACCTGGAACAAGACAAGGATGCCTACTGTCACCACTTATATTCAACATAGCACTGGAAGTTCTAGTCAGAGCAATCACGCAAGAGAAATAAATAAAGGGTATTCAAATTAGGAAAGAGGAGGCCAAACTCTTCTCTGACGATATGATTCTGTACCTAGAAAATCCCAAAGATTCTACCAAGAGTCTCCTGAAATTAATAAATAATTCAGCAAATTCTCGGGACACAAAATCAATATACATAAATCAGTATTATTTTAGATGCATTTTAAAGGTCCATTTATTCATTCTTGCCTTCTAATTGCTCTTTCAACCTCCCATTTTGGCATTCTTCAAACCTGGTATCTACTGATGAGAATGCAAGGGTTTCTAAGGGTTGTCTAGTTTTATTATCTTTAAGAAGATAATAAAGAAGAGGTGGAGCAAGATCGAGATATAGAAAAAAAGGCAGGATACAGTGGCTCATGCCTATAATCCCAGCACTTTGGGTATCTGAGGATGGAGGATTACTGGAGGCCTGGAATTTGAGACCAGCCTGGGCAGCATAGTGAAACCTCATCTCTACAAATAAATAAATAGACAGGTATGGTAGCATGCTTGTAGTCACAGCTACTTGGTAGGCTGAAGCAGGAGGATCACTTGAACCTTAGAGTTTCAGGGTACAGAGAGCTATGACTGCACCACTACACTCCAACCTATGCAAGAAAGCTAGACCCTGTCTTTAGGAAACAAAAAAAAGAAAACAATTTCTCTATCTCCTTATATATATCCTTAGATGGTGAGAGAGGCAGAGCTCATGAGGTCTACTTCATTAAATATTAGTCATTTTACCCAAAATATTTTCTCAGACATTGTCTTCTCCTACTAATTGATTTAAAATACATTTTACATAATTGATATTTTAAGGAGAAAAGTAATATTTGCTTTGTTCATAAGTATTTATGAATTATTTGAACAATGAATCTGATCTAACTTTTGGATGACTGAGGACAAATTATAATATTCTGCACTTAAATCAAAGATATTGTTATAAATACATTTTACTTGAAATTTATTAATAGTGTTAAGCAGCCGGAGTAAGTACATAAAGTACTCAAAGGAGAAAAATATATTTTATTGGCTCATTGGTACCACTGGCTAATGAGTCAGAGCTTTTGTGTAAAAACATATTTTTCTGTTTCTGCTACATCCTTCCTTCTCTAGGAGTCAAACTGTAGAGACTTTTAATAGATTGCACCAAACTCAGGTGCATGTGTTACTTCCTTTAATGTATAAAAATGAATATGTATATATGTTTTTTATTTACATGTATATTTGTATACATGTATTGCATACAATTTTACTATATATAAGGAGCTCTTGGAAAAGTTTGACTTTCAATTTGAAGTCTTCTCTATTAGTCAAGATAACTGAGGTTGTGTAGCAGTACTCAACAATCCTCCATGTATCAGTGATTTAGTAAAATGTCATCCTTTCTCACACTAAAAGCTCCCCATGCATGCACTGTGTATGCTTCTTTATGTGGTCATTGTCTTCGTTGTCGGAACCACACAGATGAAATAGCCCCTACCTTTTCAGTGGTAGAGAAAAAAAGATGCTGACTATATTCACAATGATAAATACTCAACCTAAGGTGACACTTGTGCTTACAACTTATTGAACAGAACTGGTCATATGCATCAAAGACAAAGAAGATAAGAAGTAAAATCCTGACATATGCTCAGTAGAACTGGACCCTATTTGGAAAATGACACTACTTTATATTAAACTATAAACTAAGTTGCTACCAGCAGCAAGGGCATCTTGAACATATTTACTCAGTAGCTAACACAGATTTTGGCGCTTAGAAGGTGCCCAGAAAATAGTTACTGAGTGAAAAAGAGTATTGTTAGAAACTATCTGAATGTCAATAATTTTTAAAAGCTATCCTCTCAGTAACCTTAAACTACCTGTTGAGGAAAGACTGGGATTTGCAGTACACAGAATCAAATGAAATTGGTATGCACTGCATGGCAAGTTGTAATCAATAACCTCTAATTCCTTATTTTTAAAATGTAAATGAAACCACCTGCCCTACGGTAGAATGCAAAAGTACTTTTTAAACTGCAATATGCTTATAATATTAAATAGATCTCATTTCTGCCATCCAGAATGAACCCACACAGAAAACCCAGCTGGGATAGGTTTATAATCCAAATAAAAAATCAGAATTGTAATTATAAGCACAGATGGAAATATACAGCTCTGGATAGTGTCACTAGGTATAAATCCAGGAACAAATTTAAAGCAAAGAATATTGATTGGGGAACATAGATCTCCTCAACTGAACAATCTGGAATGCCTACCCACATTCCCTAGATTTTTCCCATGCCTTGACTGCCAACATTATGTGTCATCTTGCAGTCAGTTCACTGACACCCTGTAGCTCAGTTGAATAAATGAATCAGTAAACAATGAAAAATATGTTGAGGCATGCTGTCACTTAAGAAATAAATGTAGTTGGCTAGAATTACAGAAAAAGGAAACAGGATATAAAAGTACAAGAGGAAAGAATGTGTGAGTGATTAAATATGAGGTCATGCACAGGGACCACAAGACTAGTGAAGAAAACATTGTTACATCTGAGATACTTGGATTAAGATGAACGAGGTCAGTATTCACAGTACAAATGTATATAAAATATTTTTTTTAAAGTGTTGTTTTAGACAACCCATTAGGTTCTTTAAAGCCAACAACCAGCCCAAACTCCAAAATATAAGCTATTAGAGAATCCATGCATAGGGGCTTTGAGGTTCAGCCATATTACTGCTATGCTAAGGACTAGCAATATTCCTTGGATAATTGGATTGCATTGCCTACTGCTTTTATATCTCATCTCACTTGGGCATGTATTTGATATTCAGAGAAAATTCAGGATAACTAATGAATGCTGCAAAGCACAAATGAATATTATTTCTATGCAGATTTTTTGGCAACTGTGTAAAACATTTGGAGAGAACAACCCAACATCAGAAGCATGGATGGAGGATTGAGGCTTTGCATTCTAATCACATGCCTGCCTCTAGCTCCATACTTAATCTACTTGGGTTTTCCCTCTGTCTCCTGGCTGCACCATCTGGCTAACTGAACTAAGAGTTCTCATGGTATATGTTATCTGACAATAGAATAGTGATCATTTAAAATTCAAATAAAGAACTATCAAAGAATTGAGTCATAAATCAAAGCCCCTGTTTTTGTCTTATAAACATTCGAAACTTCTAAGTGGCTGTCAGGCGTCCCATTGACATTCTAGATCCCTTTAGGAGGCAGCAAGATATAGTTAAAATACACAGAATTTGAAGCCAGAAAGAATTAGGCTTCGTTTGAGTACTTATTCACAAAACTTGTCTGAATCACTTTATGTCTTTTAATGAATGTTTGCTAAATCAAAATTTAAAAGAATATAATAAAGTCTTCTATGTCATCTGTGAGATTATATGAGGAAATCACTTACACATTTTTTATACTTTACACAGTAACATACAAGCATAGGAAAAGTTATTTAGTATAAAACTCTATCTAGTACAAGGTTTCTAAGAAATAATCTAAGAAATCACAGAAATACACAAATATAATATTTTTTTATATTTCTAAATCAGTAGAAATCTCTGCTTTGACAAATATACTGATGGTCAAGTTCACTGAGGAAGATGAACCTTGGTGTTAAAATGGTTGGAAATCAATGGTATGGGGGTCTCATTATTATATATGTCTTAACACTGTAAGAGTTGATCATACAAATTGGGTTATTCTTATCTTACCCAACTAAAGCAAAGTGGAGAAGTGTGGGGCGCGGTGGCAACGCCATTCCTAGATGGCGCCCGCTTCCTGGTCACACCCTACTGTGCGTCTGACAAACAGATGTTCAGCGCATGTGCAAAGCCTTGCCTCCTCTCCTGTTCTGTGTTGACCAATCAGGTTATGCCCCGTGTACTTACTGTCTATATAAGCAGCCGCAGAGACCGCCTGGGCGTCTTCCGCATGTAACCAGTTAAGCAATCCCCATTAAAGCGCTGTCAGAAGAACTCCAGTTGCCGTGTCTTCCTTGCTGGCGAGGCGGGCGCGACAGAGAAGCCAGAGGGAAAGCACTTAGGGCATAAAACATTGCTTCAAAACTGTAATTCTCTGCAAGCCTGGTAGCTGGAACTGCCTGCAGTAACCTGAAACCAGTTTTTGCTAACAGCCACTGAAACAATGTGCTGCAATGCTAAGACTAGTTTTGCCCATTGCCCTCACTTACCAGTCAGTGCTTGCTAGCTCCTCAAAACCTTACCAGTGACAATGAAATATCTCAAGGAGCAATAGGTGACATTTCTCCTTTTTATGAAACCTCTCATTTTTCATTTCTTCTTTGGACATATTGAAGACCACCTGGTCTATGTGTATGCCCCAAATTGTAATTCTTTCCTGCCCAATAAAATGTTTTCATTGTAAAGACTTATCTCTATTTTATTTGACTTTGACAATATTAACAGCTTATTGAAAAATTGAATGATCTATGAAATAGCAGGGGAGTAATTCTGTCACTCTGATTTCTGATGTGCTTCCTATCCAATGTTTATGCCTTCCTTTTTAATGTGTTTAATTTCCTGGAATAAAAATTTCAGGCATGTATTTCATTTAAAAGATAGTTGGTCTTGTTAATAAAATATTACAAATTATAAAAATATTTACTTGTCTCAATCATTTAAATATCCACAGAGATAATCTAGTTTATTATGTAAACTCATTTACAAGTACAACTGTAGCTAATGTTTCTTGAGTGCTTCTTATTTTCCATGTACAAGATTAGTTTTGTGTGCATGTGTGTGTGTGGTTTCTTTTGAAACTCACAAGAGAACTGTAGTTAAGTAAACAGAGACTTGTTCAAGGCCACTCAGTGTAGATTTTTTTTTTCTCCAGTGCCTTAGTCAGTTGACTAAAAAACTCTGTTCATCACATAATACTTTGTTGTCTAAACAACAGGATATTGACATATGCCACTGATATAAAGAAAATATAAAGAGAGAATGATCTTTCATATGTTGATTTGCCTCAAATAAATCACTACAAAGCGCTAAGTGGAAGGTGAATGTTCACTTTGTGAAACAGATTTTATACAAAGGACAATAGGACTCAATTCATATTCAAAACAAAGTACACATTATAGGAAAAGTTAAATGCTGATTACCCTTTTGTAATACTGTTTTAATTAAATACTGCCATTAAGCACCATGCTAAATAATGTGTTAACATTTCAGTTTGTAGATAAGATATTAATCTTAGGCTCTCCACCACAGAGTGTTAAAAGCGTGGACTTAGAAGTCCAGTGGTTTTGACAGCACAGTGCCTTCTCCTTGCACAGCTCTGTGTATACAGAGACATGGACACATACATTCTAAGTTCACCTAGAACTAGGATGAGCCAGTCTCTCTCACTACTGCATAAATACAAACCCAAATGAAGATTATGAGTAATGAGAAGAACAGTATAAATTGAGCCTGAATTCTGTTCTTGTTTTGGCTCTAACACCACCGGTTTTGAAACGTGACACACTGTAGACAATGGCATTGCAAAAGAACACGTTCATAACCAGCCCTTCATTTGACAGATCATAAACTGAAACTTGGAGAACTGAAGTGATTTGAAAAAGATCACATAGATGGTTGGCGGCACAATAAGATAAAAATCCCAGCTTTAAACAATTCACATTATTTTTATGGATATTAATTAGTTCCTCTGTAAAATCAAAAATTTGAACAATTTGCTAGAAACATGTAGCACAAAAGACTGTAGTTGTTGTTTAAGGTTTCAAAGGAGAAATGTTATGTGTACAGGAAAAAATAATCCAAGAAACTCAGACTTAATAATTGAGTGACCCAATCTCTGAGAGCTCCTGTTTCCTCATATTATACAAGTGTGTGTGTGCACATAAACACATGTGGAAGTTCATAGAATAGAAAGTTTGTGGAAGTACTGTTATATTTGATTCCTTCATCAGCATTTCAAGAGACGTTTGGTTTCATGAGTTTAATATGCATAAGATATAACATTTCTTTAAAAGACACAGCTATGTTAAGTCAACATATAAAACTTTACAGAGGCAAGAAGTCAAATCTATTCTATTTTCTTGGCTTAGTATAAGCAGTCATCAGAATGTTATGATATGATAAACTTTACGGGAAGATGAAAGTCTTCATTTGTTATGAGTCACATGGGTGCCTAGTCATATACATAATCACAAATTATGTATTAATCTGTAAGATTAGCATATTAGTCTCCTATTAATTAGTTTTTTAAATAAATTAAGAAAGTTATTAGATCTCTGAAAGAATCAATTCCTTCATCTGTAAAATTGAAATAATAAACCTGCTCTTAGGGCTTACTGTGAGGCTAACAAGAAAGAGTATATATAAAGTGTTTAGGATAATGTCTTATGCATGGTAAAACATCAATAAATTTAAATATTACTGCTTTCATCAATAATTACATAAAATATTGAAACATAATGTGCTCAGTTCATTTTACTATAACTTGAGTGAAATGTACATCTTTGAAAAATTATTTGCTCTCTTAATCTGTTTTGTAATGAGATAAAATCCATAATATGGATATAGATATTAAAAAGCAGTAGTATTAGACAAAAATTATATCAGAAAGAATAATAAAAATGTATATACTCTTTTATCAGGAAGATGATATACTTTTAAAAGAATGGTAAAGAGCAAAAAAACCATAAGAATGAAGAAAAAGGTGTGGGGAAGAGTTTACTTGTGAGCCATTTTCTATTTCCTTCAAAGATAAATAAGCATTTTTTGCTTTCATAATGTTAAGTTCTTTCTCAAAATTCCCTTCCTCTGTCTTCTAAATTCAAAACCATCATTGTGCAATGACAGACTTGCTCCCCAAAGTTTGTATTATCATCATCATTATTGCAATATCATGTTCTAAATATCTGGAGGGAGAAAAAACAAAATAAGCTATAGCTTTATAAGAATGATCTTTACATATCTATACTCAAATTTAAGCCAATAAAAATGACAATCTTATTAATACAAAACAGCTAAGACTAGAAAAAGAAAGACAATCATGTCCCAAAACTGAAAAGATATTTTTTTGAAGAGTTGAAAATTTTGTATTGTGAAAGAGGTTACCTATAAGATCCACTTCATAAAAAAGTAAAAAAAAAAAAAAAACTGTTTCAATACTGCCTTTTCAATTCCATTTGGCTGAAAATAAATAAATGAAAACTCCTGTTTGTTAAGAATGTCCATTACTTCAATCTATGTGTAAATTGAATGTTGGAAAAAAGCCTGCAGTAGGGTTTCAAGAATTGAGTAATTTGCATTCTTATATTTCAGGGAAAGTTGGCTTAAGCAAAATATTAATGTGACAAGTAACTATGAGCTTGGAGGTAGAAGAGCATATTAATGCACTGATCTTATTTCACTGAAGGAATATGACACTTCTGGACAGCTCAAGAGATTGGCTGCAATATATAGAAGGAAAGAAAGGCAATCACTGAAGCCACACTGTGCTGCTCTATGATGCTCAAGTCATAGCAGACATTAATAAGTTACTAGCTATTTTCACATGCTTGTCATAACCTTTGTGTCACAATTTCTGTGAAGAGAGAATATAAGACAAAGAACTTCAGAGACAGAAAGTTAAAGCAAGTCTGTCGAGGATTGGCAGGCCCAAATTTGATCTGCCTTCTGTTTCTCTCACTGTTCCCTGAGAAGCTTGTGTCAATCTCACTTGGCCAAGTTTTCAAACATGGCACCTAATTTGGGAAGTGTCTGAACACAATCAAGTTGTTACACTAGCCCATCTTGTGGGCATTCAGGCTTTCTGGTAATGATACTAATTTGGAAAACCAAATTTAGATCATTGTGCTTTCATTAGCCTCTATGAAATCCGAATTTAAAATTTGCCTTTTAAAGTTGTAAACATAAGATATCTTCAGAAGTGCCACCAATCTAGTAAGTCCCTTAAAATAATATCTATTCATGTATATGACTTTGCGATGCTCAGGGGATGACTAATGAGAGGCTTACCCTCAGACCCTTAAGTCATATATGAATAATGAACAGCAGGATTAAAAGAGGAAAAGCCTAGGGCACTATGTAACATTTTGGGATAAAAATATTTTAATCGAATAACTTTTACTATGAATGCTGCTAATGTTAGTTCTATGCAGAAGTTAACATGTAACAAGCACAAAGAAATTTTAGAAATATAAAGAGAAAGAAATTATATAAATCCTGCATATAGTTATGTTGCTAATATTGCTTATTTGCTTCTTTGTAGATCTGGAGTTACAGTTAAACTATAGGTTAATGTTACCAACCATTCTTAAGCATATATATCATCTTCATGGTTTTAAATAAAGTTTTATTCAGAATCTAAAAGGGGATTAAAGATGACTGCGTTAAGCCTAGGCATAGAGAAAGGCATAATTTTCTTTTTGCCTACTTAGGGGCTATACAACATGCAAAGAGAGAATAGTCAGCACACTTTTAGAGTTAGCAATTTTTTAATCTCTTTTCTACAACAGAGTAGTCTATATTCAAGCATTTTACAACAAGAAAGAGAACTATGTAATTAGTTTGGAAAAATTCAAGTGTACTCTTTTTGATAATTCCTCCCTAATTGTATCACTTTTTTTTTTTTTTTACAATACAAGGCTTTATTTTGCCTTTAATTGATCACAAAACACATTAAACTATATAAGAGCAGATTTTAAATTTATACATGCACTTATATAATAGGTATGCATATATATCCATGTGCATTCTATTTTGATTATAATATTTATAAATTTTAAAAATTTTTATAAAAATGATGCAAAAATGCAGTGTCTCCTTCAATTGCATTTCTCCTCATGTTTCAGTCCCAGTTTAGGTGAGCCATCTCCCACTCAAGTATCTTTTTACTCTGCCATCCTGTTGCCTCTATCTACATGTTTGAAGCTGGCTGACTCTATCAATCCCCAGAAAAATAGGGAGGAAGCAGAATTCTCTTAAGGAATTGGCATGGGACTTGTCTAAATGCTGCTTATTTTCCATTAGTGAGAACTTAAGTCATGTGCAAACAAGGAAAGCTGGGAAATGTAGTCCCCAGCCTGACTCCTCTGGGCCCTATTAAAACAAGTTTAGAAGGAGGTAGTGTAAGAATGGATACTGTAGAATTTAGTAAGCTTTGTGATATTGATGCATTTTCTTTTTTTAATTTCTTTTTTTATTTGACAAATAAAAATCATATATATTTATTGTGTGCAGCATGTTGTTTTGCAATGCATATTTACATGGAGCAATGGCTGAATCAAACATATGCATTACCTCACACACTTTTTTTTTTTTTTGCAGTGAGAACACTTAAATTCTGTCTTAGTAATTTTTAAGAATATCATATGCTATTGCTAACTATAGTCACCATGTTGTACAATAGGGCTCTTGAATTCATTCCTCCTATCTAACTGAAATTTTGTAACCTATCATCAAAATCTCCACAATCAGCCCCTGGTAACCACCATTGTACTCTCTACTTCTCAATTTAACTTTTACAGATTTCACGTATAAGTGTAGTATAGTCATGCATCACTCAAAGGCAGAAATACATTCTGAGAAATATATTGTTAAGTAATTTTGTCCAGTGCAAACATCAAACCTAGAAGGTACAGCCTACTGCACACCAGGGCTGTAAGCCTGTATGGCATGTTGCTGCACTGAATACTGTAAGAAATATTAACACAGTGGTAGTAAAGTATTTGTGTGTCTAAATACATCTAAACATAGAAAAAGTACAGTAGAAAAATAACATAAAAATTAAAATGCTACAACTGTTTAGCGCACCTACAAAGAAAGGAGCTTTCAGGACTAAAGTTGCTCTGGGTGAGTCAGTGAGTGAGTGGTGAGCAGTGTTCCCATGAGGCCTAGGACATTACTTCACACTGCCATAGACTTTTTAATCGCTGTACCCTTAGGTTACACTAAATTTATAAAGAATATTTTTCTTTTTTCAATAATACATTAACCTTAGTTTACTGTAACTTTTTTACTTTATAAGCTTTTAATTTTTTCAACTTTTTTATTCTTTTGTAAGGACAGCATAAAATACAAATACATTGCATAACTGTACTAAAATATTTTCTTTCTTTATATCCTTATTCTATAATCTTTTTCTATTTAAAATTTTTTTTATTTAATTTTTTTTTAATTACAAAACTTTTTTGCTGAAAACTAAGACACAAACACACCCATTAGCCTAGGCCTACACAGAGTCAGGATCATCAATATCACTGTTTTCCACCTCCACATCTTGTTCCACTGGAAGGTCTCCAGGGACAATAACATACATGGAACTACCATCTCCTGTAATAACAATGCCTTCTTCCAGAATAACTCCTGAAGGGCCTTCCTGAGACTGTTTTACAGTTAACTTTTTTTTTAATAAGTAGAAGGAGTACATTCTAAAATAATGATAAAACATATAGTATAGTAGATACATAAACCAGTAACACAGTCATTTATTATCAATATTATACATTATGTACTGTACATAATTATATGTGCTATACTTTTATATGACTGGCAGGGGAGTAGGATTGTTTATACTAACATCACCACAAACACATGAGTAATGCATTGTACTACCCAACATTAGGATGGCTAGGACATAACTAGGGGATAGGAATTTTTTATAATCTTATTAGACTACCATCCTGTATGCGGTCCATTATTGATCAAACCATTGTTATGGAGTGCATGACTATATTTGTCTACATATTTGACTATATATATATATATATATATATATATATACACACCATGTCTTCTTTTTCTCTTCATCTGTTCAAGTACGTTTAGGTTGTTTCCATATTTTGGTTATTGTGACTAATGCTGCAATGAACATGAGTGTGCGCATGTATCTTAAAGATGCTGATTTTTTTTCCTTTGGATATCTACCCAGTATTTGGATTGCTGGATCATATGATAGTTCTATCTTTAACATTTTTGAAGAACCCTCATATTCCAGTTTCCATAAAGGCTATACTAATTTATAGTCCCACCAACAGAGTGTGAGGGTTCTCTTTTCTCCAAATCCTCTTTAACACTTTCTAATCTGGAAACTTAAAAATATCCATCATCTCAAGGAAATCCATAAGTACTATGAAATAGAGAGTTCCCTAGACACTGTCACTCTTTTAAATTAGTACTCTTTAAAACATAATCTGGTGAAGAATCCTTCTTTTGTGGCCTCTTGCTTTAACAGAGTCAGAGCAGTTACAAGCTCAAATCCATTCCATGTGTTCTAGAGTCCATCATGGTAGCAGCAATCAGTGGCGATGTCTCATAGATTTTTTTGAGAGGAAATGGAAAATAGCATTCTCCTTTCTGAACATTATGCGGTAACCAAAGATCTCCAAATAATTTATAATTAGCAGTGGATTGTAGAATGGTGACAGAATAGAGATTAGAACACAGATATATTTGACAAAATCACTGAACATACCACTTCATAATTTCATAATAAAAAATGTGCATTCTTATTTAATTCACATCATACCAACATCCCCCCAGAGTGCAATTCAAATTCATATGCAATCATTCTGACTTGTTCTGGATACAGGAGTCTTACATAGATCTGCTATCATAAAAAAAGATAAGTGGAATCAGTGTGGGTTATTAAGAGGTCACTTTATGAGATTTAAGAGGAAATTTGTAATTTGGTTACTGAAATCTTTACATTTTTGATTTGCATATCCTGTTCAATTCATTTTTATGAGTTTTAATAATATTTGGCAAATAATCATTAAAGGCTTAGCTTAACTATTAAGGAAGTAAATCTGCTTACTTGGGTAGGGTCCCAGTTCTTGAAAATCACTATTTACAGCTAACTGAATGGCAAGATCAAAGGAGGAATACTAATTATCCCAATGTAAAGGACTTTGCTATAAATGTGTTATTGTATATTGGTCCACAAAGTAGATGGCATAATTCTTCAAGGACTGGGTAGTATAATGAACAAATTATCAAGAATCAAAATGATATTAATTTACTCTATAAATACCCAAGTACTCATGGCAATTCTTTGTTCTGGATCCTGTGATAGATACAAATAATTCAGCAGAGGGAATAAAATGGTCTATGTCCTAATGGAATTCAAATTCTAGAGAGAAATGCAGATAATACACACATAATTGCAATTGTGATGACTGTTAGAAAAGAGGACACAGAGAGAGTATTCACTGAGTCACCCAATCTACTCTGGAGTATCAGCAAAGGAAGTGAGATTTTAGTTGATACCTAAAGGGTAACATAGAATTATCTACGTGAAGTTGTATTAGTAAGGAATAGGCATTCTAGAAAGAAGTAATTTCCTCTTTTAATGTCTGGATATGAAAACAGTAGTCCCATTTGTTTGAAGAATACATAGACACAGAAGAAAAAGTCTTTGAGAGATGAACATCAAGAGGTAGACAGAGACAAAACTTTATAGCATCTTGTTATTCATATTAAGCCCTTGAACCTTTTTAAAAGTGGCAATGGGAAACTATTGAAAGTTTTAAGGTAAGGTAAAGAGGAAATTAGATTTGCATTCATAAACTTTCACCCTCTAAAACGGAGCAAAGTGTGGATTAGAGAAGGTTTGGATCTGAACTACAAAGAATGGTCAAGGGGCTCCATTCAAAAAAGGGCTGTGGCTGGTTGGTCTACAGCAATGGCAATGGAGGTAAGAAGTTGACAGAATGGAGAAGGTTTGGATCAATAAAATTTGGTGAACAAATAAATAATTAAAATTTTTGTTGATAAAAAATAATAAAATTTGGTGGAAGAGGAGTGAGGAAATAAGAGGAGTCAGGGATGATCCCAAAATTGGTAGCTTCAACAACTTATTTATATCTCATTATCATTTAATTAAATTAAAATTCCCTGAAGCTCTGACTTGGGTGGAGCTATAGCAATACATGTAACCTAAACATCTGTACCCCTGTAATATGCTGAAATGAAAAATAATTAAATTAAATTTAAAAAAAAAAACAGACAATCGGCTATTTTGGAAGTGTGGGGAAGAGTTATGAAACCATTAGTTTAAGCTGTCTTTAAGAGATCAATGTAGAGCAATCTAATAAGGCTTTGAGTATATAATTTGTAGCACAGGGCAGGTTCTAGATTGGAGATTAAAATCCAAGAGTTCTAAGCCTATGTCCGGTAGCTGAATCAACGAGTGTAGATGAGATTACTTAGGAAGAATATTAATGGACAACAAATACACATTCAGAAGGGTTAAATCAAGACACAGAATTGAGGTGAATGATCTTGCACTTTACTAAATAGTCTAAACAAAGTGATTCACACAACTCTACATTTTTATCATATGCATAGGAGTTAAAAAAGTAACCTTTTCTGAAAAACTAATAATTTTTAATAATAGGTATTGATTTCAAGAACAAAAGCAGCTAATTTAAAGTAGTCTGGAGAATTATAAAATATAATGATTAAATAATTTTAAATTACTTAATTATATAAGCATATTAATTCTAATAGAAATACCCTATATAAGATACTGAATATAATATCCTAGGACTATGAAAATTATATTGTGCCAGAATACCAGACTATTTAATGATACCAAGTATCTCTTATCTCTTATTAGATTGTAAGTTAAAAATACTTTAATTAAAACACAATTTTTATTTTGCATGTGACTATCTAGAGGTACTCAAGAAAAGGTACAGTGAAAATTTTTCAGGTTTTATTAAAATGTTTTATTGGGCACAATGGTCTTATAACAAGACAATAATGAGACACATGTATGTATTTGTAGGAATCACTTTCTCTCTTTAAGCCTCATCTTTTCTGCTCTGATTAATATTAGAGATAATTTAGTTATTAAGTTCATGATCCTAAGAAAAGTTGATAACTTTGTTTTCAAAATAACATAAGGTAACTTTGTGAGGGGAGTAAAGCCCACTAGAGTTACAAGACCTGTATCTATACCCTTATTTGCTATTTACTTAAATCTTTTGAACCTCATGTTTTCATCTGGAAAATACTTATAACAATACTTCTATTGTCTTATAAGCCAATTTGTGAAGAATAAAAGAAGATATGGGGAGTGATAGATTTTATTTCAATGTAGAAGGCAGCTTAATTGCTGTTTGGAATTAGGTCATGTAAATAAAGAACACTTATCACATGATTCAAGGAGAAAAAAGAAAGACAACTGTGACATAATAAGTTTATTTCAGAGTACTCAAGAGTAAAGGGAAAAGGTCACATCTACTAAGCTGCTGATGACGCTTCTTTACAAAAGTCACACTGACATCAAAGAATACAATTTACCGCCACTTTGGACACCTCTATGAAACAGGAAAATATGAAGTCAGGCATAACAATGGGAACATAGCAGATTTGCAATTTTAAACTAAATATTAAAAAGCTACATAGATGCCCTTGAAATGCTGAAACTTTCAGAAACACAGAAAGTATCATTGTAGACAAACATTAGCTTTGGAAACCTCATATACTATGTAAAAGTTTAAGAATCGATTGAGTTTCCATTAGTTAAAGTTATAAATTGAATTAGTCATTTTTCATATTTATAAATTTAATACATATTATGAAACCGGCATACTTTTCTGGGAGGAAGACATGTTAATATAATTAGTAATTTTTTAAGTGACCTTTCCCTGCTTGACTATTCATTGCTCAGGCGGGTATTTTTTCTATGCAGTAATCCTTTAGTTTTCTCACATTGGCAGTCACAGAATTTACAAGCTTAAGCAATTAGTCTTCCTGAAACTTTTGCTATAATTTTACATCAATATCTAACCTTACATTACAGACAAGTAGCCTTACAAGTGCTATAAGCAATGTATGACAAGTGTCTGCAAACACAAGTGAAATTAGCTTTCATTCCTCACAGAAGTCATTAAATAGTACATGTGAACAATATAAATTACTTCTTGTCATCTTTTTACATTTGATCAGCTGAAAGATCTCTTTATGAAATGTGGGGAAGAGGAAAAACACTGAAGATGTGACACCCCTTTATGTTCAATTTGAAGGTTTGTTCAGTTTTGTATTCACACTACTCTACTTTCTGATGGCCTCTTTTCAAAATGGGATTCTTTTGATAGTCAAGCATTTTATATCTTATTCCTCCGGGCTAAGATCTCTATTTTCACTGCTTCCTTTGGAAAATTAGAATTTCTGTCTTCCACAATATTAAATAGAGACTTTTTAAAAGTGCTTATGACTGGACCAAAAAATGCATTAGCTGTGGAAAGTGACAAGAATTTGTGCTTGTGGAGACTGCAAGAAGCTGCAAAGCCTCTATTACTAACATATTGCTTTTTATTATAAAATATGACTCCCATTAGTTTTGGGCTACAGCCAAATCTCTTCTCATAGTTTAAAAAGGAGTTACCTTGACAAGATTCGACTTAAATCACATCTTGATCTATATTATGAACACAAAAGAATCCTTTCTGCATTAAAGTGACAATAAGAGTCTGATTTATAATCTTAAAGCAAAGAAACTCGAAGTTAAATAAATCAAATGACTTAGCACTTGTTCCTAGGTTTTTTTCCCAAGGGTGTGAAATCTATGAGAAAAAAAGAATAAATGCTATACCAAGCATTCCATCTGTAAACTGAAGGTATTATATAAGTATATTAAGCATGAATTTTTAGTTTGGTGAGTTTCAAAAAGATAATTTGAAGTAAGACAACTGTCTCCTCAGAACTACAATGTAATCTGTAGTGTTTCTAAACCCAAAATAATAATTCTTTTTTTCCTGTTCCCTCCCTCATTCCCTCCCTCCCTTCCTCCTTTCTTTCTTCCCTCCCTCCTTCCCACCCTCCCTTCCTCCCTCCCTCCCTTCCTTCCTTCTTTCTTTCCTTTTTTACCAGAAGCATGTTACAGGTACACAGCTAGTTGACATATTTCACAACTTTAAACATCATCAGAAAAATTTATTTCTGATAAACTTAGACAGTTAAACTAAGTACTTTGTATTTCTCTAAGGCTTTAAACGTAATAATTCTATGTAAAATAAAGTATCTCTACAGAGAACAGAAAAGGAAACATTTATTTTTAAAAAATCTTCAGTCAGTATCAAGAACTGAATGGTGACAAATTATACAAAATCCATGCTTTCATGGAACTTACATTAAGGATACATCTAAGGCAAATATGACAATTATTTAATAAATATCTCTTCTATAGGAGGATAGATCGGAAAATGGAAGATAAAGATGGGGTTAGGTTATTGGGGGAAAACTTTTGAAAGAAAAACATATTAAACTGTGTTTTAAAGTTGAATGAGGGGGCAAAATGTGCTCTAAGCAGAAGGAATATCATGAATGAAAGGTTGTCTTGCAGCTTGAGGGATGAAAAGAGCAGTTTCATGAAGAGGGTGAAGAGACGTTATAAAGTATTGAGCCACACATTTGAGTTATCTAGAATTAACATTACTTAGACAGAGCTTTGAATTACGATACTTAGGATGAAATTTCTTTTTTTTCTTTACTTTTCTTTTTTATTTCAGCATATTATGGGGGTGCAAATGTTTAGGTTACATATATTGCCTTTGCCCCACTCGAGTCAGAGCTTCAAGTATGTCCATTCTCTAGACGGTGCACAACACCCATTAGGTGTGTATATACCCACCTCCTTTTTCCCTGCCATCTGTCCAACACCCAATGATTGTTATTACTACATGTGCACTTAAGTGTTGATCAGTTAATACCAATTTGATGGTGAGTACATGTGGTGCTTGCTTTTCCATTCTTGGGATACTTCACTTAGTAGAATGGGTTCCAGTTCTATCCAGGATAATACGAGAGGTGCCACATAGGATGAGATTTCTTTTTAAAGATATCAATGAAATGAGAAATAATAATAGTAGACAGCAGGCATATCATCATTCTCTCTCAGGACATTCCATAGGCTATAGTAGAAATGAAACTTCATTCACTTTTTTCTTTGTCCTCAGACACTTCGTCATCTCTATAATGTGCACATGGATAATTACACTCTAAAGAGTGACCTAGATAGAAATAATTAAAAATAATTCAGTAAACTAAATTCAATACTCTTGATATTTAATATATTTACATGCAACTAAATTTTACATATTAACAAATACAGTAAATATTTTTGCAAAATGTTTTTAACACTAAAAGTTTTTTCTTTAAGAAATGTTTAGAGGATGATTTCTTGGTTAGTGCTCTATTATTGGAAATCCCATTACAATTTAAAAATGTTTAAGTAGTTTCATAAGCAATATAATATACTTTTTAAATTATTAATGCTGTTTTTATGCCATATTAAAATTAACACAATAAAAGTTAGTATTTGAATTAACCTGTCAATACTACTCTTCAGTACTAATACAACCTTTTTGATTATGTGAAAACTAATATAATACATTTAAAATAAATGTATCACATGTAATTGTAATGTAAATATAATTTACATGTAAATGTAAATTATCAAGATACATAGAGTTCCATATATTTACTTGCAACAAATTGAAATATTAGGCCTTTATTTTGTTTTGTATAGTTTGTCTTCCATGCAAATATAATGTTAAAGTTAATTAAAAAGAAAGAAAGAAACTCAATTAGCAGCTCTTTTATACTACTTCTACCAATGGAAGTGTACACTTTAATTAACATAGAACAAAGGAACTATTATAATTACTACTGGACCCAAATTCTCATTGCAGGAATTAGGACTAACTTCTGGTTTACTTGTTTTTAAACAACAAACAAGGAGCCCTTGTCATTTTTACATGAAATCAATAATTTTTACTCAAGCAAATAAGTATAAAGTGAAAGAACAGTTGAGATAGAAAATAATTTTTAGATGATGAAACCCCAGACTTTTCAAGAAGCATGTTTTATAGATTGAAAAGCTAAGACTCTTGCATAATTTGTTAGTGCCAGAGATGAGCCCAAACCCAGCTCTCACTTGTCATCCAGGGAGGGGTCTGCTCACCATGTCACACTGACACATCTTGAGGCCGCATAGTTAGAGCACTTATGCTGTGATGATGACTATAAAAAATAACTTTAGGCAAGGACAACCCCAAATGGGAGACCATCTCTCTACCATTAATTTTTTAACAAAACCCAGTGATGCATTCTGCCTTACTTCATATTAGATAACTTAGATATTATGAAAAGAAAGCCTAAAGAAATATACACATATACAATTAAATTGTTTCCCCTAAACATATACTAATAGCTATAAGATAATGATTATAATAAACTATATTTCAGAGAGAATTTCTCCTATTGGATTCAAGACTGCTTTTGCATTTTAGAAGTTTAACATTCCTATAGCTGAGTCTACAATTCATCGGCTTTATTGATTAATAGTCAATTATGTGTCAAATAGTTCAAACAAAATGGTTGCTTGATGTAGTGTATTAAATTATCAGTTGATTGAGGGAAAATGATTAATAAATAATCATTTACTTTTTTATAAAATAATCATTTACATTTTTATAAAAAGAAAATAAACACCCTCAAGTATTCTTAATAACTATATAAAGTCATAGAACAAATATTGGGCTTAAATGTAGAAGGTGAGGTTCAATTCAAGTTGTACCACTTCCCAGCTACATGTCCTCAGCTGGACTTTTTAATTGTAAAAGGAGGCCAACATTACCTGACTTCTACCCCACAAGAAGTTTAAGAGATTAGTATGATAATGTATTCTAAGTTGTCCTGTAAACCAAAACATAGAATGTTTGCAGAGGCTATGTGAGTTGGTTAAAAAAAAAATAGAAACAATCTTAACGAGTGCACAATTATTTAGCAGTCAATTTTTTTCAACATCATAAGTTACACAGATCATATTGGATATATCCCTATGATCCTCTGGTTTTCTAATTGCCCAATCCCTGCCTGTGCCCATGGAAGTACATCAACAAACTTCCTGTGGTCTGGGTACTAGTTGTGTCCCACCAAAAGGAACACCAGTAGGAGGTTGGAGAGAAGAAATCATGGCATCCCTCTCCCTGTCTCTTTCTCTGTAGAGTTTTCACAGCACAGCTGTGTGCCTCAAGTGAAAATCACAGATCTTGTCAAGGTGCCCTCTCTCTTGTGTCCTGTAACTTCATCTTCTCCTGATTGTTCAAGTGTACAGGTAATAACAGTGCCCCATGCTACTATACCATCCCCTTTGATTTTGCTATAGCTTGCTGCAACTTTGTAAATACTCTCATTGAACTCTCTTCAGATTTCCAACTTGACAATGTCATCCATTATTTGCTGGGGACCTGACTGATAACAAAACCTTAGCATTAAATAATAATCCCAGAACCACAGGGTATGTATGACATCCGAGTTGCATTTTTCTAGTAATAACTAGTGATTTTTATAATTTCATACCCACTGTCTTACACAATGCACTTTCAAAACTATAATATATATTTTTAGTTAAGGAGTCTCTTTTAGACTGTACTATGTAGCAAATGTAGCTACCTGGCATATACCTCAAAATCAATCCCTGGGTCTTGCAAGTAAATAAATGGTGAATGATAAAGTTCAATAAAGCGATCCACAAAACTTCTTGACAAGATGTCACTACGAATGTTTCACCATTCTTTGGTGCTAATTCTGTGAAAGAGTACAAAACCAAAATAAGGATAAGGCAAAAATCAACATGAAACTTTAGTTCTAGTTTATAGTGAAACCAAATAGTAGCCAGGAGCTATGTTCTGCAGAAACTGAAGCTACTGAAAATTTCTGTTTCTTCACTGAATTAGGAATTTGGTTGCAGAGGTTAATATTTTGTGAAAATAAATAGCAATATAACCTCCACAGTGTTGACTCCATAGCAACTCATATTTACCTGAGAAATATAACAAATATATTTTTATTAGGCTCGATCATTACTTCATTTTTATTTTTGCTTATTTGAATGTGATATAATAAATATTTGATCATATTAGGTAATGATTTTGAGTAAGTAATGTTACCAGCACTTAAACTACTCCCTGATCTTGAAAAATTATGGTTGCATTTCCACATTTTTAGAATACAATGAACCAAGTTACTTAGAAACAGAATATATGCTTTGAAGGGTTTTGTATACAAGAGTTGGCACTGAAGTGTATAGCTGGAAATCACAGTTCCATGTTTCATGTTATTCACTGTTTAAAATTATCCAAATTCTCAAACCAAAACTCAACATATGCCTTTCTTACAAAAGGAACCAGAATTTTGTTTTGATCTCATTCATCAAAATTATACTCCATTGCCTCTGTGCTTTGCAAGCCAAATATAAGAGGGAGAAGAAGGAGGGAAATTCTGTATTTTAATACAACTTTAAAAACTAAGCATTAACTTCCCAAAGCATCTAATTGGATCATTAAGCCACAACTTCCAAACTGAGTCTATCTAAATTATTAAAAATAATAGCTTTCATTTGCTTTTCTACTTAAAAAAAATTGTGGTGTCACAGAGCAGCGATCCCCAATCTTTTTGGCAGCAGGGATGGGTTTCATGGAAGACAATTGTTCCATGGATGGTGAGCATGGTGGCAGGGGGTTGGAACTGGGAGGAAGGGAGGAGCTAGGGAGGAGAAGCTCTGTGGCCCAGTCCCTGGCAGGCTGCAGACCGGCTGGGAATTGGGGACCACAGTTATAGAGAATAGAAATTTAATATCATCAAGTCTGGAGAAGGCAACTTTTGGACGCAGAAGAGAAAATCTGCAGAAAATCCTTTTCTTTTCAGTTAAATCTGAACCATCTTATGGATTATGAGAATTTTCAGAAGATTAAAAATTAATGGTTTATAATTAAGACTTTAATAAAATAATGGCATACCATTGACTCATCAATTTTCTATTCATGATCACCTCATAACTCATGAAGTTAACAGATACTGAAATATAAACTAGGGAAATTTTAAACTCCTTAAATCAAATACATACATTAAGAAAGTGACTCAAGATTGGATTTCTGGGCCACAATGTAACTGATGTACTAAATACATGAAGGAAAGCATTGCTGATTTGATATAAATGGTTTCATTCCATGATACTTTTTACTAAGAGCCAAGAAAATTTCTTAAAATTTGAATTCTATGGCTAACCACTATTCTTTTTAGCTCTATCTTATTTATCATTTTGTATTAAATTTTGGATGAAAAAAATTTTAGTTCATGTGTAAGGGAAGTACCTTGTTAACAAGAATGATTTTTGTGATGTTTAATTTTTAATGTATTTCCTATATTTGTTTACATAAGTATAAATTGGTTCATCTTATTTGAATTCTTTGGCCAAGAAATTGTGCTTTTAACATGTTTATATGATAATTAAAAAGAATTTGTCATATTCACTTAGTTTCTACATGATTGGCATTGAAACTTTTACTCCTAGAGTTTAATGAGAGTTTTGGATTAGATGTGTCAGAAGTACCTTCTAATTAAATAATATAAAAAAGAAGAGTTGATTGTACCTGAAGGAATTCTGTTAAAGTACCTAAGATTTTACCAAAGAGTCATCTAATGACTTATATAATTTAATAAGTGTAATTCTAGTACAAGATAGAAAGGAATACAGAATAGAAAAGTAGTTTCTAACCCTATGTAAGGTTAACAATACCCTCACGCTATATGCTGTATTTGTTTTGACTTGTTAGTAATATCTGTGCCTTCTTCTCTAGAGTCTCTTCATCAAACGATGTATTCTGATTGCCAACATATCACAAAATATCATTTAATTCATTTTGGTATCATAGCACTTTGCTGAATGAGTCATTAAAAAGAGAAGGAAGAGAAAAGGGTCTAGAATGTAGTGTACACACTATATCTATTGGTTTACATGAATTACCTGATGTAATTACTCAACTCAGGAAGGAGGTTTTTCCTGTGGATCAATTTACTTCCAAATTTTTAGCATAATTTTGTTTTTAATTTCAAGATATTAAGGGGGTACAAAAGTTTTAGGTTACATGAGTAGTTTTTGTAATGCTTGAGTCCCAGCTAAAGGTATGTCCTCAACCAAATAGTGTTCATAGTACCTGTTAGGTAGGTTTCTGCTCCTTCCTCCCTTCCCCTTCCCCCTTGATTGATTTCCACTGAGTTTTACTTCCCTCTATTCACATGTGTGCTCATCGGTTAGTTCCAATTTAATAGTGAGTACATGTGGTGTTTGTTTTTCCATTTTAGGTCAATTTTTTAAAATGTCAGACTTTGCTTCTCTAGTTTTTATGTAATATCCATAATAAATTCTGAGTAACCTTCGATTCATTCATTTATGTACACATTCATTTTAAAAACATTTAGTGAGTACCTATTTTAAAGCAGGTATTTTGCAAAATACTTATGATATGAGGCATGGAAATAGCTTCCATATTTCTAGTCTGGTTGCCTAGGTAGATGGTGGTGACATTAACCAAGGTAGGGAATGCAAGAGAGGATTAAGATTAAAAATATTCTTTTTCTTTTACTTCAAACTATATTTATAATAATTTGCTCAATAGCTGAAGTAGTATAATAAATTAAACTTGTTAAGTTGGTTTGGAAGGTCTAAAAATATAGTTTCTTTGAGTTTATTTCATAAAGGTTTAATTATCAAGATAATTATGGACTTTCTTTCTCTGTGTTACTTGTAAATTCCTGTGGTTTTGAATGAGTCTGAAACTTCAAAGTTAAAATACATGTATTATATTATAGGTAAATATTTTACCTGAGCCTATTCCAAAAGAAATTAAAGAAACTACCAAGAAAGATATTTATTCCCAAAGATACTTAGGATGTACTTTCACATCTTATTTAATTTTGTTTGGCATTGTTTAAATGTACTAGGTAGTACCCATAAAATATAGACTATATTCATATTTCACTCTGTTGATTTTATTTGACTTGGTTACTGGAATAGTAAGGGACATAGACCACAAAATTCTATTTAATTCTTCATAGAAAACGATGGTATTATATTATAACTTAAAATGATAATAATTACTAAATCTTATTGAATAATTACTATATACTAGGGACATTCTGAGGACTTTACATGTGTTAATTGAATGCATCTTTGCAATAACTCTGTGAAGTAGGTACTATTGGTATTCTCAGTACTACAGTTATTGTAAATCAATAATTTATAGTAGTCGTAAAAAATGTGGACTCTTGTTTTTTTCCCATAATACATGAGAAATAAGTGGGCATTCCCATGGACAACTTTGCTATGTATTGATCTTTCTTATTGTCTCAAACTCTGCCGAGGGTCATTGCTCATTTATTTCCCAAGATGTATTAATAAAAACCCAAAGACTATATGACTACATCAGACTATTGAATGGTTGAGCTACCTAAAGAGAAATAAATGGGGAATGGCAATATTCTATGCTATTGAACATAATATTCATGTTAATGAACATTAATATGACCATCTTAGGGAACAATCGAAAGGAAAAAAATAGGTCTTTAGAACAGATTTGCTCACAGATACATTAATTCCTAGCCCTTTGTACCATCTTTAGCTATGCCACCTGTGGAAACACTATCTTCTTCTTCAAAATGCATCAGTATTGAATCACCACCTTTCTTTAAAGAAACCCTTAGTGTCGGTGAAGTTCAAGGTCACCCTCAGGGAAGAATGTATATGATGTAGTTTATTCTAAGGTATTTAACTTAAGCCCTTTTAGTCCAGTCCTATTTGAATGTTCTCTGCCAGGAAAGCATGAAGATACGTGGGCTCATTTTTCTGGTTGACGACAAGTTAAGTAAGAGTTAACACAAAGCAAGTGCACACATGTGCACACACACACAATTCTAAAGGACAAACAATTCTCAGGGACAGGGCTTTGACACCTCATGTTAAAGAACAATATTTTCTTCTTTTTTTCTTGTATATATTTAAGGTATATAACATGGTGTTTTGATATCTTGCTATACACATACAAAATGAAGTGATGACTAAAATAACATATTCATCATCTCACATATATAGTTACTATTTATTTATTTATTTATTTTTGAGACAGCAGCCTTCTCTGTCACCCAGGCTAGAGTGCAGTGGAGCTCACTGCAGCCTCGAACTCCTGGCTCAAGGGAGTCTCCTGTCTCAGCCTCCTGACTAGCTGGGACTACAGGTATGCACCAGCATGCACAGCCAATTCTTTTTACTTTTTTGTAAAGGGTCTTTCTATGTTGTTCAGGCTGGTCTCAAATTCTATCCTCAAACGATCCTCCTGCCTCAGCCTCCCAAATTGCTGGGATTACAGGCATAAGCTGCCATGCCTGACTAATTAGACTAATTACCCCCCTCCTTTTTTTTTAATGGTGAGAATATCTGAAATCTATTCTCTTGGCAAATTACCACAATGCAATACAATATGATTAATTAAAGTCCTCATATTGTACATTGGGTATCTAGACTTATTCATCCCCATAACTGCAACTTTGTACCTTTTTATCTACATCATCCCATTTTCCCCTGCCTTCCACCCCTTTCCCTATAACTGCTGTTTTACTCTGTTTCTA
Organism: Microcebus murinus; assembly: GCF_040939455.1. NCBI lineage: Eukaryota > Metazoa > Chordata > Mammalia > Primates > Cheirogaleidae > Microcebus > Microcebus murinus. The sequence continues at coordinate 53,407,490 of NC_134118.1, forward strand.
TGTATTCATTTTTTTTTTTTTTGACATTTCACATATAAGTGAAACCCTGCAGTATTTTTCTTTCTGTGTTTGGCTTATTTCACTTAGGATAATGCTCTCTAGGTTTGTCCATTGTCATAAATGTAAGCATTTTCTTTTTAAGGCAGAATAATCCATTATCTTGACCACATTTTCTTTATCCATTCACTTCTTGATGGACACTTAATCGTTTCTTTATCTTGGTTATTGCGAATAACATTGTAATGAACATGAGAGTTCAGACATCTTTATAAAATGCTGATTTAATATCATTTGAGTATTTGTCCAACAGATGGATTGATGGGTCATATGATAGTTCTATTTTTAATTTCTCTAGGAACCTCCATACTGTATTCCACTATAGCTGCAGCAATCTACATTCTTACCACAAGTGCACAAGTGTTCCTGTTTCTCCACACCTTTACCATCATTTGTTGTTTTTTGTCTTTTTATAAAAGCCATAAAAAAAAGTATTTTCTAAATGCAAGGTGATCTGCCCAATTTCCTCTGCCCACAACTGAGTCAGAATTTAATTTTATATAAAAGTAACAATTGTTGGCAGGGGAAGCTTATTTGTGTTCATCTTTCTGCTTTTACATTGGAATTTTAGGTACAATAAAATATATCAAAACTCAAATATTAGAGATATCTATCCTTTGATAACAACCCCTTATACAAATATGCAAGTTCATTTTTTAACTTTTGGGGCCATTTCAATTTCTCATACAATTTCTCCTTTTGTGAGCTTGGTGCATGGGAATGAGACAGTGTGGATATCCACTATTTTTTTATTCAAGAAACCAACAGATATTATGGGAGAAGAGTCTTTTCTCACTTATGCAACTTTACAAGAGCTATTTATTTATTTTAATGCTAGTTAAGGTACATGATCTAGTTGCATGATGCACAGCTAGCTCTGACAAGGAGCTTACCTATATTTAAATGCCCAGTAAGATCTGGCATACTGCTTTGCACTTGGTAAGATTTTAATGACTAATTTAATAAAGGATGATCTACTGTCAGAATTTTGCTCTCTGAGGTAGCAATATGACGTGTTGCAATAGGTGAGGGTATAGAAGTAAATGTAGGCAGGGATCTTTAGAGGCAGCTCATAGAATCTTGTTAACCTTGTCTTAAGTAAGGCAATGTCCACAAGACTAAAAAGAAATGGGGAAAAGACAAAAGGAGATAAAATCTAGTATATTCATTAATTGAGTGGATATGGATCTGAAGAAAAAAGGAGACCACAAAGCAATACTAAAGTTTAAAATTTTTGCATCCTATGCATCTGATAAGGGGCTGATAACTAGAATCTACTTAGAACTCATGAAAATCAGTAAAAAAAAATCAAATAACCCTATTGAAAAGTGGGCAAAGGACTTGAACAGAAACTTTTCTAAAGAAGACAGAAGAATGGCCAACAAACATATGAAAAAATGCTCAACATCTCTAATCATCAGGGAAATGCTAATCAAAACCACAATGAAATATCACTTAACTCCAATGAGAATGACCTTTATCAAAAAGTCCCCAAACAATAAATGCTGGCATGGATGCGGAGAGAGAGGAACACTCCTACACTGCTGGTAGGACTGCAAACTAGTTCAACCTCTGTGGAAAGCAATATGGAGATACCTTAAAGCAATACAAGTGGATCTACCATTTGATCCAGCAATCCCATTACTGGGCATCTACCCAAAAGATCCAATGACACTCTACAAAAAAGACACCTGCACCCGAATGTTTATAGCAGCACAATTCATAATCGCAAGGCTGCGGAAACAGCCCAAGTGCCCATCAATCCAAGAATGGATTAATAAAATGTGGTATATGTATACCATGGAGTACTATTCAGCTCTAAGAAACAATGGTGATATAGCACATCTTATATTTTCCTGGTTAGAACTGGAACCCATACTACTAAGTGAAGTATCCCAAGAATGGAAAAACAAACTCCACATATACTCACCAGCAAACTGATATTAACTGAGCAGCACCTAAGTGGACACATAGGAACTACAGTAATTGGGTATTGAGCAGGTGGGAGGGGGGAGGGGGCGGGTATATACATACATAATGAGTGAGATGTGCACCATCTGGAGGATGGTCACGCTGGAAACTCAGACTTGTGGGGGGAGGGGGGAAAGGGCATTTTTTGAAACCTTAAAATTTGTACCCCCATAATATGCCAAAATAAAAAAAAGGGGGTTAATGATAGGGTAGTGATCCAGGTAACCAAGATGGAGCATGAGAAGAGAAGGTTTGGGAATTGAAGAAGTACATCAAGTGTTGGGTATGTTGAGTTTAAGGTGTCAACTAGCATCTTTGTCATGATGCCTGGCACATAATAGCACTCATCTGCATTTTGTTTACAGGGGATAATAATAGCACATAGTGTTGTATTCAGTCCCTTCATCATTCACTTAGCAGCATCATGATTTTAAAGCAAATAATTACTTCATTGGCCATCGGTTTCTTTTGTTATAAAAGAGGGTACTATAGTGCATGAGATTTAAGTACCTTCCAACTTTCATATTTGTTTTTCTATATGACCTTCATAGCAAACTGGTGGTGCACAAATAATTTACGATAAGAAACTTTGGAACAGAGGGATTTAAAAATTCACCTTGGTTTAAATAACACAAGTCTCAATTCTTTATCCAAAACTCTTGGGGCTAGATGTGTTTATAATTTAAAATATGTCAAGTTTTGTAAGGTTAATTTGATGCATATACTGTGTATTGTGTAATTCTCACGGTAGGATCGTCATTCCACACAGTAATCAAACCTTAATATATATGCAGTGAAATGTATGCATATCCACTCTAAGATAGATAAACACAATAAATAGCAATACATCAGTTTGGTGCAGGTAGATTCCATTAAAAAATTAGTTTTCCAAAAGATATATGACTTTGATACTTTTAGACTTCAGAATTATGGATAATGGATTGTGTACTTGTAGTGTTGTGGACTCATGATGCATTCAATGAAACAATGTTATTAAATATCATAGTTCTGGGAAAAGTTTTAGCTAATTTTCTCAAATTTTAAAGTGAAAACATATTATAGTTGGATACCGGTAAGAGAAGTTTGTCTATTGGCCTATATAAACATGCTTTAGCAAATGCAGATTGGAAGCTATAAAAATATCTAATAATTCACATACAATGACCTTTTAAATAAATGATGTAAATTGCAAAAGTAATAATGAAATTATAATGTAAATATTAGGTGTGTAATGCATATCTGATTCAGATATGAATATCAATAATGATATTTATAAACATGCATATATTTTAAAAAACGTTCTCACTTTAGAGAATAGTAATTTTAAAGTCAAACTCTTTTCCTCTCTACTTGCAGTGTTCTATTCCAGCACTTCCTTTTTTGCCATGCAGCTGCTACTATCCTTTTGTGCACTAATAATCAATTATTTTCTTCCAAGACAAATATTTGTATATGACGACCTTTTTTTAGTCTTAGAAAAGAATACAATCATGTTTAAGTACTCCTAAACTTTGGGCATAATAGGAACCTGCCTGTTGCTAATATATACTAATTGTTATTTTAAATACATATGATATAAAGCAATTAAAAATATTTAAAAGCCTTCACTATGGTGTACAGAGGAAATTACCACAAACTAAAGAGCAAATCCCATTGGATCTAAGTAATCCCCACAACAGCTCTTGGCATTTACAATATGTAAAAATACTACTTTTTTAGTTTGATCAATTCAATTTTCAATTTATTTTGCTATGGCTGCTATAGCAGTAAGTTAGATCTGAATAAACAATTATGTCACCCTTTATTGAATGTTGATAACATGTAAAACCAAGTTGGTTATCAAAAACGAATAGGATCAGATTATAAAATCTAGTTGAAGATCTTAAAGAAAAAGAGTGATTTTATCCTGGTCCAGGTATGAATCAGGATAAGAATAATTATTAAATATCTGAAGTCTTGTAGCAATTATAAATTTGAAAGTACTGGTTATTAAATAAGTAGATCTAACTCTTATTAAATAAAATAATTCCCTGTTTCCAAAGAATATCTTAATTTAGAGGACTTAAAAATATACATCTTAGCTCTAGGGCATATTTAGTTCATTATTCTAAAAAAAATTAACGAGATAAATATTAGTTTTATTTTTTTTTAGGAAAAAAAACTCTTTAAGTGAGAAAAAAATACTAGAAAAATTTAAATGACTTCTCTAGAAATGCAATATATATCTACCAGACCATATGTGGACATTAAGTTTTTTTTGCCTTTTAAAGTTTTATTTATATTATATTTTATTATTTCAAACTATTAGGGGGTACAAATGTTTTTGTTGCATGGATACTTTTTATTATACAATGCTTAAGTTGGGGATTTTCATGTGCCCATAACCAGAGTAAGGTTCATTGTAACTAATAGGTAAGTATATTTTTTTTAAATTTCGGCATATTATGGGGGTACAGATTTTAAGGTTTCAATAGGGAAGTTTTTATCGTGCACCTGCTCCCATCCCTCCCTGTCTTGATTTTGAATGCCCTTTATATCTTTTTGTGTCCATGTATGCCCATTGTTCAGCTCCCAATTATTAGAGAGTACATGTCGTGTTTGTTTTTCCACTCCTGGGATACTTCAAGTAGAATAACGGTCTCCAGTTCCATCCAAGTTGCTGCAAAGGACATTATTTCATTCCTTCTTATGGCTGAGTAGTACTCCATGCTATATAGTTACCACATTTCCTTTACCCACTCATGTATTGATGGGCACTTAGGTTGATTCCACATCTTTGCAATTGTGAATTGTGCTTCAATAAATATTCAAGTGAAGGTGTCTTTTTTTTGATAAAATGACTTCATTTCCTTTGGGTAGATACCCAGGAATGTGATTGTGGGATCAAATGATAAGTCTATATTTATTTCTTTGAGGAATGTCCGTAAATGTTTTCCATAGTGGTTATAGTAAATTGCAGTCCCACCAACAGCGTGTAAGTGCTCCTTTCTCTCTACATCCACACCAACATCTATTGTTTTTTGACTTTTTAATAGTGGCCATTCTGACTGGGGCAAGGTAGTATTTCATTGTGGTTTTAATTTGCATTTCCCTGCTGATTAGTAATGTTGAGCATTTTTTCAGATGTTTGTTGGCCATTGGTCTATCTTCTTTCAAAAACCTTCTGTTTATGTATTTTGCCCATTTTTTCATGGGGTTGTTTATTTTCTTCTTGCTGATTTGTTTGATTTCCTTATAGATTCTGGATATTAGCCCTTTGTTGGATGTATGGTTTGCAAACATTTTCTACTATGCTGTAGGTTGTCTATTTACCCTACTGGTTATTTCCTTTGTTGTGCAGAAGCTTTTATTAAGTCCCATTTATTTATTTTTGTTATTTCTATATTTGCCTTTGGGTAGTCTTAGATGTAAATTCTTTGCCTAGGCTGATGTCTAGAAAAGTCTTCCTATGTTTTCTTCTAGCATTCTTTATTTTTATTCATTTGTTTATTTTTTTTACATCAGATTCTCAGAATTTATTTTATGTTGTAACTTCAAGTTGAAACCCTTTGACTAACATATTCCCATTTTTCCCAACTCCCAGTCCCTGGAAACCACAGTCCTACTTTTTGTTTCTATGAGTTTAACTTTTTAGATTCCACATAAAAGTGAGATCGTACAATATTTTTCTGTGTCTAGCTTATTCTACTTTTCTTTTTTTTAATGTATTTTTTTATTTATTTCATCATATTATGGAGGTACAAATATTGTTAGGGTCACAAATATTGCCCCTGCCCCCCCCCCAATGTGTCCAATCCCCCGGTGGTGTGCATCACACACGTTATGGAAGCATACACCCCTTTCCTCCTCCCCCCTCCCGCCTGCCCACCACCCGATAAAAAGTTTTGCTTTGATTTTTTTTTTTTTTGACATTTTGGTTACATTGTATATCTTTGCCTCTCCCCAAGAAGGGTTAGAGTTATATGGTTTTCAAATGGTGGCAATGCTCACCAGGGATTCGCAAGGGGGGGACCCAATCTAGCATTCTTTATGTAAATCATTCACAGATCTGACACCTGGCAAAAGTAAGCTTCAGGGGTTGGGATGTTACAATGGCACCAACTGCAGCACCCAGGGCTCGGCGCTACAGCTGCACGGCCTACAGTCAGATCTCTACCAGCCCCAGGCCTGCTGCAGTGGAGGGACACTCCCTCCACTCAGGTTGCAGTATCCTCAGGGGAAGCCAGGGAAAGCCTGGAGTCTGGGCTTTTCTCCTCTTTTCCTTTCCCACATGTGTGCGCCTTTGCTAATTGTTTCTGGTCCTGCTTAGCTTTAGCTGCTCATCCCACTTCTATCTTCTTTACTTCACTATTGATTCCTCTTCATGATTCTCAGTGCTCTTACTCAGACGTTTGATCCAAAAGTGGGTATCTAGTCGCCCTGTCCTCCCTCTGTGAGGGCAGTGTTGTGCAGCTGCTTCTAACCTGTCATCTTGCTCCTTAGTCCTATGTCAAGATATTATTTGAAAATTTACATGTTTTTTTTTTTTTTTTTGAGACAGAGTCTCGCTTGTTGACCAGGCTAGAGTGAGTGCCATGGCGTCAGCCTAGCTCACAGCAACCTCAAACTCCTGGGCTCAAGCAATCCTTCTGCCTCAGCCTCCCGAGTAGCTGGGACTACAGGCATGCACCACCATGCCCGGCTAATTTTTATATATATATTAGTTGGCCAATTAATTTCTTTCTCTTTATAGTAGAGACGGGGTCTTGCTCTTGCTCAGGCTGGTTTTGAACTCCCGACCTCGAGCAATCCGCCCGCCTCAGCCTCCCAGAGTGCTAGGATTACAGGCGTGAGCCACCGTGCCCGGCAAATTTACATGTTTTTGAAAATAATGTAAGCATATTACCTTCTAAGGAATAAAATTATAAAAAATAAAAGTATTTTTTTAAATAATAAAGTCAGAAGTTAAAGACTATAATTTATTAACTATCTCAGATGCCATCAAAAAAGCTTTCAGTAAACCCTATTCCACCTAAGAAAACTATATTTAAAAATTTTTCTTTAAAAGATTTGGTTATGTGACCAGTTTCCTTCAACTCAGCATTCCTACATTTTAAAACAGATTATTACTCTTGAAATATTCTTCCAATTATTTTTGCATATCTGAGGTAGTTCTGACTAAAAGAAGAAACCAAATAAAAGTACCTTAAGATCTTTCCAACTTCTGTAGGACTATGATTCCATTTAGCCTTCAGATATACTCCTCAGTGTAATATGAAAGCTAAATCTAAAAATCTGAGTAAATAAATCAGAATAAGTATATTGAGAAGTCAAGAAGCTTTTATTTTCAATAGTATAACCTGACAGTCTTTTATTTAGCATCCAAATAGTACCTGGCATAATACTTAAAATACTGTAGATATCAATGAAGTTTGATTACATGAAGAAAATATACCTGGTCTAAATCAATGTTTAAATGTCAATCTCCTAAAAGTAATACATTTCACATTTGATTCATCATGGAATTTTCCAGAAGAAATAAGTGTACAGAAAATTGCTGTATGCAGTTCTTCAAACAAGGGATATAAAAGATGTTTGATGCAAGTTGAGTCTTTTCTTTTAACGTGAGAGATTTTTATAAAGTAACATCTCTTCTGAAGACAGATTGATAATAACTTATGACTTTGAGGTCTTAGGCCAGTCTATGATATTATTGCCAGTCCAAAGAAAATTGTCTTTTGAATGACGTTCAATCTAACCTTCAACACCTAATCATTTAAAAGGCCTAGCTGGTGTTGAGATCAGATATTAAGAATACCCAGATTATAGATGCTATTCTTTTAACTCTCTCTTCTCAATGAAGAGAGAGTATGCTTTAAGATTGATTGCAAATGTATGCTTTAAGATTGATCTCAAAACTCTATTAAAAAACTAAGAGTTGGTCAATGGGCTTTCTTTTATGTCTCTGTATAGAGTTTTATAATAAAAACATAGCAAGAAGGAAAGCATTATGAGTGTTTTATGGTCATTCTAAGTCTATTTAATATAGTGTACAAAAATCATCTATGTTTTTACAAGGTGGCAATATTGTCACTTATAAAGGAAAATATATTTTTGTGTTTTAATTGGACTTGGGAAAATCTTGCAAAATTGAAGATGTATAACCTTCCATCTAGACACTTGATTTAAAAATAATATTAAAGTATCACTTCACAGAACAGGTTTTCTCACTTGCATTTGCATGTGACGATGGCAGATGGAGAAATGTCTAATGAAACTATTGATTAAAGAACTTCAAGGGTATTTGAAGGAAAGATATTTTAAAGTATATGGATTTCAATTATTTTAATATCTACTTTCAAAGGAAGCCCAAAAGTCTCTGTCTTCTCATGTTTTCCCTGAAAAGAAAGCTCTAATTTAATAGGAAATATGCATAGATCCTTTTTAATGGTAAGTATAATTTTTCTTCATAAATGTGATTATAGAATTCTGACTAGAATTATATGTTTTTCACTTCTTTTTAACATTGTTTTAGCTACAAATGTTGATCAAGAATGCTATTTTTATTGACATTTCACCTACAACTTCAAGAATTTTTTAAATCAAAAATTGTATAAAGAATTTGCTTCCTTTTTTAAAAAAAGGTTTAAAATTTCTCTGGCAGTTTATTTCTTTATATCTTGCTTGTTTGTTTTATTTGCATGAAAGTGGCATACTATAAGAAGTACAATTATCTTCAATAAGTAATGAAAGAGCATGAAGATAAATTGCAACTTTATCAATAGGAATTGGTAACTAGCATAGCAATCTGATTCTTGCCCAAGCAAATAGTTAAGGTTGAAGTGAGTTGGTAGGAAAACTATCCAAAGCAGGAAAATAAAGTCTGAACTATAGTTAAACACTGTTGGGGAAATAGAATTAAAAACAAAATCTTATCCCAGTCCAGAAATCCTCTACACAAAGGTAGTAGAGAAAGAAAATTCTTTCATCATTGTATATATAAACATAACACTAGAATGTAATGAGCAGCACTGGCAATCTGCTCAGAGATTACAAAAACAGAAAGAAATCTCACATTTTTATATAGCCAAGATACAACACATTACATACATGTTTTCATGATAAACAAAAACTAGTGAAAGGATTTGAAAAGCACCATTTTTCATGCACAACCCATTCTAAACCTGCCTGGTAATTAGAGTGACTATCTGTATTGGCTAAATAGTTTTATCTGGAAAACACTATTTTTCTTTTTTTATGATAGAAACTAGTGTTGCAACTTGGAGCAAGGCAACTGCCATTGAAGTTGGGCTCCTACCCACCCACAGAAACTAGTAAACAGGGTTCTATCTCTCTTGATATTTCTACTCAAAGAAATGTCTCCAGTTTCCTGAGAAAGACATTACTGGGTCATAAGGCTGGCAAAAAGCCAACTGACAAAGACTTATGTAGTCTTCAAAAGGATTTATTTGTAAGCATTTCAAAGAGACGAGAAAATACCGGCAATTACCAGTTTTTCAAGCTGAAATGCTCTGAAAAAAAAATGAGGGGAGAGGAATCTCTTCCCTCATTTTCAATAGGGAAAATTAAACCTCTTATTTTTAATTTGTATTTGTCCTTACAATAAAAACTACCAAGATTTATCAAAAGTAAATCATTAAAAGAGACCTATAGATTTTTTCCAAATTATAAAATCAAACTTTCAAAGCCAGTTTACTATTCCCCTTAATTTTTTAACATATATAAATTTGAAATTATATAGATTATTTCTACAAGGAATACTAGCTTTACTTTTAAACATGAGCAAAGTTATTCTATATATTAGATATTTAAATGCAGATGCAAAAATCTTTTGTCATTTATGGGTTTGCCATTCCCACATTTAAGAATAGTTCTAAGGAGTTATGGAAAGAAAGAAGCCAGTCTTTGTAATTTGTGATTTCTGAGATCTGAACTGGTTAGTTCTAATTTGGAGTGAACTCTAACTAAGTCTCAAGGATCCTGGACTGAATAGGGTGTGCAGGATTTATCCTATTTTGTTGTGCCTTGCTGATCAAAGTGAGTTTATACCTTAAGTTGCTGATCAAAGTTGAAGAAATATTAGATATTTACAAGTTATTTCCATTCATCTTATAGATAAATGGTTACACTGGTTATATAACTTATTGTCCACAGGTGAGACTATGACTAGCACTCACATTTCTTACCTTATCAGCATTTCCCCATTATATCACACTGCTCATTCACAAAATCTCATTCCTGATAGTACAGTAATCCACCCCTTAACCTCAAGGGATGTGTTCTCAGAGGACCTAGCAGATGCCTGAAACTTTTGAGTTGTTTGTTTCTGGAATTTTTCTATTTAATAAATTTGGACTGTGGTTGACTGCCAGTAACTGTAACAGTGGAAAGCAAAACCCCAGATAAGGGGCAATTACTTTGTATTTCTGTTTTTACCCCTTCCACATCCTAAAATGGAATCACAGGTTTAAGGTTCAATACAATTAAATAATTCTATAGAACTGAATAATATTTTTGTATATTCTACTAGAATTATGCATGAATTTTAACATACTTTTCCCATTCCTAGAATTTTTACATTAGCCAAAATTCAGGTCTCAAAATTTACCTCCAGACTATATTATTATTATTATTATTTTAGTTTTTTTTTAAGTCTACAATGAAGAGAAGCCATAGCCTCTGAAAGTATATGTAGACTAGGTAACATGCTTTGAGTTATTAGGTTAATATTATGTTATTATATGTGTATATGTGTAATATATATGCATGTGTGTATTTATGTAAAAAATCACTAAAAACAACAAAGGTGATTTATTTGGTGATTTTTATTTATCTGGAGAACCTTGAAAAGAAAAACAAATAGACAAAAATATACCAAAATAATTTTTAATGTAATATTATTCCTCTGGGTTTTGTAATAAATAGTACACCACTGGGCCATAGAGCTGAAGTGCCTAAGTGAGGGTATAATATGGATTTGCTAAAAGTACTTTCATTTGAAATGGAGGCTATGCAATTCTTGGTTATTGATGGTATAGTTTGTAACATTATTTTTATTCAACCCTGACCAATGGAAAATTAAAACAACTTTGATCACTTTGGAAATTCTAGGCTTGGCTTTTCATTTGTAACTATCAATTATTTAAAGAATAGTTTAAAAGGGCTCTTGGAGCTCTTTTTTGGGGGAAAATTACAGTAATTTAGGTAGCAAATGTGAATGATCTCAAGTTTTTAGTTCCATATGGAATAAAAACGCTTTATAAAGTAGTAACATTGCCATCTACTGACAGCATTTTATAAAAGAACCAACATTTTCTCATTAGCCTCACTGACAATGCACTTAAATGATCTATTACTTGACATGTGGCAGTATAAAAAAGGGGGACCATAGTGTATGTGTTGCTCAGTGCTTCTACTTGAAATAATCTCACCATTCACAGAAGCCATTTCAAGCCATTCGATGTTTCACTTTTATATACTGCAATTAGATACATTTATTAATGGCATTATTGCATAGTATTTCATAGCTGGTAAAACTGTTTTCAGGAAAGTGACTACAGAGGGTATGTTAATAAATCTGCCCTGCATGTACAGCACATAGAGAATTGCTAATAGGATTTTCATAATAACAGCATTTATCTCACAGCACATTTTATAATACCAATCACTATATAACAGCAGTGTTGTTATTACATTACGTGAAAAATGGGATTTGTGTTAAGGACATGCATTATAACCTGAAACACAAAAGTACAATGGTAGCTGAAGCACCTGTGCATTAAACCATTTTCATTCCCATCATTTTTCTCTGGAACTTTTTTTGCTTCTGCCAGAGTTGATCTAAGAAAAACATCCAGTGCTATTGTAAATAGGTCAAGAATTTATATTAGCCCTTCCAATGAACTAGTGGCTCTAGAGTGTAGCATCCTGATAACCAGTGAGTGTGATCCTATGGATAGTAAGAACCAAGGCTTCCCATCTGTTATAGTAATCATCTCATACACCAAATGCAATTCCCTTCCCTCCTATTTCCATAGAATCATGTTATCGATTTATCTTTCTTCCATGTTCCAAGATGTGAAATTTCTCTTCAAATTAAAATGTAACTTTCAAGTACAATATTATCTTTTTACAAGAGAAAAGCCATGAGTACGTATACCAGTTTTTCAGATAGCCACATACTACTGTACTTGTCTTAAAACTTTTAAAATATCATAATAATAGCTTGCAAGATAATTAATACACAAAACCTGAGCTATGAATCCTGTGTAACAATAACCAAATAACTCAGTTGCTCATAATCTTCACAAACAGCAAGGGCATTTCTCTAACCTAAATTTGCTTAACATAGCTTAAATATATTTAAAATTGATTCTGGAGACATATTGTTAGCCTATTGTTTTACATGTTTTTCCCTGAAATAAATCAATGCATGGAAAACATGCATTATTGCAGAATTGAAAGCCATGACCATGAACTATTCACATAAGGCTCACCTTCACATATTTTGTTGTAACTGGCTCTCTTTGGATTTATTATGAAATAGAGTGAATTGAAGGTTCCCTTGACTGGAGATCCAAGAAAGCAGAACATTCTACTCTAAGAACTCCAGCTAAGTTTGAATAAGAAATCACTCAAGAAGAGATTAAAGGTCTGGCTTTTGCTATCTTTCAAGTAGGTTTAAATTAACGTTAAAGATTTTTGCTACATTTCCTGACCTTGCAAAATAGAGCATTTCCAAATGATAATTTAATTATAGCCACTATAAAAAAATGAAGATATAAAGATATATAGGTTTTTCTTTTCCTTCATGCTATGCACTTAATATACTGCATGAAAATGTATGTAAAATATAGAACATCTCCATTAATAGAACTATTATATTATTTTATAGAAACTTGATAATGAATTATTTTTATTTAAACCATGTTTTCATTTTGTATTGTTTGCTTCATATCATAAACTTGCGTATCTTCAATAAAAAGTATTATTTCAAATTTTAGATGACTATTAGCAATAAAAGTAAAAATACAAAACAAATCAAACCACTGGAAATATAATGTTAGAAAACATTGTGGTGGTAGAGAAATTCGAAGTGGCACATGTGAGGCAGTGTCTTTGGTTGGGTAGAAGTTTGCCTGTGAGAGTAAAAAATAGGAGGAATTTATGGAATCTCTGTTTCAGTTTATCTCTTGAAACTATCTTGGGACAAAGAGTGCATGCCCCACACTTGTGACTGCTAAGAGCTACGATATGGGTATCTTCAAGAATAAAATCAGAACAGCACTTATGGGGAGCTGGCCACAAGAGATGGGAAATAAATTTGGAAATCTATTTCCTTAGAGTTCCTTCCCCAAACTCCCTGATTGGTGCATTCAGATCTATTATAGAGATTCTTTGTCCTGATGCTGACTGTGCTTGTGAGTGAAAGGGTGAAGCCATTTACCTAAGGATTTGTTTAATGGGGTCAGTCATTATTGATGGTTTTCTTGGTGACTGGGGTGTTCTACTCTAGGGATCATCCATCTTTACTCCCCTGAAATCCCTTTAGCACTTTGGACTTGACACTTAGACTCTGGCTTTCCTCCATGAGCATTGATAGAGAGGCTGATATTCCTGAGGGTAAATGAACTCACAGAAACAAATGACAAGACATTTGAGAAGCTCACTGCTGATTCTGTACAAAGTGGAAGCATTAAAACACATTTATCAGGATTTAAAACTAGCCAAATAATAAACTAAAAGAGAAAAAGGAAGATATAAAAATGAAACAAAGATAAGAAAACATACAAAATCAATAGAATATATTATAATATAGTTGAATAAAATAGATGGAATGAAGTTATATGGCTAGAGATGAGAAATGTATTAGTAAATTGGAAGATCAGATAGAGAAAAGTTCTCAGAGAAAGAAATAACAAAAACCCCCAAAGATTAAAAGATTAGCTAAGAGATAAGGAGACTAGAAGTCAAAGTACTAATATCTAAATAAAAAATTTTAAAAACGTAAGAAATAAAAATGAAGAGTAATAAATATTCAAAATAATAATGGATATAAATTTTCCAGATTTTTCTTTTTTTAACAAAAGATGTCTCAGTTTGAAAGAACTCTCAGAGTGCTAAAGAGGATGATAAAGAAGAAACCATATTTATATTAAGTAGGGAAATTATAGACTATCAGAGAGTGAGGATGGCTTAAGTGGAAAGATTGAGTGATAAGCAAGCTTCAGGGTATGAATGACATCAGGGCCACAAGCAAGGTGTCAGGAATTTGGTTGATAACTGTGCAAAGAACAATTATCAAAAACATGCAAATGAGGTCAGGAGAGTGCAGGGACATTGTTTATCAAGCTCACTCAAGTATTATTTCATCAACTAGGGGTATGTACATTTGCTTGAATTTTACTGTTAACTAATGGCTCAGACTTTGGATGTTATGCATTAACTTGTTATTGTTTGATAAAGATGAAAATAATATTCATTAGAAAATATAACTTTCAACATACGTTTTTTTCCGCTTTGTCAGACATGAGCCAGTTTATATTTTTAACCTTTTAAATATCTATAAATATCTAGTTCCTCAAAATGCTCTTTGAAACAACTTTATCCTCCTACTGGTTCAATCGTTAATGAGTTAATGAGTCTTTGACAAACATTCATTCTATATCTATCAGTAATTTTAACTTATGAAAATTACGCTTTGACACCTGGAAGCTGAAAGTAGTATTTTGTAAGAAAATATATTTACAGAGTCTTTTATATATCTACACTTTTTATAGCCTTGAATATTTTTCTTGAAAATAACTATGTTTAAGATATATGGGAATGATATTTGTACCTTCTACATGCATTTGTGAATGTTAAATAAAATAATCCATATAGAGCACTTATCACAATATGTAGCTGAAGAAGGACACAATAAATGTTAGCTATTATAACTTTCACTCTTAAAAACTACCAAAAGAAATATATGTAACTTAGCCTAAAAAGTATTTATGCAACAACATGAACTTGGAAAAAATTTACATTCTTGGGAGCTAGAGAGAAAATACATAGTTTTAGAAATCTCTGTTGTCTATTTATACAATTTTTACTATTTTTATGTACCCTTTCATATCTAATGGAACGATATAATTTGAGTGCAAATTATTTGTTTGTACTTGAACATTTAAAAATTATTCGGTTAAATATCTACAAGGAACCAAAAGAAACATGATATCTGTTACCTCTGTTATTTTCTATTATAGTTTAAATGAATTAAGTAATGTGTTCTGGCTGTCTTAGAACGGAGTTTTCATTTCTTTGGTTTGAAAATTAGAAAGTTGAGAATTTTAAAAATTTATTTCTTTCAAAAAAGAAGAAATCTAGAAAATACAAACAAATCAGAATTGTAGCCCCCTCAAAAAAGAGTTAAAGGCAGCCTTGGCTTTATGAAAAGAGGATAAACTATTAGATAAGTCAGAAGAAAAAGGTCCATGTCACATGTTTTGTTTTCTAAAGAATATTTGAATCCTTCACTCCTCAGGTACTATGACTCTTGCATGTCTAGTCAAATGGATTTTTAACATTCAGGTTAAATATGAAGGCATATACATGTAATTAAAGGAGTGTTAAATAGTTTCACTATTGCTACTTCTACAAACTAATACTGAGAATACAATGTAAATGGTGTAATATAGAATAGTGACTGTGATGTTAAGTTACTAGGCAAAAATCATGTTTGGTTTTATTTCAGCAAGGAGCAATGTAAAATTTTAGTGACTAAAAATTAAAACATTAATAAAGCCCAGAAAGAACACATAGAGCAGAGAAATAGGGCATAATCCTATTTATAGATGCATGGATATATAACATTATACATACATATAGATTTACATAGATGTATATATACATAGATACAGATATAGAAATATATAGATAAAGATGTATATTAACATATGATATTTGATCATAAATAGATACAAGATCAATGGAATAAGGCAATCAATTGGGATTGCTAGCCTATTCAAGTATATTCTTCTACACATTTACCCTTCTATGGCAAAAGTCTGCTTTGAATTAAATGAAATTAAATAAAGTCAAAGAAGAAGTGATTTTTCTTTTGATGCAATGAATTCTTTGTCATACTAGTAGAAAACACTGGTAAGCAAAATTGGACCAAATTTCAGAATCAGAACAAGAAAACAAAAACAAAATAGAGGCATACTTCCAAAATATTACAGGTTCAGTTCCAGCCCACTGCAATAAAGCAAATATTGCAAGAAATAAAGTCACCCAAGTTTATAAAAGTTATGTGTACACTGTACTGTAGACTATAAAGTGTGTAAAAGCATTATGCCTAAATATAATCTACATAACTTAATAAAAAATACTTTATTGCTAAAGTGCTTTTGGGCATCCGAACCTTCAGCGAGTCATAATGTTTTTGCTAATTGATGGTCTTGCCTTGATATTGATGGCTACTGAATAATCAAGGCTTGTGGTTGCTTAAGTTTGGGTGGCTGTGGCAGTTTCTTAAAATAAGGCAACAATGAAGTTTGCTACATCAATGGACTCTCCCTTTCACAAAGATTTCTCTGTATTATGTGATACTTTTTGATAGCATTTTATCCATAGAACTTCTTTCAGAATTGGAGTCAATTCTTTCAAACCCTGTCATTGCTTTATCAATTAAGTCTACATAATATTCTAATTCCTTTGCCATCATTTCAACAATGTTTACAGCATCTTCCCCAGGAGTAGATTCTATCTCAAGAAATTACTTTTTAAATTATATCTCAAGAAACCACTTTTTTTGCTCATTTGTTAAAGTTTTATCAAGAAATTATAGCAATTGAGTCACATCTGGAGACATCACTTCTTTCTGGTAATAGCTCTCTTGCTTTTTCCACCAAATCTGCAGTTAATCCGTCTCTTCAGGTCTTGAACCCTTCAGTGTCATCAATGACCGTTGGAATCAACTTCTTCCAAATTCATATTTGTTGTTACTTTGACCTCCTCCCATGAATAAAAAAATGTTCTCAATGGCATGGTGAATCCATTCCAGAAAGTTTTCAATTTACTCTGCCCAGATCCAAAAGTGGAATCTTTCACAGTGGTAGCTACAGCCTTAAGAAATGTATTTTTTAAATAATAAAAATTGAAAGTTGAAACTACTCTTTGATCCATAGGCTGCGGTATGGAGATTGTGTGAGCAGGCATGAAAGCAACATTAATCTCCCTGTACATCTCCATCAGACCTCTTGAGTAACCAGGTAAATTATCAAAGAGCAGGAATATTTTGAAAGAAATCTTTTTTTCTGAGCAGTAGGTGTAAACAGTGGGCTTAAAATATTCAGTAAACCATGCTGTAAAAAAAAAATGTGCTGTCATTTAAGCTTTGCAGAGTTGAATTAGCATAATTCTGAAGAACCCTAGGATTTTCAGAATGGTAAATGAGAATTAGCTTCAACTTAATAACTATAATAGCTCCTAACTAAAGAGTCAGCCTGTCCTTTGATGCTTTGAGGCCAGGCATTGAGTTCTCTCTAGCTATGAAAGTCCTACATGCCATCTTCTTCCAATATAGGGATATTTCATCTACATTGAATATCTGTTGGTTAGTGTAGCCACCTTCATCAATCATCTTAGCTAGATCTGCTGGGTAACTGCAGTGGCTTCTTCTACATCAGCACTTTCTGCTTCACTTTGCACTTTTATGTTAGAGATGGCTTCTTTCCTTAAACCTCATGAACCAACCTCTGCTAATTTCAAACTTTTATCCTGAATCTTCCTCACCTCTCTCTTCCTTCATAGAATTGAAGAGAGTTAGGGTCTTAACCTGAATTGGGCTTTCACTGAAGGGAATGTTGTGCTTGGTTTGATCCTCTTAATTGAGCAAGTCTATTGGTGCCATTTTTCCAAAAGCATGTTCTTAATGACATTTTGTGCCTCTGTAGACCACAAAATTTTCTTTTATGTCAACAATGAAACTGTTTCACTTTCTTATTAATCATGTGTACATTGAAGTAGCCCTTTTAATTTCTTCAAAATATTTTGCTTTGCATTCACAACTTGGCTGTTAGGGCAAAAGCTTGGTCTCTTATGCCTATCTTGGCTTTTGGCATGCCTCACTGACTAAGCCTAATCATTTCTAGCTTTTGATTAAAAATGAGAGACATGTGACTCTTTCTTTCATTTGAACACTTAGATGACATGGGAGGGTTATTAATGAGCCTAATTTCAGTACTGTTGGATTTCGGAGGCCCTAGAAGAAAGAGAGAGACAAAGGAACGGCCAGTCAGCACACATATAACACTTACTGATTAAGTTCAGCACCTTACATGGGGGTGAATTGTGGTGCCCTAAAACAATTACAGCAGTAACTCAAAGATCAAAGATCCAAGATACATTAGATTATAATAATAATAAAAAATATATAAGAATTACCAAAATGTGACCCAAAGACAAAAATGAGCACATGCTATAGGAAAAATGATGCCACAGACTTGCTTGATGGAGGGTTGCCGCAAAACTTCAACTGTAAAAAATGCAATATCTGCAAAGCACAATAAAAGCAAAGAGCAAGGGACAAGGTAGGCCTATAGCTCTTAACTCCATAGCTCTGACATCACTTGTGCATGGTGACCAGATTTGTTTCATTAACTAAACTCTCACATGGCAACTGTTAAAGTGAAAGAGAAGGTAACTGATTACAATTGTAGTCAATGCTATAAGACCATTTTTGTAATGGTCATAAATATGCTTCTCATTCTATTTCAATAACTTATACTTATGTTGTTATTATATTTAAATTATAATTCATTTGCATGCCCTCCATTGTCAAAATGAATTTCAGATTCTAGGTAGGAAAAAAAGAAATTGCTTGCTGTGAAAAAACAACAAATCTTTAGTATTTAATTGGATATATAATGATAATATCTGTAAAACTAATAGCAAAATCCAAATATGCTTTTATTGAAAAATCCTTTAGCGCTCTCTCTTATCATCTCTCATTTTCTCTGATGTACTAGACCTAAATTGCCACTTATAATGTGTGATGAACATACAGAAACTTACATGTTGCCTTTTGTTTTATCTAGGAGCAAGTAGATTGTACAAATAGGCTTGATTGCTCTGTGATAGAAAATGTGACCATCTGTAACAATTCATATTGTGAACTTATTACATAGATAATTATTATGATTAGTGTTACAATTCAGCAATCAGAAATCTGTACAGGATCCAAAGGAACACAGCAGGATAATACTCCATCTAAATGGGCTCAGGAAAAATGCAATTTATTTGACACACTCCACAAGAGGGGCAGAATCAATTGGACATATAGCGTAATCATTTTTTTTTCTCCCTCCACTTGGCGCAGGAGTTAGCATCATGCATGGAAGGGAGCTTGCCATACGGAACCATAGTTATTGCATCTGCATAAGAATAGATCAACCCTTTGGTACACTTAAGTTATTACTAGAGTTCCTTTTATCTAGACAGAGAAGGTTTCCCTAAAGACATTCTCCATATATTACACAGGACACATATTTCACCTTCAGTGCTATCTTTATGTCACTCACTTAGGAAATTAAACCTCCTCATCTCTCTAATTCTACTTGCTTTTAAATGTAGCAATTACATTTAGATCGGATTATATGTTTTGTAAGAAAAGTCTATCCTCCCTCCCCAAAGCTCTTTGTGGCTATCTTATGCATTATTCTTTGAGAAACCAGTGAATCCTATTGTGAGAATTATAAACTTATTTAAATGTTTCCTAGCACCTAATGGTCTTCTGAGCTTGAAAGACATGATAACTTTTTATTACCATGCTAATAAAATCTGTAATTGTTCAATTTCTAAAAAGCTGTTTTCTTGTCTTTAGTTAATCCACATCTGCTACATTAAATAAGATATGACAGAAGGGAACTTGGTAGGAGGTAGGGAGGGGGAAGGCAGAGGAGTCCTAAAGACATGCAGGTGGAAAGCTATTATCCTAAACATCTGGACCTATTTACTAAATAGTTGCTATCCTGGGATAGATACATGTGCTATTCACAAAGTCCCTTGGTAGAATACAAATAATATTTTAAAAAGAATGTTTTTATTGCATAAAATATCCACATATGAAAATATTAATTCAGAATAATCAATTATGTGATCATTAAGATGGAAGATCATTTGTTTCTATTTAATAGAAAATTAAGAAGATATGCAATTGTTCAGTATAAGTTTTTGAAGAGCTATTAATTTCAATACTTATTTCTATTTCTAAACTGTATATTCATAATTAAACGACATTGAGGTAGAAAGAAAGAACTTTATTATATACTATTTTCTTTAAGGTATTTTATACATATTTATTGTATATTTGGCACCAGATATTCCAGGCATTATTTCATTAAAATTATTTATATATTTGGGGAGTGGGTGATTATATATCATGGTGAGTCTTGGTTTTCTTTTTTCCTTTGTATATCACATTAATTTTTAAATGTACATGGTATGCTTTTTTATAAATACAAAAGAACTGACAAATGAAAAATAAGGCTGCCTTCATAACCATTTGCTTTCTCCATATAAACTAGTCTTTTGTTTTAAAAAATATTCTACCTATTGATTATTTCCTTTGGTTTTCATTCTCATCAAAATTATACTATTATTAAAAGTGGTATGTGTCTTGCATCAAAGTCAAGTTCCTTTGACTTTCTTTTTTTCTCTTTTGTATCCAAGATTGTCAATCCCCAGAGTTATCACATTCAACATTTTTAGCTATTATTTCTGTTATTTACATTTATGTTTTCTAAATTACATGTGTATTCTCTTATTTTTTGACCATTCAATTATAGGTAGTATCTATGGACCTCCTAAAGTAGAAAATAGAGGAGAAAGATTGGGTTTTCTTATCCTGCTCTCTATCTACCAAAGCATATATACATAAACACATGCATTGACATATTCATATATGTACACACACACATACTTTCTTCCCAAAAAATTATGTAAGTTTTTAATTAAGTTAATAATCAATATTTATATCATTGTGGCTATGTAATATTATTCATAGCTAAGGAACACAGATTATTCCATATAGCATCACTATTATATTTCATATTTTGCTCAACTCTTTATTGCCCTGGAGTTAATTTTTTCATTTGGTCATTTTTCAATGTGGTTATCATTAGTTCTTCCTCAAACGATCTCTAAATATCTTCTCAATGAGTCAAAACACATTCACATAATTCTTCAGTTTATTTCTTAGAAGCATCCGTCCTGGACTCTCTGTCCTACAGCTCCAATCGGAACCAATCTCTCTCTAGATTCATTGATTGTCCTGAGACTTTCTTCCCCTGACAATCACCTTGGGGATCCCACTCCTCTTCTGTGGCAAAGCTCTCTTTTCAGCTTTCCAATTTTTTCTCTTTTTTGTTTTTCTCACTCAACTGGGCAGAGCACAAACCTCAGCAGCTTCCTGAGGATGTGTATGTGCATCGAGACCTTGAGTGTCTGAAAATCTTTTTCTTCAGCCTTCACATATGACAGTCTGGCTGGTTGTACACCATTTTGCCTCAGAGTTTTGAAGATGTCATTCTACATTCTTCTAAATTCTAGCAGGAAGTCTGAGTACATTCTGTATTATGACTTTTTGTAGGTGACATGTATTCTTTTTGTCTCCTTTTCTAAGAATTTAGGATCTTAATTCATATCCATTGTTATGGAATTTTAAGATGACTGGTTTTTAATACAGTTTGTTTGTTTGGGGTGGTAGAACACAACTTTGCTCTGTTGTCCAGGCTAGAGTGTGGTGCTGTGATCACAGCTCACTGCAGCCTCAAACTGTTGGGCTCAAGCCATCCTCTTGCCTCAGCCTCTCGAGCAGCTAGGACTACAGGTGCATGCCACCATGCCTGGCTAATTTTTAAATTTTTTTGTGAAGATGGAGGGGGTCTCATTATGTTGCCTTGGCTAGTCTCAAACTCCTGGCTAGTCTCAAATCCTCCCACCTCAGTCTTCTAAAGCTCTGGGATTATGGGTGTGAGCCACCATTCTTGGCCCAGTATAGGTGTTTTTAAAAATCACTTCTCAGGGTACTCCTCTGGAAACTAATATTCAGTTATGGAAAGTTTTAATACATTTAAAATAAAATGTTCACTTCCATTTTTTTCTATTATATTTTACTGGAAGTCCTGGATGGATACTCTAATTTTGATATATTTTTGTCTTCTTTGGTATATTTCCTTGTCTTTTGTTCTTTTAGCTTTCTAGAAATTTCCATCTATTATATGTTTATAAACACACAATAATATTTTTCTTTATAATATTCTCTATAAATCCTTATTTCTTCCGAATTCATTTTTTTCTCCTTTTTTGCTAAGACTTCTTTCATGTTAGAGGCTTTCTTAAAATATCTCACAATTTTTGTCATCTGTTTATATGTAAGAGTGAGGCACTAAAAATCTGAATGTACACGCTAGCTCTTAATTCATATCTTGCCTTTTGCAAGTTTTTGTAAGAAGTGTGTGATTCAGTGTCTTTCCTGACATGAAAAGATTACCCTAGTGGAGAAAAAAGAAGCATGCACGGTTAACAACCTCATGAGTTGGGATGAAATAAATAAAATTTCATTTTGTTTTGTTTTTGTTTCTTACCAATTGGGAGCTAGGTAACTGCTAATCTGGAGTGCAAGATTTCCTCTTGCTTCTGAATATAAAAAACAGATATCTCAGAGTCCTACATTTTTTATATTAAGATTTATACTTAAGATGAATCTTTATATGAGAATAATAAAAGACTGCACAATTAGGGTGATTTTTATAATTGACATTCTAGCATTCTTCCCACACCAAATGACTTACTCAGCCAAATGGCAGTCCTATTCTCCTTGCCAGTGATTTGTTTAGCAATGAGCATATAACCCTATCCTGGCAAATGAACTATGAGCAAAAGTCCTGTGTGGAATTTCAATTCTCCTTAGATAACATGGAAAGAAATAGTCTTTTTATTCACCTGGAAATTTTCATATATTGATATTTCATCTGAATCTACTGCAGTCTTCTTGCAGCCATGAGCACAAAGTCAAATAAACATGGAAGAAAGTGGAAAGAACATCATATTTTTCAGTATATCACTGGACCAATATGTCAAGCAGCCTTGGACTGATTGTACATTACTATTATATTAGATAATGAATATTCTGCCATTGAATCAGCTTGAGTGATATACTAAACTATAGGCATCTCAATAAATATAGTAAATCACTTTATATTTAATATACAAAATATATTCCTGAAGGACAATTTAGTATAGGAACATACTTACTTTCAATGTAAATGACAAAGGTCTGTTCACAAAATTTGTGGTGCAATAAACCTAATATAATTAATTGAAGAGAAGGCTATGATAGTATTTCAGGCTATGATACTCCTTCAGATTATACATAAATTTAAAAATGAACAGTTAAATGAGTTTTCTTTCAGATGTTTGGAAAATGTAATCCTATATATAAAGTTTCAGAGGAAAGATTTCTAAATAGTAGAATTATTATAAATGTTCTGCATTACGTTAATGTTTTAAAAATAGGGCCATTTTCTTTGGTCTTGGTTAGTGTAACATAATGCTCTCTTTAAAATACTGTTGGGACATGGATTGTTTTTGTGAACTTTTAGATGATTGCTTTGTTGCAATTTTAAATTAATACAAACATAATAATTACTAAATTAATTTGATTCTTTTTATTTTGCAAATGGTGCTTATGAATATTACTATAACTTAATCTCAACAGTTCTACAGTGAAGTTAAGAAAATATTATTATGACTAATATCATATAGATTTAAAAAAACTAATAAAGGAAGAAATTAGTCTACAAATGGACACTTGTACCAGTAAGTAGGAGTCCCTTCTCACAAGCCTGGTTATCTGATGATAACCTATTCCAAAGCTTGATAAACTTCAGTGATACTCTGAGCACTCTTTAATGATTGTGACTAAACCAATCTTTTCAAGATAAATCTTCATATTAAAGATAATTTTCTGCCCTCTGTTTGCTTCCTTATCCTCTTTTCAGGTTTAGATTAATTTTGAGATGGAATCTGAAGGTAGATTATGGATTATATGGTAATCCAGCAGAAGCCATTTAGAATGACACAGGTTTTGATTGCAGTAAATAAATAGCCTTAAACAAAAATCTTACATTATTGTTAGCAACTAAACCACAGAGATTAGCATAGTAGAAATGCTGATTTGGTGTCCAGGAACCAGTTATCCTGAGGGATTTAGCTGTGATGAAATGTAATGCTAACCAATTTAGAGTTTTACATAATATCTTCTTCCAATAGGAGAGAAAATGCAGTTTTGTGAGGAAATGAAACTAAGTATGTCTTAGTGCACCTTCATATACACTCCATCAGTAATGTTTTTATTTCAATCCTATGATATTGTCAATATTTGACCATCTTGGCCCTACCACAAGGGCAGTTTCATCTGATTCAACCTGATATTTTTGTGCCTTTACTTTTGCTAAAACAAACATCTGGAAAGAAAGAAAATAAATCACATTATCAGTTTACTTTATACCCATCACACTTTTAAAAATTATAATTCTTGTGTCCACAAAATCTCATTTAATTAGGCATATTTAATTTATACATTTCTCCCTAAGGGAGGACTCATACCATATAATCATAATCTTAAGTAACAAAAGCCTGCTTAAGTACTTTTATCTGTATAGATGACAAGGTACCTATTAGACTATCACATCAAAATTATTTTGCAAAATCTAATATATAACAGTAACACAAAAATTTATGAATGTAGATTTTTCCTTTGCTATAATATCAGCAAATCTGCAAATATCAATATTTTTAAATTAAATGCCTTATGGTGAAAAGAATCCAGGACAATAAATAACAAAAATAAACTCAAGAAACAACCTTTCAGTTAAAATCCAGGCATTCGCATTTTCTTTAATTTTGAAGGCAAGACCCAGTCCTACTCATCGATGCATTCCTCCTCTTCTCCCAGTACCAGTGCCTTACATTTAATAGGCACTTCCTAGTGTTCTTGTATTATGTTTTCTGTAAAAATGTGATTACACTCCTAGTGATGCACGGTAAATGGAACTCAGGGAGGTAGAAAGCCTACATAACTGATAAATATTTCAACAGTATATTTGATGCTTTACAAATTATATACTTACACCTTTTTACTGTATTATAATAATGACATCCATTTTTATAGCACTTTATGTTTTACTAGGACTTTTATTCATACTGCAGTATTTCATTTAGTTTTATTTTAAGGCTTTACTTTGCACTTAACTGAGAGCTACAACAAAATCAGTGTTAAGAAAGCATTCAAAAATTCTACATGGCAAAAATAACTATTAAAAGTTTTTCCTTTACTGTTTATAAATTCCAGCACAAAGGTTGAAAATTAAAAATAGATAATTTCACATTTATATATATAGTAGAATTAAAGAGACTCATAAGTTTAAATATTTTACTAATACCATTATTAAGATTAATTCACATACCATAACATTTACCATGTTAAAGTGTACAATTCAGTGCTTCATAGTATATCCACAGACTTGTGTAACTATTATTAGTATCTAATTTCAGAATTTTTCAGTACCCCAGAAAGAAATCCTATGCCTATTAGTAGTGCATGTTTGTAATTCTTTTAGGATAAAAAATGAACTACACATATTTGTTCTGAAAATAAAACCAAAGTGAAAACTTAGATAATTATCATCTCCTAATAGAAAACAATTAGTGAAAGTGGCAGTTTTCCCTTTGATGTGCTTCTATACCAACTATACTCAGCAGTTTTGGCTTCATGCTTGGGAGAAGATTTTAAAAAGATAATATATAATAATTTTTCTAAAATATTTTGTGTGATCTGGACTCACAATGTCTACCCCATACACTGTCTTCCTCCCATATGTACAATGAATGTAGTGATTGACTGATGAATAGTCCTGATTCTTCACCCCTTCTATATGCAGGGATTCTGCCATGTAATTTTGTAGTGCCATCCAACTCAGGACACTCAAGGATCACAAAAGAGAGTTAGTCATCTATTCATTCACTTACAGTCTTGTTGTAATTATTGGCTGAGCACCTGTTATGTGTCTATTATCATAAATAACACGCCAGCCATATTCTACAACTGGGAATACCATCTTTCCAAAGGTAGTATTCTAGTGGAAAGACCAATAATACAAAATATAATAAAAATTAAGAAATGATTGATAAGTGCTATAAAAATACAATCAAGGTAGCACGTAAGTTGTTGGGAAAATACAATTTAAACCATGTTGATCCAAGAAAGCCTCTCTGAGGAATATTTTGACATAAATTTAAAGGAAGCAAGACAATGAGGGATTTGACACCTGGAGAAATGGCATTCCACAGAGAACACAAAGCCCCTGAGCAGAAATGTGTGGGGCGCGGTGTTAACGCCATTGCAAGATGGCGCTGACTTCCTGGTCACACCCATACCACAAGACTGATAAACAGGGTGAACCGCGCAGGTGTAGGGGCTTTTTCCTGTCTCTCATCAAGTATGCTAATGAGGGCTCTTGCGTGAGCCAATCAGATTCTGCCTAATGTACTTAGTGCCTATATAAGCCCGCTCCGAGAGCTCCTCCGGGTCTTCCGCTTTAGTCATCTTCAGATTCCCCAATAAAGCGCTGTCAGAAGAACTCCGGTTGCCGCGTCTTCCTTGCTGGCCAGGCGGGCGCGACAGAAATGTGTGTGGTTTGCTTGCGGAATATCAAGAAAGCCAAGAAAGGTATCAAATACACGAGTAAAACTCCAAAAGCTTTCTAAACACAGTTTTCTACTTTGAAAAGAAATGACTAGACAACAGAGTTTTCAACATAAAAATATATAGCCAATTTGAAATGAATTGACATTTAAAAACAATAATTCTATTTTATGCTTTAAGAATACAACTCTCCTAACAAATATTTCAACATTTAAATCCCATCTTTCACTACACTAATCATACAGCCAATATTATTTAAGATATTTGACCACCCAACATTCGAGGAAGTGTAATCTTGAATGTCATGAGTACAAAATAATTAATTATTTCCTAAATATAAATTTTAGACTTTTGAGCAATGATTAACTTAATGATTAACATAGAATGTTCCCATATGTTTTAATGTATATGTACTAACATGTAGCCTTACAGAAATGATGTCTGATTATTTGCCTCATATAACCAATTCCAAATTCCTTCTAGATTTTTGAAGACAGCACTAAAGACAAAACCTCACAAAACTATCAATTATTAGGGCAACTATTAATGTATTTAAAATCAAAAAAAGCTCTCAATCATAAGAATTACAGAATTTGAAAGAAATGATAATTCAGAGTTAACATATTTTGCCACCAGAAATATAACATTCCTACCAAAACTAGGGAAAATGTCTTCTTTCCTACCTCTTCACCCTTCCAAAGTCACCAAAATAGTGTCATGGTTTCACCTTCCCTCTGGTTTAAAGACACAGGGTCTCTGCTCATCAAAACTCTATGTATTAGTCTTCTCAGCAGTGTGGCTAATGCTTTCCTCATGGTGAGTGGACTACTCAAAATATCCACTCATACCCTTATACACCAATTTGAATGCAGTGATGCTTACAATACCACATAAAGAGGTAAGCTTCCATTATATCGCGGGAGGTATAATCTCAACAATTAAAGTACTATATAGAAATATAAAAGGGATCCCCTATCCCACCATAAACTTTAAGAACTATTAAACTAATTGAATTGTTGTTAGACTGTGCACATTGGTCTAAGAATTATGCCAAACAATCTGTTCTCAAAATAAAGATTTGGGAAAGGAAGTAGGTATAAGTGAAAGACTATTGTGAGTGTTGTCAAGAGTTAGTCATCTTATCTCTTGGTGTATGGTTAGTACGTATTCTCTCTTCTAATAATGAATGAGAGAAACAAGGGCATGTATCTAAGGTAATACAGAAGAAAGGTGAAAAATATTACCCCAAGGATGGGCATACTTGGGAAATTATTTTCCATAGGAATCTGAGGAATAATGCAGTAAACCAACAATTTTAATGTAATAAGGCGGTGCTATTTCTAGCACTTGTGACCAGAAAATATTTAAAATATGCGGAAGTGTAAAGAATTCTGAGTGAGAGAGGGGCAGAATACAGGCAACCAGAAATAGGAGTAACAGGTAACTGACCCTGTGGATAATCTGAAAAGAGATATTGAGGGAAACTTTAGAACAAACTTAAAACCCTTCTTTGAACATAAAAAAATTAAAACAAATCAAAAGTGGAGTATGAATATAGAGGACAACAAAATAAATCCAAAAGTAAATGTGTTCTTTGCTGTATGACTGGATCAATGAGAACAAAATTAATAGTCAAATTTATACTTTAAGAAATCCTTCTTTTCCCAAAGAAAAGAAAATTAGGTTTATTAGGTTCACATTGGATCACTCAAGTTAATTCTATTTTGGTTAAATGTGGTGGACTAATCATGTGTTTTGCTTTTCTTCACAAACCAAGGGATATTGAAATAATCATAGATAAGTGGAGAAAGAGAACAAAAGAGAGAATGAAATCACCAACATGCTAGAAGTCGGGGAAAGGAAATTTTCTTAGTCTTTTTGGCCTAGTCTAACAAAATGCTGGGTAATTTTTAAACAACAGAAATGTATTGCTCACAGTTCTGCAGGCTGGGAAGTCCAAGATCAATATGCCAGAAGATTCTGTGTCTGATAAGGACCTGTTCCTCATAGATGGCATCTTCTATGTGTCCTTACATGGGAGAAGGGCCAAACAAGCTCCCTCAAACCTCTTTGGTTCATAAACTTTATGACACTAATCCTTATGAGCCTTCATAAGCTAATCACATCCCAAAGCCCCTAACTCTAATACCATCACCTTGAGGGTTAGATTTCAACATACAAATTTTTTGGGGGGTACAAACATTCAGACCATAGCAGCATCCATCAGATATTCTGGGAATACTTGAGAAGCCAAAAGCAGAATGAATTGAGTAGTTGGGGAATGACCTGAGGAAACCAAGATCCTAGTTGTAAGAGACCTCCCAGGAATGTCCCAGAAAAGCAAAACATCTACAGCAATATATCAGAGATTCTTTATTTTCTCAGGTCTGCAATGGATCATATATACTGCCCAGATTACTTCTTTTAAAATAAAAATTTCTCACCATGAATTGAAAAGTTGTCCTGGACTTCATAGACTTCATATTTTGAAAATTCTTATTTAGTGGCTCTGGAATGGGGTCTGAGTACATGTATGTATTTAAATTTCTCAGATGATTTTGAAGGATATTCTTGGCTATGAATTGCTGCCTTCAAAGCAGGTTGTGGTCACTTACTTGCCAGACTGCTATTTTGAAGCAAGCTAATTAGTGATTTGCTATGCAACATGCTAGGTGAGATCATGGTCTAAAAATTTTTTTAAAAATTTGCTTTCATGTTGTTCAGTTTAAGAAACATTTAATTGTGTAGTTTAAAATAATTTGCATTCAAAGGTTTTTCATAAGAAAACACTCCTTAAATTTTTGTAGGAGTTTCTGCAAACATTCCCAGTTTTCATTCTAATTTAATTATCTCTCTCTCCCCCCTTTTTCTACATAATATAATACATATAATTTATATTACACACAATCTATATAAGAAATTTATATTATAAATAAAATCTGCTATAGTGATCTCTACAAAAATTATATGATAATATTATTAAATAATTTATAATATATTTATAGTTTTATAGAGAGAAGATATAATTTCTGTAGTTAGAGATTACTATACCAGATTTTTTGGAAAAATATTCAATGATATATACCTATATCTATCAGTTGATCTCATGTGAGAATTTTACTTTCTCAAAAATGATACAACTGACCCAAAATCAAAATATTAAATCTACAGAGATAGTGATCTATCCAAAAAGAATGTAGTTTATTTTGACACTTTTCAAATAAAAAAATTACAGGAAGAAATTCAGATGAAAAATCTATATTTTGAAAAGTTTTAAAATAATTTCCCCTATTAGTGGATTGATATAAAATATATATCATGATAATACAAAGATTGATGGAAGTAGGTATTGATAGTATGATAAGTTGGTAACAGCTTTAGTTTGCCTCATATATAGCAAAATAAGGAATAAGGAGTTTAAACTTCTTCTTCCCTGCATCCTCCCCCAAAACACCACAAAATATATCAACAAGAAAATATAAAAACAGACCCAAGATGAGCAATCCATTTCAAACTATAAAGGAGAATTGGATCATCAAATTGTATAATTGGAGTTCTGTCTAGGACATAAAAGTTCTATGCATTGTTATTTTCTATTCATTATCAGTATGAATTAAAGAATCCCCCAAGTCAACAGAAGTTTAAACTGTGTTTTGATGTTCGCAAGTTCTTATTCTCCTTTAGCTGTTGCTTGCAGGACTCTTGGCATGCTGTTACTGATATATATTTCATAGTTCATTGGGGAATTCAGAAATAGCTAATGCCTTATTTTGCTCTAGATATGGAAGCTGATAAAACATGGCTACAAATGAACAATTTAAAAAACTAATCACCAAATCATATTCCTACTGGTTTTTCCAATTCCCCAGTGAGTTCGCCTACATTTGGCTTCTTGTGCATGAGTAATGAAAGTCAAGATCTGGGTTTAATTCACTGAGCCTGAAAACAAAAACTGTTATAATCTTTGCCTTGGAAATATTGTAGACTTTATATTTAATTCCTCAGTGTTTAAGATTTGGAAGTGTAAGAATGCCACCTTCAATAGCAGGCCCCTCTCAACAATGGTTTAGGACAGTGTTTCTCAGCCTTGAGCATGGGTCAGAATCATTTGAAAGGCTAGTTAAAAACTAGATTGGAGGCCCCCCAACCTGTGATTTTCCATTTCAGTAGGTCTGGGATGGGGCCTGTAACTTTACATTTGTAATAAGTTACAGGTGCTGCTTAAGCATTGCTATAAGGACCAGACTTTGAGAACCACTGGTTTAGAATATGTGTCCATAATTTATCAGCTGAAATTACATATATTTGACTAATAAAAAACAACTTGTACTGATTTGAACTATATGTCTTTCAAAAGTCAGTTTCAAGAAATATTGACATACGGTTCCATCTACTCTTAGATCAAGAATAACAAATTTTATTTGCAGTAGTTACTTTATGTTATTAATGCCTCTTGCTAAAGATAAAGTAAAACTGTGACTATTACCAATGCAATTATACTAAAACATAGGGAAATATTTTATATTAGTAAATTGCTAGTTTCTAGCTTTCCATGTATTTTTAGCTTCAAATAAAATCTTACCTAAAATAGCCTCCTGAGGCATTCCATTGACAACTTTTAAAGTAATTCATAGGTTGAAGGAATGCAGAAGTTAATAATTTTGATTAATTTGTAATTAGCTCTACCTGTATTCCAGAGGATATGATCAATATTACTATTTGAGGAGGCCAGGCTAAGATTTAGCAGCACCTCTAGAACATATGCAGCTAATTTCTGACAATTCAGCTTATGTCCTTTGTTGGAAAAATTAAAATTCTCTTATTCATTCACAACTTATTAGAAAGTTTTTTACAAGTAGAGAAAGTAAAACATATTTTCTTTTTCTTTTTATTTTTGTAAAACAAAGTTTTTAAAATCACCTAACTCAGTGATTATTGTTAAAATTATTACTGAATACAGTGGAAAACAATGCCCATCATATGAATTGAATTTTAAGAAAATCAAGAATTTCCCTTGCAAGTTAGCTTTGTAACAAATTTGATATAGT
The DNA here is from genome assembly GCF_040939455.1 of Microcebus murinus. NCBI lineage: Eukaryota > Metazoa > Chordata > Mammalia > Primates > Cheirogaleidae > Microcebus > Microcebus murinus. The sequence continues at coordinate 53,439,317 of NC_134118.1, forward strand.
TAAAGTAGAGCTAGAATGGTTTTTGAAATCAGAAATTTACCTTTAAACAACTTTAAATTTGGTTCTCCTGGCAATTCATAACATCTGTTTTGGGATGTGATTATACCAAGCATTATCTCAGACTGATGAAAATGATAAAAAAACAACAAAATTTCTTGTCTGTGTGTATATTTTTTTAATAAGAAAAAGAAAATCAAGTTAGGACAATATTTTACTTTCCCAACTTTTCAATATGGAGAATGAGATGGCATGAATGAACTCTTGTCAGCCATTCTGGTTTAATATTTTAGTGTTAGAATAATTCTAATTTTTGTAAACAAATATATAATATACAAATATGTAAAACATAAAATAAATATATACAACAAATGACAGTCTATAGTGTTTTCTGGCATCATATAGAATGCCAAATTAAAAAAATCAGAGGATAAAAACATTTCTGTAAAACTTTAAGACATGCTACGATAAAATGCTAACAATCAAAATTAATTATTCCTTTCATAATCAGGTGATAAACTATGATGATTCTGTTGCATACTTTTACAGAAAATAACCCTTGAGATCTGACCTGGATAACTTCTGAAATCCCCAAATACATAAACTGTACCCCAAAGCCTCATTTGTATCTGCAGTTCCTATATAGTTACAACTCTAACCTTTTCCTGTCATTTCCTTTAATCCAGCTGCTGATAATAAAATTTCACCAAAGAGTAAAATTTTCAGTTCCTATTAACAATACACATAAATCCTAAGTCACAGAACACTACACTACAAAAATTCTTCCAGAAGCTTTAGATATAGAACACAATGTTCTTTCTTTGTATACTGGCCCTTCCACTGTTGACTAAAATAGTTTCCCCACCCACCTGACAATCTAGAACTGGTATGTCCTCAAGGTTTAGCACGGTGCCTCAGAAGGCAAGCAGCATGGTACAGTGGGGTTGGTAATAAATTTTTTCTGTGCAAAATTCCCCTCCCAAGGCTTCTGAGCCACCTGATAGGTCTTACTAAATGTAGACGTTAACAGAGCCATTGTTTTCCTGATCAGATATGTCTGGATTATAACCTTCACCATATAGTCAATCATCAGATACCATGTAACTTTTTTCTCATATCATTTTCTTTGCTGATGTTGAGATTATTTTTCTGTTTTGATGAATCTGTTTGTACATTTCCCAAGGCTGTAGATGATATCCAATTAATTGATTCCACCTTATGGAATAGAGTTCAGGGCTTTACCCTGAATAACTCACTGATCATAATCATTTTTCCATTCATCAGAATGTATCATTGAGAGAAAATGAATAATTCAAGTTACTGTGTCCTTAAATACTAATCTAGCTTCATAAAATCTACCACTTTTCATGTCATTTCTATGTTATATATGTGATACAGAACTTCCTTTTTAAAAGTTTTCTGTGATCCAGTTTTTCTGAAGTATTCATAACATTCAGAATGAACTTACTTCTAAGTGAAGTAAGTTCAACTATGTTGATATCACAAAAGCCAAGAGAGAAAATATAAGGTTAAGGTGCAAAATAACAAAACCAATCAGACTATCAATCTCAATCATAAGAGACCAATCAGCCAGTACCTTTCTAATAGTGCAATGCATATTGTAGAAAGATTTAATGAGACTGTATTTTCCAATATCATCATTCCTTCTTTAAATGATTCCTACTCTATTCAACTTATATCTCAGCAAATAAATGTATCAAAAATGTCCATCTTATTTCTTCATAATATCAGTTCTGTTGATTCAATGACTTACCTGTACCTCAAGATCAACCAAAATGATGAATTAATGGGTGTTCATGTGGTTCCACTATTATCATTTTTTCATTATTTTCATGATTAGAAATCTTCCTCCAATTATACTTTCCATCATTTCTACTTATGTTTAACATAGTACGTTTTGTCCACCACTTCTGTTCTCATTCAAAGATTGAAAGTCCTGCACATTTTTAGAAAATTTTGTGAAATGTTAAGCAGACACATTTGTTACCATTAAGTCATTTCACCAGAAAATCTTTCCAATTTGTCTACTTATGTTGAATAGTTCTAGGGTGAACAAGATGCTCCCCACTGTCAGCACATCATCCAGTGTGGTGAAAGGAACATATATATTGCATCAGAAGACCTGATTTCAGTTTACTTCCAATAATTCATATCTCACTAACGGCATTAAAATTTGCAAATTTCATAATTCCAGAAGTCCATAAGACTGTGGTAGATTGACTAGTCTGTCTGGGAACGTACACTCTCGTAATTTCTGAGCTATCTCCCCAGCAGGTCCTATGAGTATATGTTTAAAGCCAGGAATAAGCTTCATAAAGCTACTGCTAATGATGTTGTTATCTCAGCTGAAACTCCCATGGAGACTACTGCTGCTTTAGTCTTCTGTTTCTGCAAGGCAGCATGATCCTGAGCATATGCTTTTAGTTTAGCAGCTAATTCTGTTTCCGAAGAACCCATGATTTCTTTGATGGAGGCTTACCTGTTATCTGAAGTCTGGCCAAAACTCTTGGAGTTTGATGAATATATTCTTGCACATGAAACACTGCAAGAATACTTTGTTTTAGAGTAAAAAACATCCTGTATACCAACTCTTCCGCACATAGTACCAGCAGTATTGCCAAGTTTGCCATCTGGATAGGTAAAGACTTGTCTATTAATGTTTTATAATTAGGAGATTAAAAGGCAAAGGGGCAGCCTGAGCTGCTACTTAGGTCCTCACTACAGCTACCACATAACTGTCAAATGTCCGAAGAGAATTTCTTATTTTTCAGATCTTTTCAGTTTGTAGAAAGACTGCAAAGGAGATGGTTGCTATGGGTAAAAGGTTTAACTTAGATAATGTCTAACATCTCTATGACTCAAATCCTTTATGATTTCCAAGAGATCCTCATGGGTAGCGCTTGCCCCTGCTCCCAGGGCCACTGAGCCCTTTCTGAACTCAAGGGGACAGACTTCTTTTCCCAGACCACACAACTCCAGCAGGTTTCTTCTGGACTCTTCTCCATTCATTTTATTTTTCAAGACAGTTTAATCACATAAACATGCTATTTAGATTATAATGTCATTGTATTAGTTATCTTCTGGCATATAACAATTTACCCTAAAACCTAAAAAAAAAAAAATTTAGGAGTCTGTTTTTGGCCTAAAAAAAGCGGGCCTCGGTTTCTCTTTAGTGTATGACAGTGGTCTCAATTCTTTGCACAGGGACTTCTGTTTAGGGCTCGTTATGACCTGGGAGAAATGGATCAAGGGAAGAGGGTAAGAGAGAAGGCATGGCCAAAATGGAAACTTCAGCATATTTTATAACTGAACCTTGGAAACAACATATTTATTCTGCTGAATTCTTTTTATCACACAGACTTAGCATAATACAATGTGGGAATAAATGACACAGGAAGTGGGATCACTGGGACTATCTCATAGACTGGCTTTCACATCATTCACACATAGGTTTTCTATACTAATATGCCTAGTTTATGATATAATTCAACAGTTCTAGGAGAAAGATAGACATCTCAAAGACATCATAAATAACAAAAATAAAAATCAATACTTTATTGAATGTGACAAGGAAATCCTAGAAGATATATGAGCCTAGAAGATATGGATATTTTGCATCTATGGATAAAAGTGTGATGACAGGAAAACATCAAGAAAATTAATGTGGAGAGAAATTAACGAATTTTATTTTGACAATGTTAAGTTTCAGGTAACAATAAGGTACTTAAGTGATATATAGTGGATATTTAGAGATTTGACCCTATATCATAAAGGATAATTCAGAGATGGGCATGAAGGCTTAAGCATCTTTATAGTCATGAACTGTACATTGGAGGGAATATAATCTAGAAATAAAGGTGGGAACTGAATAGTTCATGAACAGAAGAAAAATTTATAAGCAAAAAATGTACCTTTCATGAGTGAAAGAGAAAAGGAGAAATCATTACATGTTGGCTCATAAAGTCAAGGCAAGAAAGTTCTAAGAACAGCTTCACAAGTATAAAGAACACACACACACACAAAACACACATGCACACACACAAGAAAACTGATTCTTTTTCAAGCTAAGTACTACTTACCTCCAGTATCCTGGGTCCCCGCAATATATTAACTGAGATTAATCTTTTCGAGCCTTTCATTCCCAGTTTTAAAGGAAAATAATTTATCCAAAATTTCAGTGCAATAAATAGCAAAAAATCAGAAACTGGATAGTGTAGTGTTCCCCTTCTGTCAGCATGTCACTGCTTTCAGCTGTAAAACTGATTGACGTGATTCCAAATGGAAAAGGTATGGGGAGCTGAACATACAGGGAAAACATTTGACTGTGGATTCAAAATATATGAGAGGAGAAAATATCTGAATAAATATACTTCTGCTTAACATTTATCGAAACAAGCTAAGATACTAACAACATTTTGATTTAAATGTCATGTGTCTTTTTATACTATGTTATAAAGACTGCTATTTATTTTATCATTTTCTTACACAAAGTCACCTTGCAGAGGCATGTTGTGAATTTCTCTCTCCTTCTGCCCATGATGCCAGGTAATGGTGGAATGTTTCAAGCACCCCTTTGTCCTCATGCCCACCTTACACCCCTGGGAGCATAGGGTGAGGCATTTAATTCCAGGAAAAGGACAAGGAATCTGAGCAGTTTATTCCTCCTTAGCAGGGGAAAGGGCAATTGGGCAGGTATCTCAGGGGTCTTAGAACATCTTCCCCCAAACCAAGCCATGTGGACGTGAGTGGAGAGAAGCGAAGGCAGGCAATGAGAGGGACAGTATGATGAGGGCAACCAAGCATTGCAGCCACTGTGCTGGTGGCAGACACAGGAAATAGGTGACACTGCAACCTGAGACCAAGATGCCTTAGTGAGAACAGAAAGAGAATGGTAGTTGTGCAAACCTCGGAGGATTTCTATCATTTCTTGCTCTCAACAACACCCCCTCCTCACAGGCCAGGATTCAAAGGGCTGTAACTCCAGCCCTCCAGCACTTTTCCCCAAAATTGATATGGCTGTGGAAAATGGTTATTTGCAAATAGCGATAGCAACAGTAGACTGTGTCAATTAGGAACATAGTCTTTGTAGGCAAACAAATACAACTTAAAATCTTGACTCAGGCTCTCATTAGCAGTGTGGCTGTCTGGGGTAGGCTCTTGATTCTCTAACTCTCAATTTCCTCCACTGGAATATATAAGGTTGAGCTCGTACATAAAATGTTTTATGAAACTGTTGTAAAATTTGAGTAAAATAAATTGTCATTTATTGAATAATTTCCAAGCTCTTTGCGAGCCTCATCTTATATTAATCTGTTCAGCACCCCATGAGTGGGTTGTTTACAGAAGGGGGGGATTAACAAAGAAGATAGCTAATATTTCCGATTACAAAACTAGTAAATTACAGAGCTAGTCTCAAACCCAGCTATACAGGTTCTGAAGTACATGCTTTTGATCCCTGCCCGGCAAAACGTAATCATTTAAATATTTGCTGCCATCATTATTAAGATTCAAAAGTGAAAACTGGAAAAATGCAAAATGACAAATTATGAAAATAATTACTATTATCATTGTTCTAATAAGAGCAAATATTTATTGAGCACCAGCATGTGATTGGGGCCTTTGCATATGTCATCTCATTCAATTATCAAGCATCCTTATGAGGCTAGGGGCATTGTCATTCTACAATTACAGATGAGTAAACTGAGGTATAGTGTGTTAAAATAATTTACTAATGGTTAGATAGGTAGTAAATTGAGGAGCCAAAATTCATATCCCTTTGTGAATGTAGAACCTGCAGGACTGAGCACTAATCTGTAGAATATACTGCCTGCACCATTTGCATCCACTGTTGTCTTTCTCAACTAGGCTCTTATATTTATTTTGCTTCTGTGTGTGAGTACACATGCATGGATGCGTATCTAAATAGTTGTATTCATATTAAAATATTCAAAAGTTGAATTCATAACATACTTAACATTTTCATGCTGCTTTCTTCTTCTAGAATTCTTTCATAAGTATTTTCTAGATTATTCTTCAATTGCCATGAGTATATTTTACTTTATGCATGCATAACATTTTATACGGTAATGTTCTAAAATTGAAAAAGGCATTCTTCTATGATTGGACATTTTATTTAGCTTGCATTTGATTTTTGACTAACATAAACCACTCTACAGTAAGTTTTTATAGATATAAACTTTTTTTAGTTATGTTAACAGAAAAACCAAACTCTAAAATAATTTAAAGAGGTTTATTCTGGGTCAACATGAGACTGTAGCCCAGGCACCCACAAGCCGGAGAAGCCTTGAGTAAGTGGTCCCGAGGTGGCCAGATTACAGTTTGTTTTTATACATTTCAGGGAAGCAGGAGTTACAGGTAAAATTATAAGTCAATACCTGGAAGGTATATATTGGTTCAGCCCCAAAAGGAGGAATGTCTTGAAGTGGTGACTTACAAGTCATAGGTGGATTTGGAGATTTTTTAATTGGCAATTGATTGAGAGAGTTAAGCTTTGCCTAAAAATGTGAGGTCAGTAGGAAGGAATGCCTAAGTTAAGGAGGTCATATGATGCCATTCCAGCAAAAAATCTTTACAATCCACATAACTACATTTTATGGATTGTAAGGTATGACTTAACTCTTGCCTTGCATAGCCTTAAGTCTTGTTTATGATTTGGTATCTTATTGCCACAAAGAGTCTGTTTTATCAGTTTTACAATCTCCATTTTAACATTAATGTCGTGTCAATTGTTGTGTCCTAACTTTTTTTTTTTTTTTTGAGACAGAGTCTCGCTTTGTTGCCCAGGCTAGAGTGAGTGCCGTGGCGTCAGCCTAGCTCACAGCAACCTCAAACTCCTGGCTCAAGCAATCCTCCTGCCTCAGCCTCCCAAGTAGCTGGGACTACAGGCATTCACCACCATGCCCGGCTAATTTTTTTATATATATCAGTTGGTCAATTAATTTCTTTCTATTTATAGTAGAGACGGGGTCTCGCTCTTGCTCAGGCTGGTTTCGAACTCCTGACCTTGAGCGATCCTCCCGCCTTGGCCTCCCAGAGTGCTAGGATTACAGGCGTGAGCCACCGCGCCCGGCCTTGTTGTGTCCTAACTTTAAACGGGAGGTGATATAAGAACCCATAATATGCCGGGGGAAAAAAAAAAAAAAAAAAAAAAGAAGCCATATCTGACCTCTGTTTCCAACATGGCTGGGGACTCAGTTTTAGTTTTTTCTGGGGTCCCTTGGCCAAGAGGAGGTTTATCAGTGGGCAGCTTAGAATTTCATTTTTAGAGTTACCAAATTATTTCCAACCTAAATTTTCAGAAGGGAAATTCTTTTTTTTTTTTTTCTTTTGGGTTTTTTTTTTTTTTTTTTTGAGACAGAGTCTCACTTTGTTGCCCAGGCCGTGGCATCAGCCTAGCTCACAGCAACCTCAATCTCCTGGGCTCAAGTGATCCTACTGCCTCAGCCTCACGAGTAGCTGGGACTACAGGCATGTGCCACTATGCCCGGCTAATTTTTTCTATCTGTATATTAGTTGGCCAATTAATTTCTTTCTATTTATAGTAGAGATGGGATCTCGCTCTTGCTCAGGCTGGTTTCGAACTCCTGACCTCGAGCAATCCGCCCACCTCGGCCTCCCAGAGTGCTAGGATTACAGGTGTAAGCCACCGCACCTGGCCTAAAAGGGAAATTCTTAAGCATAGGAAAATTCATATGACTTGTTATACATAATACCAAATGCTTCACTGAACCATAACACTCTTCAATGTCACAACGTTCTTCAATACCAACCTCAAGGGGACTATAAACAAAATGATTATTCATCCAGTAGAAATGATGAGTTACGGAGTTCCCACAATCATTCTGTACCCTGGGCCCTAGCAGCACATGTAAATGGCTTGCCAAACCTTTCTTGTATTCAGAGGCCACTGAAGAGCACACCTAACTGACCCCAAAGTCAACCGGGAACATTCAACCTTGAGCTCATTAGCATCATGCCATAACCAATAGAGCTAATTTTCCAACTAATGCATCACAGCAGGTACTTAATAAGTTCTTGTTTGCCATCTCTTGCTCAATCTCATATGCCCACATTCTCTCCTGCTCCTCAGAGTCCCCAGCAACCTCAAACTGCAAATCTTAAAAACACATTTTCATTTTCCCTAAGAGCTTTGCAAAGATCTGACTTTCTTAATGATCTTTTCATTTAGATAGCATAGGAATGAATTTATTTTACCGATGTTTATGGAGCTATTATTTGTCTGGTTTTATCACCTTTTTTGTATCATTCTAATTTGTCTCTTTTAAAAAATATTATTAAATAAAAATTGTATCTACTTTTTGTTTACATGATGAGAGTTCCTGAGACTCTGACACCTTAAAAGTTCTGAAAAACAAAGGAAAACATTTACCATCTGTTCTCTCTGAGGGCTACTTGTGAGGTTTCATCTACATAATAAGACCACCTTTGCTAGCCAAGCCTCCTCTTCTCTCCCTCCAGTCACCTGTCTTGCCACTTTAACCTGATTCACCACCATAACCTGATGTTGGCCCCACTCTGAGCTCACATTCTCTCCGCAACCTCAAGCTGCTATATAAGCTTCCACACCCCGTTGGAGGGTTGGTTCTTAATTCTGAAAGCTCTTGTGGACACCTTAAATAAATGTGTATGCCTTTTCTCCTATTAATCACCTTTTGTGAGTTGATTTTTCAGCGAAACTTCAGAGGGTGAAGAGGAAGGTTTCCCTCAGCGCCAACACTCCTATAGGGACTACTGTTTTATGTAATTTGTGTAATTCATTAAAATATTAAAAATGATGCATTTTAATTTATGAATTCTCTCATAGTAGTGACTTCATTTTTAAAGGAAACTAAAGGTTACAGTGAACTCCATGTGTTTAATGTGATAGTGTCACTCAGTGTTGTCTTTATATTCTAAGGTATATACATGCAATTGTTTAAGTGAAGGAAAGATATCCCAGAGGATATGCTATTTGATCAGACTATTTACAAGTCTTTTTAGGTTTTACGTATGACAAAATTACTCATAAGAAAAAGTTATATCTTATCCATGGCATAGTTATTCAAAAACACCCATTATCAAAAGGTCTATTTATTATTATATCAATTCTTTGAGCACTTTTTAAGGAGCTATTGTGAAGCAGGTATTTGTTCTAGGTACTAATGAAACAAGGATAAGTAAGACATTGTCCTTTCCTTTAGAGCTTTATGGTACAGTAAGGAAAACAACATATGAGCATAGTTCCATGTGATAAGTGCTGTGCTGAGGGTATGCACAAAGGTTTTTAAAAGTGTTTCTATTATGTTCCTTTAATTACTTTTTATAACACTAGCATTTGCTGCTATTTTCTTCAGTGTGTGAAACAAAACAGTCTCTCATTTTTCCTTTTTTTTTAAAAAAGTCCTCTTTCTCTTCACAGTAAGCATGTAAGAGGGCCTGTATTAAATTTTTGCTTTCCTGTAATGATGTGGAGGAGATAATATTTATTAACTTGCTTTGAACTACAGCAAAAATAAGAGCTTGTAAAAAGGCATTGCTTGTTTTGATCTAGCACCTTGACACTTTGATCTGTCCTTCCTTTGAAGACAATTCTAAAAGGAAATTTCAGGTATACACAGGTAAAAATATTTTCATAAAAGATCCAGAATGCCCAACTGAAAGGGATATCATTCCAGTATAGAAAAATGTGTTTTAAACTTATTCATACTTTCCCTGACAATGGTGACAATCCAAGCTTTAGTGTTCTTCAAGGTATTCCGAAATCTCATTCTGATATGTCATTATTTCTTAGCAATTCATTAAACTTCCAAACAGCTTTACAAAATGAATCAAGAGGCAATAGTTATGTGTATTTACACACTTGATAGTTATCCATTTGATAGCTTAATTTTGAAGTTTTTTATATACATTAAGAATACAGATTTCTAATTGTTAATGCAAATTCCTCCTCATCTAAACTGTACAAAATAAACTTGATTAAATCCTTTTATTATTTCAGAAAAGTAAGCATACTGTCCTTGCTATATACTTTATAATAATTGTTTTAAAAACATGATAAATCTGCCCTTATCCATCAAGCATATGTTTCTCTAAGTCTTAGACCATACTACCTATTGCAGAAGCTTCCCAGATAGTGTAACTGCAGGACCAGCTCAAACTGGGCCTACTCTGTTGTCAACAAAATATGAAGTTACTTTGTAGGTATAGCAGTGCCCAAACTGCAAGTTATATGGCCAGGGAAGGTGCAATAGTAAAAGCTTTGACCCTGTAACCACACCAGAAACCAACAATACTTCTCTGTGGAACCAAGAAGACTGGGAAATGACTGGAACCTGACCATTGGAACTCTTTCACAATTCACTATTGCACGGTCATGGAAACTACTCACATGCCTGTCAATTCATGAGTGGATAACTAAAATGTGGTATATGCTCACAATGGAATATTATCCAGTCCTAAGAAACGACAGTGAGCTAGCACTGTTAATGCTATCCTGGATTAAGTTTAAGCCCGTAATACAAAGCGAGATGTCACAAGATCTGGGAAAGGGGCTATACATCTACTCGCCATCAAATTGGTACTGATTGACTAAAACTGCGGTGCTCAAAAAAATGGTAGTGTTCACCAGGGATTGGGGGGGAGACCCACATCTTAAGGAAGTGACAAGCATTATAGGGGGAGAGGGGAAGGGATTACCTCTATCCCTTTTTAGGGAGAGATAAAGACATACATTGTAACCAAAATGTCTGAAAAAAAATCTGTAATTGGGAAGTGGGCAGGTGGAAGGGGGAGGAGGGGAAGGGTATGTACTTACACAGTGGGTGTGGTGTGCACCACCTGGAGTTTGGACACCCTAGAAGCTCTGGCATAGTGGGGTGGGGGAGGGGGGGCAGGGGCAAGATATGTAACCCCAACAATATCTGTACCCCCATAATATGAAGGAATAAAAACAAAGAAAAAAAAAGAAGTAAGAGGTCCATTGGCCAGGAAGACTCAGGTCTAAAATCTGCCTCAACCTTACCATAAATGGTCAAAGTTGAAGCCTTCCAATCAGATTCTGCCAAGCCAACATTCCTAAATCCTTTCCTTTGCTTCCTTTGCTCCCCTTAAAACTTGCCCCAGACCCCAAATTGTGGAGACAGATTTCAACTCAAGTTCTGTCTCCTTGTTTGTTGGACTTGTAATAAAGCCTTTCTTTTCTCAAAAACTGGTGTGATAATATTGGCTTCTGTGTGCATTGGGCAGCAAGCCCACGTGCTTGATAACAATTCCATTCTTTAAAGTGAAAGCTCGCACGCAGAAAACAAAGATCTCTTCTCTTTACATATTTTATATAGTTTTGTTAATAGCCCTTATGTGTAATAAATTTGGTTTTCGTAGCTGTTCATCTCACTAAACTGGAGCCCCAGTACCTCAGATGATATTGTCATTAATCATATTAGCAAATAAATACATATATGATCATGCCCAGATAGTAAAATAACAAATATAACACAATTAAAGATAGAAACTTTCTTCATGTCTTGTTCATTGCTTTTATGTAAAATATAGTATTAGAGTCATAAAAGAGTTTCCAAATTTAACTGGAATAACAGAGGCCATAATTTTTTTTAAAAGAAGGAAGAGAATCTCTTAATGATTACTGAGATGTCATTAAATTACAAAATAAACCCAACAGGCATAACGAACCACAAAGAAAGTTCTAAGATTTTTCTTATTAGATTTGCTATGCTCATTAGGCTTTGAATTAAGACTTCTATCTTTTTTTTATAAAGATTTAGTTACAGTTTATAGAAGTGAAGATGAAGTAGGATACAGTGGGAACTGATGAGGGAAATTGCACTTCTAAGAACCCTGGTTTATAGTGGTGATAAACATAAGTCAAAGAGTCCAACAATCTTGAAATTGATTTTTATGCAATGAACAGATGGTGAACCACATAAAAATACTTAAATAGTAAATACTGTAATATGGAGACATATTTCTACTACTTTGTTAATTGCAAAAGGAGAATACACACTTTTACAGTGATTACTCATCTATGGAACAAATATTTATTGATCCCGCTATGGACACAGTGATTTTTTAGTTGCTAGGAATACAGTAATGGTTAAGAGTCCTTGCTTTTTTAGAGTTTGCAAGCTAGTCAAATTGGAGGTGAGGATGGCAGGCTGAATGCAGGCACTTAAACAGATATTTAAAGAAAAAAATTTTTAAATCTTTCAAAGGGAAATTGTAAGGTGCTTCAGAAACCACAGTGTAGAAATAAATATAAATCAAAGAACCAATGAAGTCTTCTAGGAGGAAAAACTCATAAATGCACTTCAATTAAATTTTTTAAATAGATGGGATTTCAAGTGAGGAATTGACTGTGTCAGGGAATAAGACTATATAGAGCAGATTTCATCTTCTTCCATTTTTCTGTATATTTCCAGTTGTGAATACTTCATGTGTATAGCTTCTACAATTGGAATAATAAGTTATAGACTGATATAACAAAATAACAATAAAGGGATATAAGTTAATTTAGGTATAAAGACAATATTTAGGGGTATTTATGAAAGAATAAAGGACAGGAATTCACATAGGAAGAATTTCCAGTAGAACGAAATTAGATATTGGGTGAAAAAGTACACATAGGTATGCTGATTTTATCTAGGAAGACAGGGTACAACAAGATATTTAGCTAGAATAGAATGCTGAAATAACTCCCAGATGGCGAAATCAAGAAGTTCTTTGCCCCTCTTCATAGCTGAGTTCACTCTTTCTCTTTCTCTCAGTCAATACCTTTAGCATCTACTATTCACATAGTTCCTTTTCATTTTCCTCTGAAGAATGCTATTATGTACCAATTTTGTTTATTTACTTATGAAACTTTTAAAATAATAATGCATTTTTGTGATATATTTGTGATCTTCAGTGTAGATAAATGTGCATGACTTTTTAGAATATTTAAATGTTCCCCAAATGCTGGATATATTTACATATCGATGGTTAATTTATAATTCAAATCGAAAATATAAATAATAACTTTTCAATGAGATTTGTATAATTACAAGCTATTTTATAACCATATTTTTATTGCACTTTGACCTAGCACATATTAATAGTAGATTCAGTTAATTAGTTTTAATGACTGATAGAATCAATAAATTTTAAAAATTACTTATATATCAATTAATACTTCCAGCCAGACAAAAATTTACTCCCTTAACTTCAAAATAATTGTAAGTCTGTTGTATACTTTGGCTCGTTGTATATAATTTTGTAAAAGATATATAGCTGTATATCCCTTAGCATTACTTTTTTTTTTTTTTTTTGAGACAGAGTCTGACTTTGTTGCCCAGGCTAGAGTGAGTGCCATGGCATCAGCCTACCTCAACTCCTGGGCTCAAGTGATCCTCCTGCCTCAGCCTCCCGAGTAGCTGGGACTACAGGCATGTGCCACCATGCCCGGCTAATTTTTTTTCTATATATATTAGTTGGCCAATTAATTTCTTTCTATTTATAGTAGAGACGGGGTCTCACTCTTGCTCAGGTTGGTTTCGAACTCCTTCGAGCTCAAACGATCCACCCACCTCGGCCTCCCAGAGAGCTAGGATTATAGGCCTGAGTCACCGCGCCCGGCCTAGCATTACTTTTAAAACACTGAAATGATATTTAGATAAAAACCTTATTAAGATATAGCTTTATTCACTTTGAAATCATGGAATCATACTGAAAAAATTAAAGAGTTAGTTAATCTCTTTCAAAATGTTACTTGATTTGCACAGGAAGTAGGGAAATCAACTCTATAACTAGAAAATGAGTGAGTTCCTCTTTGTGGTGCACAAAAAATTTACTTGGGCTATGGTCATGTGCTTTATATAGTACAGAGATTTCACTTTTTTATTTGACTCTCTATGAACACCTAAAATATGGTTTTATATGCCACAGTTTCCTTAGTAAGAATCAGTAGTGAGAAACAAATGGCTTGAGTGAGTCCTGAAGTCAGTACTATATATGAAAGACTAAAATTAAGAATAAAATATTGCCTAGACTAGTGAGTGATGAGAAGAACTGAGAAAAGAGGGAACCACAGTTATTCAGTACCCTCTGATGGGTGGTTACCTCATCATCATAGAGAAGTCAAACAAATCTTTAGTAAAATTACAGCCATCAGCATAGTAAAATGAATTGAGATTTTTATATTACCAAAGACAGTAAATAAAATAAATGCCCATATCATATTAATGTCAGAAGCTCTTATAATTAATCCTAATTATTTGTTAAGACATTAATTCATATTTGGAAACAAAAATTTAATCAATATATATATAATTAATTCAATAATAGATTATAAAACATTTCTAATTTCAAGTATCAGTTTGAGCAAATATAATCAAATTCAACAATATTTTAGATCTGTATTTGAGAGCTAAATTCAAATATTAAACATCAAATATACTATCAACTTGATTTGGTCTTCTCATATTTCCATTAGAATAACAAAAGTTAAAGAGAAGTACATGCTTCTGAAGAAGTAGGGAGAATACGAACTCAAGACTGATTAAACTGGTTCAGTCATTCTGGAAAATGAGAGAATAAAAATAGCTCAGAGCAGTATGAATGTATATTAAGGACAACTTGAATCTATGCTCCCAGGTTGCAGTCTTCAAACTTGGGCCTAATAAACTCTCTACCGAGGTAAAGTTTACCTCAGTTTTTTTCTTTAGGTTGACAAAATCATATCGGAGGTTTTAGAAAAGATAAAGATATGTATGTTTTGTAACGTGGTACTTGCACTCCAAAGTTTGTACATGGTTCTGCAAGGATGCTTATCATGGTATTGTAGGTGGATGCAGACAGTTGAAGAAATTTGATGTTTATCCCTAAAGTAGTAATGAACACAATGAATTGAATGCTATTAAAATCAACAAACTGGAGGTACATTCGGCAAATTCACAGAGTAGGAAACAGAAAAAGGCATCAGTTAGCTTAAAATATATACAGACACATAGATATTTAAGGAATTTATTTATATTGAATAGTGTACTTCAAGCATCTCAGAGTGGGTAAATGGGATGAGAAGGGAGATGAGAGAAGGAAGGAAAATAAAAATGAAACGAGAATGGATTTCCACAGATTGAGAACAACGAGCTGTGAATCAAAAATGTGACCAGCTCTACTCTGCATGGGAAGAACAAATGAAACACTCAATCAATTAATCAATCAAGAAAAGTATATACTTTGGTGAGCATTAATTAAAAAATAAGTACATTGAAATTTTTTCTAAAAATTTTACTGCAAATTTAATGTTTTCTATTTGTCGCAATTCTTTTTGCTTCCTGCTCCACTTCCATGTTTTTAACCCACCCTAAAAAGCTGAGAGGGTTAAATGAATAACTAAAAATAATTTACAGAGAAAGTGTCATTGAAATATAGAAAAGAAACATCCTGCATCACTCAGAACATTTTTTTATGGCAATGTGAATTCTCTTCATTCAAAAAGCATCTTTTAATATTTTAATTAGGATACTGTGTTATGTGAAAGGAACATCTGATTTTAGAAATGCAAATGAGGGTATGCTATGAAAAGAAGATGCAGAATTAAAAAGGTAATATGTAGTTCAGCAACCAGCTATGAAGAGAAAGAATGTGGAGAAGGATCAAGGAAATAGCATGATTTGAAGTAAAAATTGTACTAGCATTTTTCAAATTTAGCAATTTGACAAGGTTAATGACAGTTTTAATATACATGTTACTTACAAATGCAGTAATTATCTTTGGCTAATAAACTTGAAATCAATCAATAAGCATATATTTATTGACAGTAACTAGAAGCAGTTACTGCCCCTATGTGTGTTCCCTATAGCACCTCCAGCCTGCCGAGTAGGTAAATGGTACTCTATGCAGTTATGTCTACCTTGGCTTCCATCTTTCCCCCATTTTCTCTTTTTGCTCATTGCTACAAAACAAGGAGTAATTTCATTGCAGAATATGCTATGTAATATAGCTGGATTTTGAAGTTTTTCCATTTTAAATATAAGAGAATTGAGTCTCTGAAAGGTTAAAGAGGTAGGCCAGTGACCAAGCTGGAACTGAAATCAGTCAGGTTTGCTGTTAAAGCCTGTGATTTCAACAACTAGACTATACTACCTCCGGACAGTAGGACTTCCTCATTCCTAATGGAGAAGTTCATCTCTCTCTCTCCCTCTCTCTTTTTAATTAAATGTTTGTTGTTTCTCTGTGCAAGGAAAAGAAGCCTAGCTAGGGGGGAAAAAACTTCAAAAGAACTATGTAGCGTCCCTTAATCAGGAAAATAACTGTGAGACCACATTCTTCAGGAGAGAAACCTTAAGAAACAGTAAAGATAGGAGAAAGACGCGAGTGAGAGAGAGAGAGAGACATCCATCCATCCATCCATCCATCCATCCATCCATCTATCCATCCTGGAGCCATAGAAGTAAATAAAGGAGCTCAATGGGGAGAGAGATGCCCCAAGACAAAAAAAAAGTTTCCTGGAATGGCTTTATATTACTAGCAGTTGCTGAGCCCCTTACTTCTTCACACCTGGAGGTTGTGTTGCTCATTCATCAACAAAATTCTTCATAACCAACCCTATGTCCACTACTTAGGCTCCACTGGCTAAGGAGGGCACGAAATACTAGCATGGGATAATGGAAACATACTTTGCAAGTTGGAAAGAGACATGTCCACATAAGAGATTTAGGAACCACACAGATTTAAAAATGGAACTATCATTAGACTATTATATAAAAATTCCCACAATTAATGACATGAGAAATTAACAATGTAACATGAAAGACGTAAGATTTAAATACACGCATATATACATGCATGCATTTATACATAGATGTACACATATATATTGAAATGTAAGATTCAGTGCATGCATAAATGATCATGCACTTATACGCAAGCACATGCATAGCATAAAGAGGTATAAAATACATTAAAATGGCATTAATGTGTCTCAAGATTATAGAGAAATGTTTTGTTCTATGCATTTGTAAAAAATTTTTAGGTTTCTACATCCATGCCTTACTTTTATAATGGAAAGAGCATATTTTTAAAAACATAATTAAGTTCCACACATGCAGAAACACCACTCACTAAACTTGGTGCCAGTAGGCTTTAAGTTTCCCAACTATCTGCTGCAGTTCTGTGACTAAAATTGGACCACACTGGACAAAAACAGTTCTTTGCAACCATGTGACCGATAACTTCAAAATCTCCTGCATAGGAAGCACTAAATAACTTACACAGTCAGAACTAGGGTCGCATTTATAAGCAAAGATCTAGGGTAATTCTCTGAAAGGCTGATCCCACATGTACTTTGGGCATTTAGATTCACTGCTGGTGTGAATGTAGCGTAGATGAAAGTTGCTTCCTGCTACCCAGCAAACCTGTCCACACCTTTCCCTTTCACATGTGACAATCAGCAAAGCCCTTTACATGATGATGGTGCAGAGATATTAACACATATTCTAGCTATAATATTGAAACCACCATAATATTCCCAATGTAACAATTTGTAATTCAATCATATTAATTTTTACTTCAATCATTTAGCTTTCTATGTATCTTCCACATTGAAAGGAAAAATAAATTACTCTAGGCCCCAATTTTATCACAAGAAGAAGAATTAAATATCTTATAAGCCTGGTCTTCTCTAGTGAGTTATAAACAAGTTCCTCTTTCTGAGAAGAAAATTAAATTCCTATTGCATCTGGAAACTCTTGCTAAAATATTTTATTACTGTTGTTAGGAGGTTTAGAATAATGGAGGCAGTGTTGAAGTAAATACAGTGTCTCCATTTTTTGTCTTTTTAATCATTGAATTATCCATGTTACCACCACTTTCATAGTTTCTTTACTGTCAATTCATGAAACAGAAGCTATAGGTGGGGGTATATGCTATTGGATCCACACAATCCAAAAAATGGCTAAGAAAATATGAGAACATCTTAAATGAACCATACTTATTTTCATAGCAGACTTGCTTACAAGATTCAGCATACGTTCAATTCTTGCTATCATGGGAGAAACAGTAGAGGTTGGTTTAGACTGGGTAATAAAGGGAAACAGAAAAGAGCAAATGTGGAGGATACTTAGTTAAAGAATTATTGGATACATAAATTATATATATATCTCCCTGTTTTTTCTTGCTAATTGAGGTTTTATTGAATTTGAAGGCAAATAACAATGCTTCATTCAAATTTATGAAAAATAAACCATTTTCTATATCAATAGCCATCCAAATTAATTCATTCAAATTAGGTATAACGCCCACTCTGTGGAAGGCACTTACATTAAAGTTGTCAATTGCAGGAGCTTCTGATGCAATAATCTAGCTCTTCAGGGAAAATGACCTCCTGTATTTTTAGTAATCACTTTATCCTAACAAAGGACATTAACATCTTTCCAAGTTTAGGGAAAATTGTTTTTCAATAAATCAAAGCCAAAATGAGAATATCAATATTTATTTGTGAGCATTTGTGTTCTCTGGTATTGCCGTGACTCTAAGTAATTCTTCAGTTGCATAACCACTGGAAGAAAAATATGACACATATATTTCTTTCTTTTTCTTTTTTTGCTAGAAAATAAATTGTGAATCTACAGGGCCTAAGTAGAGTCACTGATTAAATTTAGTAAGCATTTACTGTTCATCTTTTATGTGCAAGTTACAGCCTGGAATAGAAAGATGAGTAACTCACCCTCCTTGGCATCAGAGGCTCTCAATTTTCATGCCTGGTGGGGAGAAGTGGAAGAATGAACACAAAATTGATCACTTTTCTAAAAGAATTAATCATGAGTTATGTAATATTTGATTGCCAAACTTTACAAAGAAATTGACATGACCTAGAGATTATATATGGTTATGACACTAGAAAAAATTGTAATAGAATGAATAGTATATGAAGTGCACCCAAAGACAGATAAAGTTGGAGTACCATAGGAGCTACACCCTAAGAAGATTAATCAGCTGTGGGGCGGCACTGTTGATGAATAAGGAGGCAGGAGAGGTAAGCCTGAGAATTGCATTTGAAAGGACTTTTCAGAGTTCAAGAATTAGGAGGCTCTGCATTAGAAGAAATGGTCTAAAAAATGGAAATGTAGGAATAGAATATTGATATATTATAGACATAGAATTTGCATTGATTAAATATAGAAAAAGTGGGAGAAGGATAATAGCACCAAGTTCAAAAAACTAGGATCTATTAACAGAAATGAAGAAAAGCATATTTGGGGAAATATTGAGACTAGGAAATGAATGGATTTGTTGTTTAACCTGCCAAGGCTTGGCTCCTTGCAGAATACCCAAGGCAGAGTGTCGAGGAGACTGGAATGCTGGTCTATAGATACAATTGCAGGACTCGCTGATGCTAAAAGCATAGGAATAGATGAAATTCCTAAGAAAGAAAGTCCCACAAAAAGGGTAGGTTTAAAGAGAGAAGAAAGATATTTGAAGAGTGAACCTAAGGGACAATGTCTGTTAAAGGATATTAAACTATGATAATGTAAATCGATGTGATTCCCATTTTTGCTTTCCAGCACTTGCCAAGGAAATTGTAGTTTTATTGATATTCAACTCAGTATGAGAGAATTCAATGAGGTTTACAATTTTATTGAGAATTTCACAGCCTGTGGAATGTCCCTTATGTGATGAAAAATATTGGAATACAATTCCGTGGTGCTGATAGGGTAACTTTTATTTTCTTCTAAGTAGATAGCAATAAATAAATTCTGTCACTTATGCAGCATATTATGGAAACATAAAAACTTACAAGTGCCAAACAAATTCCTGTACATTGGGAAAATTCTTATTTAAACGGCAATAATTTTTTATTGATCTGATAAGCTATCATTCATCCTTGTTTTCTTAAGATAGATCCAATTTTGTTTCCTTTCTCTTTGCCTAAGCAAAGCAAAGTGAGCTGGGTACCCATATTTCTTTCATGGACAAAAGAATTGGCAGAGTCCACCATTCTGTCACATCAATGAAAGTAAAACATTAATATATGAATAATAGTGGTGATTAATTGTATTAATGGCAACGATAATAACAACATAAGCTGTAATTCCTCCAAACGTACTAATTTGCATGAAAACAGCCTACAGTAGCAGTAAAATTCCTCCCCTCCATTTTCTTCTCTTGTAAGGTGTCTGTGTGTGTACTAGAGCCAGTTCTCTCGCTTACCATGGGGTCTACTATTTCACTCCTCCCTCCATCTGTCTTGCTAAGTCATCATAAGTCAACAGTGGGACTTGCCTTCTGTTATCTCTGCTAGCTGAACCATAAAGTTCTCTCCTGCTTTTAATTTACATGCAGTTTGTTCCTGCTTCATTTTCAGGCTACTGGGTCTTGAGAGTGTCCTGAAAGTAGGAAGAAAGAATCCCTGTTCCCAATGTGACCCACTCTTGCTATCTAATTCACAAATTACCGCAGCCTGTATTTTTATTTTTTGAAAGGCTGTTCTAAATTTACACATTGGAGACTGTAGTCTTCTCTCCTTAATACTCAAACCTAAGAAAGCTTGGGCTACGCAAAATGTTAATTTGAGTATCACATTTTCAAAGTATATCTCCAAGCCCTGTGTCCTTTTTGAGAGTGGCACATCTTATCTTACGTACTTTTCAATCAGGAGGAATTTGTTTAGTTTTGTTTTTCCTAATTATAATGCTCTTTAATCGCTCATGGAAAAAAATACACTCCAGTAAGGCCGAATTATTAAGCTTTTAACATGAAAGATAAAAATCTGAGGGTAAATAAAGCTTAATGGCGAAAGCTGGGGAAAAAACATGTTTACATCATCACCATCATCATAACTATCACCATTGTCTTTGTCATCCTGGACAACTATAGTCAAATGGATTAGGTTTCTCAACTCTTCACCCCCTCACTGTAATAGGATTACATACAAATCTTTTGTCTCATGACGTTGCAGTGCCTTCCAGCACAGCAGGCGGAATATCCATCCTTACTCCGCTAACTTTGGGCTGAACCATGTGACTTGCTTTGGTTCACAGGATGTTATTAAATGTGATGAAGGCAGAGGCATTGAGTATACGTAAATGGTTTGTCTTGACTGCTTGTCATTTTGTCATCTGTGATGAGAAGAGTATACCAGGTAGAGCCACTAGTCCTAGAATGAGAAGAAATGCTGAGCATACCTGAATACCACTTGCAGCCTGGATCCCAGCCCAGGTGACCCCATCTGTGCTGAACAATGCCCAGCAATACCACAGCTGACCTGCAAGCACATGAGCAAGAAAGAGTGTGGTTAGATACTGTAGTTTTAGAGTTGTTTATAATGCAGCAACATCACAGAAAAAATATACCTTATAGAACCACAAACAATGGAAATGTGCTGTGTAGCTTTTCAAAACCAGATCGTATATCTTAGATCAATACCTAAGTATAAAAATACAAAGGACAAGTATAAAATTTATATTATAGAGTTAAAAATCTTGTGATTTTACAACACTGAATTGGGTAGGAAAGATGGAGCTGTGACTGGGGCACTTTTAGAAAGAAAAAATAGAGGAAGACCCTTACCTTCCCATCCTCCCACAACCAACCAATTAATTTATGTGTTAATTTTGTTTGTTTCCTTGACAATGGAAGATAAACATTTTTGTGCAAGACCCTTGGAGAGCTCAGGAGGGTGTAGAGGGTGGACTATTCTGCTATACCCCACACAGTGTAGGACAGTAAGTAGCTCCAGAGTCTGGAGCCAGACTAGCTGGAATTAAGAATGAGCTCTTCTATTTACTGGCTTGTGTGATTTAGCAGTGGTGCCTCAAGCCCGGTGAAGAGAAGAATCACATAAATATGGGGAGGGAACTGTTCTCCTCACTTCCATCCCTGGTCAAAGAACATCTTTGGCATTGTGAAAGGATAAGGTAGCCACTATTGGCCAGTGTCACTGCTCTGTGGGTGACATATTCAAGTGGAGGGCACAGACAGTGGAGAGACAAATAGATCTCAACTCAGAGCAAAACAACACGAGGTGCTATGTTTTTTAGCCCATTGGAGACCACCTGCTTTGTAGTGTTTAAGAATTAACAGAGTTTTTAAGTAAAGGACAGGTACTGCTACTGGTAGAGCTTACCTCAGAGCTTGTAAAACTCATGAATTGATATTAATGTGGTGAAGCCTTGAAAATATGTGTTATATTTATCCTTGAATAAATTTAATTCATCTCAACAAATATTTATCAAGCATTTACTATGTGTGAAATGTTATTTATGAATAAGAATGAAAGCAGTGTGCCTGAAGCAGCACTACTTATCAGTTTAAGCTTTTTAAAGTAAATTTCAGATATTTGAGATTGGGAAGCATATTTCTGTTATATCTTCATGCTTGGTTTCAGCATTGGTTGACAGAGCCCTGGATTAGTGGCAGGTGAGAAGTTTGTGTTCCGGTGATGTCCAGTCATAACTGGTGATCCCAACACTAGTCACCCATTGGTTCTAGCTGTACCACCTCTATTTTCTCAACTGTAAAGTGAGAAGATTATCCCAAACTATCCCTGAATTATTATTCTCTCTACATGTAAAATTCCATAATTGAACTTTGAGTCTCAATTCTTTAACTCTATCCTTATATTTCAAATATCCTTGGAATTTATAAATGTTATTAATGTAAGGATTGCAAATTAAAGAATAAGAAGCAGTGGTCTTAGAAAGTAATTCAACTAAGATTTATTGGTTATATTAATCCAAATGTCAATACATTAGTAAAAATAATGTTATAATGTAAAAAGAATTTTGTTCCTCAAACAGCACAACAGACCCATGGTTGGAAAAACTTTAAAATAAATAAATAAAAACCTACATTCCTTTAGCATCCTTTAAACATGACTTAGGCAAAGTAGGATTTGTTAGTGGTGTATAAATAGCGTGAACCTAATGCCACCAGAAGATTTTTAACTATATAAAAGCTCTATATCAGTCAGAATAAAACTATCTTCACATACATGCAGTAAGTTATAAACCTGTGGCATTTTAAGTTGATCATGAATCAGAATTATTTTTATATTACTACTAAGAGACCCATTTAAAAACAGAAATCCCCCCAACATCATTCCATTATTACTAAAACTTTCAGCTGTTTTAAACATAACAAAAATAAATAATTGATATTTAAGGTGAAACTTCATTTATTCTATGCCTAATATATTAAAAAGAATATACCGATATAAAAGATTCGCTGTTGTATAAAAAGGTATAGTTTTTCCTTCTGGAAAAATTATGGTCTTTTTAAATTAAACCAGTTTGATTTTATATGTATGAAATGATTTAAATTTTAATTTTTACCTACCAAAATGTTAATTGTACAATGATTTTGATTATATCATGAGTCACTTAGACATAAATTTTCTGTGTAGATAATAAATAAACTAATAATTTGCAAAGCATCTCTATTTATAGTTTCTGTCCAGTTGTGAGGAGCAAAAAGTAATATTTAATGTTACCTGTAAGTCAGTCTTTTTTCTTTTTATTTTCCTTTTTTTTTTTCCGGCCTGTTGATTGCCAGTTTATTTCCTTTTGGTTTCTTGACACTTCTCTGGCATTTCTGAAGAAAGGTCTTAAGTGTGTGTGTGTCTCCCAGTAATCATATTATCGATAATATTTAACACCACTGCCCCTACGGGACACTTTTAGCAAGCCAAAGTAGTGAACTTTATTCTAACAGGAAAAATTCAAACAAAACTGGACAAAATATCTGACTCTTACATGTCCCTTACAAGTTAAAAGACCAATGTGTCCCCTTGAAACCTTTTTACTATATTGTTTCAGGTTAGGGCTAAATTCCAGTGCTATAATCTGCTATGTGAAAGATATAAGTTTCATAATATCTATTTAACTTTGATTAACATCATGTTAAGGAAAAATGAGGACATTTACAGAGTAAACATTAATAGCTTTTTAAACTGATGGCTAAATGTACCTTGATACAAATACAGGAAGAACCACTATAAATGCTACATCTTACATTCTTACCATACACAGACTAGATGAATCTATGCCAAAAGGATCTAGGTTTGCAAAAAGTGTGTTTTTTTTTTCTTCATTTCTTATGGATGTTTTGGATAAAGTATAAAGACATCAATACAGGTCAAGTGAGTTGCCATTTTGGGTTGAAACTATTTCAAAGAAGATGGTAGAAAACATGACATACAATCTCTAAAACCATTTACCAACATTGAGGATATAAAAATAGGGAAGGGGCATTTTTGTATTAATAGCAAGTGTATGCTATGCTCTTCAGTCATGCTCCCTCTGACCTGTAAGGAGGAGGAATGGAGGGTGCTTCATTATTTGCCATTTGTAGAACATAAAATGTGCCCCTTTCAATGTAAGGATGCAGTAGTCTGGTTTTTAGCTTTTGCCTGGAAAGCTGAGAGGTGGGCTTGTCTCCAGCTTTGAACCTGTACAAAAAGAGGCGCAATGGTCGGGAGGCAGAGTCCGTGGAGCAAAGATTATGTAAATGATTCCCCAGAACCAGACTGTAGAGCCAGCACGAGGTCATCTGAGATCCTGATTGAGATGGCTTCCTTGGGAAACAAGATTAAAGGGGGAAAAAAGCAATTGAGGAGTATATAAGGATGAGAAAGAAGTAAGTGACCAACACGGAGAGAGATTCATTCACTCTGTCCACAGAACTGCAGCTGAGAAAGCCTCATGGGCAGGTGGAGAAAGAGCTATAACTGGATCATCACACTAATATTAGTCAATTCAGAACTTTTCTAGCCTCCTTGTGTATTCCTTTGCCTCATACGCCACATTTGGAAGAGGTCAGAAAATACCCATGGCAAGATGAGGAAAAGGAGCAGAGGAGATAAGCGAGGGAGGAGAAGATACATTGGAACTCACTTTTGAAGGTTTTATCTTATACAGGGCTAGACATTTTAAATTTTGAATTATGACTGAAATTCAAAGGACTAGAGGACTTTTACTATCTAAAAGTGATGATAAAAGTTATAGAATCTGCTTGAGTTTCATGAAAGAGCAGGAGACAAAAATAACTCCATATAGCATATTCTAAGTACAAATGGAAATAAAAATAAAGTTGCTTGTGATTGCCCCTACAAGTATGACCAGTTCAATTACGGTGAGAATCCAAGGGCTGATATACTTATTCGTAGCAAATGAGTCAACATTTTTAAAAGACAATGATTTATAAATTAGCAAAGAACTAAAGAAGTAGTTTTGGCTAACATTACTTAAAGTCCTTTTTTACTTCCTCACATTCAATTTTTTTCTTTATAATTTATTTCTAAGAACAGGAATCTTCTGCTTAACAGCAGTCAGTAATACATTTCTGAGAATCAGATACTGTATGCCAAAATGCTAACTGGGTATCTATCTCCCACTGGGAAAAGAAAACAATTTGATACAATATATGTCAATCCCAAATTCCAAAGGTTGATTTCTTATGAAATTGATGAAGCTTAACCTTCAAAGTCCTTCACTTGTGAACCCATTCCAAAATCCTGGGAAGAAACTTGTAACATTCATAAATACAAGATTATTTATTATTATTCTAAAGGGGACCTCATCCCACTATTAAAAATGACAGCCTTTACAAAACTTAGGTTCACTCTAAACAGAACAATCAAGTTATTTCCTAGATGTAAATAAAATGTAGAAAAACCCTACATGGAAATATTCTTGAAAGTAAAATTATTAAACATTGTGTCCTGATTACCAAATAATTGATATGATTAGTACAATAGTCGCTTTTGTGTATAGTAACATCTTTTCTACTATGTTTTTTCATTTATTTGTTTTCTTATTCATAGTTTCTTTAATACTTTCTTAATTTAAAGGGGGAACTCATTGTATAATACTAGGTTAAAATAAGGGTGAACTTTTAAGGACACTTTGGAAACACTTTCAGGACAAGTAGAGCAGGCAGAGAATGGCTCACGATGAGTGTGATGCTGCAATGGTTCTTAGAGCCAGAAATACCCCCAGTACATGTCACTTTTGTTGATACATGCTGCTTTTTGCAAGGTATGTGTGATTGTCATGTTTTATTAATTATATTTGAAATGTCACTTAAGTACTTACTGTACCTTATTTTCTGAAAATTGTTTGTATTTTGTTTTCTACATGCAAATATAAAATTTCCCATTTAAATGTAAGCTGTAAATGTGCTGAGAGTTAATGCATTCTGTGAAATATAAGCACTTAAGAAAACTATAGTCACTCTGCTGCGAACACTGTAATGGAGAGATGAAATGTTGGTGGGTTTGCCTGATTTTTCAAAACCATCTTAATTTCAAAGGCTTGCAGTTGAACCTCTATGGTGTCACTGAATAACAACAAAGACAGGAATAAAAATAATGACAATAACAGCCGATGTTTATTCTTTCTAAATGTTTAACTTAATCTTCTCAAGCACTATCTCATTTAATCTTTCTAACAAGCCAATAAAAATGAGTATAATTATATACATTTTACTGATGAAAGAACTAAGAGATTCAGTAATTTGTCCAAGGTGATGCAGCTCACAAGTGACAGAGCCAGAAATCCATTGCACTTAGTTCAATTTTTCAACAACTATTTATGAAACATCTTCTTGACACTAGACATGCCAGGTTGTTTTGCTTCAGTTTCTATCATATAATATACACTGCAGAGATTTACATCTCTGTATTACAGAAATTTGTGCATAAGTTTTATGTTAAAAATTCTTTCTTGTAAGTAATAGGTTGATGGTATCTATCCTGAACTTTTGGTAGTTCACAGACCTCCAAAGAACAGTATGAGAATATTCAGTGAAATTAAGTATGCAAATACCCTATGATTAAAAAATCTCATTTTTGTATATTCATAATGGGAACTATGGATCAGAATAAAAGAACTAGATATATATACACAAGAATATAAATACATAAAATGTTGAGTAAAGCAAGGAAGAAAGAGGATAAGATTACAGCACTATATCATACATATAATAACATGTATTTAAGAAAAAAGAGATAAGAATAACAACAAAAAAACTGAAAATTTTTCAATAATATGCTCATATTAAAAGAACTAAATTGACCTCATTAGATGGTTACCAAAGAATGGATGTGAAATAGGTACCGAAATAAAATTAAATTAAATAAGGAAGAAATGTTACATGGAGTGATGACGACAATGTTTCACAGATTAATATTAGTAAATATTATTAATTTGAATAACTGACTTGAAATCCTGGGGATTCTGATTCAATCCCCTGAATCAAGCTGTCTGCCTGAGATCACACACCACACAAGGGTTGGAATATAACGCAAAATAGAATTCAGCACTGCATTCTCAAAGCCATCAATCACCAAAGACAGTCCCCTCTAGTCACTAGCCATCGCTGAGCTCATTTTATCAGATTATTTATTCAAGTAAGAACGTTAAATTAAATTTTCACTTGAATAGCTAGAAGTAATAGAAAACAAAGGTGTACTCATGATAAACCAGTGTATTGAAGTATAGTTTGCCTCTTCTTATAATTTAGTTAAATTAGGACTTCTCAAAATGTAACTTGACATAAAGCAGGATTCCTCAGGAAGTTGCCTGTAGTATTTATATCTGATATGTAATATATGATTCTCTGCCTCTCTTTCTGTTTGTTTCTGTCGCTCCCTATATACATATTTTTATTAAGAATATACATATCTTAATAAAAAATATTCAATCCTCATCCATTAATAATAATGAATGATTAACTATACAGAATACTTAACAATTGCCATATGTCAGATATTGCTGTGTGCCCTGTTAAGGAGTTTAAATGAGATATTTAATTTTCAGTTAACTCAGGTTCATACCATTATCATCCCCACCTATCACCTCCCACTGCAGATTTCTCTGGTAGTAATACATGGTATATTTAAAAATTTATGTTCTAGAAGCTGACAATATAGTTATATGAACCAAAAGCAGAGATGACCTCATATTGGCAATTTGACCCAGGTTTTTTTCTGTATATGGCTTCCTTATTACTATTTTTTTCCTGTGTTATATTGACAAGAATGTCATTCTCCTGTGTCCCTGTATTTCCCAGTGCAATACCCTAGCATCATGTTCATATTTACACTGCATTGTATTTTTCTGTTTAGTCCTAGCTTTCCCACTAGACTATGAAGTAGTTCTCTGAGATGGAGACCATCTCTTGAGTATCTGTATCATCAGGAGAAACAATACATTTGGCACACAGTAAACTCTTGTCTACTGTATTTGTTAAAAGGGATAGGCAGTGTGATGAAACTGATATCCTTAAGAGACATTCCTAGCAAAGATCATCTCTGAAATGTGTCTGAACCAGTAGCTGGTGCATCAGTGGAGTGAAAAAGTCCTTAATTTTATTTTCTTTCACCTGAGGATATTTGAATGAGCAAAACATCATAGATTTATAGCAATCTATTAGTAAAATACATATTTCAGCAGCAGCACTGTGGTTCAAATTGGTTTCTTTAGATGCAAATTATCCGGGGCTGGCAGTCTCATTGTAGCTGAGTATCAGCACGTGGTCAGTTTATACACTTTCACTCTTGGAATGGGACTCCTTTTCAGGTCTGAAAACCCTATTTCCAAAAGCCCAAGTGAATTGGTTGGGTGGAAGAGATAACCCTGCAGCTGCTTAGTTGGAGGTAATGCAGCCAGTCGTTCCTCTCAAAATACAACGTATAATAAAAAGCTGCAAATGTAGAGTGTAATAATCAGCCAAGGCTTCATGAAACAAAATTCCTACTGTATTAATACCAAAACCCAGTTTTCTGTTGGGTACTTGGCGCTATGAAGAGTGTCAATTCATTTCCTATTAAGAAAGGCATCATGGAAACATTAGACAATAGCTTGTTTAAATCTCCTTCAGGACTAGCAATTACCTGTATCCTTGAAAAATAGAAGGAAAGGCATGTGGAGGGTCAGCAAGAGTGGACAGCTGGTCAATCCTCTGGGCTGGAACTACATAAAGGCTCAGCACTGCTGTTTAAATGTGGAGTGTCATTAAATTGGCATTTAATTGAACACTATAAACAATGTCACTACTACAACCATGTTGCTAACGATTAACCCTAAAGTAATCAGATGCTGTTTTTTGTCTTCTGGTGGCTTCTTAAAATGTCACTTACCCAAGGACTGACTAGGGGGGGAATAAAAAAGATACCAATGCTCTACAAAGGAAAAAATAATATCTACTTACATAAAATTACAGCCTTACTTCTTATTCGTCTCACTTATAACTACATTGATATAAAAGTTGTCTATGAATCAGTACATACTAAGTCTACATAATTCTATTTTAAATGACTTGTCAAATCAGTGATTAAAATAAAAATGAAATGCAAAGACTTTTGAGATTCTGCAATTATTTGCTTTGAATTGGACTTACCTTTGGTAAAAATGCATTGCTGATTTGAAATCCCTGTTACATTCTAAGGTAACCTGAAACGGCAGCTACAGACTTTTTGCTGTCTCTGCCTGCAATGTCTACTGCCTAATCACACACAGTCCCTTATATAACTGCATATATAACATGCAGTTATAGTATGTAACTGAAGTTACATATGTCTCTTCCCAAATATATATGTTTTTGCATAAACCAGTTTGCTTTATATTTGTTTGTATATATGTTACTTAATGAGATTTTTATGTAAAATGTTTGATGGCCCAGATTTTGAACAGAAAACAAAACACTATTCAGAAAAAAAGCTTTCAATCCAGATGGAAGTGGGTGTGTGAGCAGGAAGAAAGTATGATGAGTCAGAAGGTGAAACCCAAGGATAAGGGGAGCTAAAAGCAAGAGAAAGATGGTTTAAAGACATGCTAACTATCTCTAGAGAGCTGGTTCAGGAAAATTTTTGAGTGAGAAACACAATGTAGACATTTAAGATAGGCAAAATGTCTCCAAAGAGCTGGATCAGGAAAATTTCTGATTGAGGGAGACACAGTCATCAGCTTAATATATCAGACACCCTCTTGGTTATTTTAAGATAAGCCCAAATCTTACGCCTAGAAAACCATCTAAAATTGATGTTGCTATGTCCTCTTTATCCAAGAGAACTAAGAAAGATTGCTATGGAATGATGTCAAATCACTTTTACTTTACCAAATAAGTACTGATCACCTACTCTGTGTCAGGAATTGGCCTAAACATTAGAGATAAAATCATGGACAAGATGCAGAAATTGTCTTTCAGGAACTTATATACTCTGTTGAAAGAAGCAGGTGATGACAAGATCTTTTGAACATTTTAAATACGAAAGAAATAAGTACGGTGTGCTTGGGAACGCAAAGAAGGAATGACTAAATTCCTCTAAAAGGAATAAGAAGTCTTCTTACACAAAGTGACATCCAAACTGAAACTTGAAGGAGAAATCAGGAATCAGCCAAGTGGCAGATAATGGGGTAGAGATGGGGGGCGGAATAATTTTCTAATTAAAGCCCTGGAGACAAAGACATTTGTGCTAAGAGATAGAGGAGTAGTGAGATAAAGAGAGAGTTAAAGAGAGGGAAGGAGATATCAAGAAGGGCTCTGGATTTTTTTACTAAGCAAAATAGGGAAGAATTGAGACTTTAAACAGAGGTACTGCATTTGTGCATTAGCAAAATGGCATTAGCTACAGCGGGGAGAAAAACTAGACAAGTAGATAAGATGAACAGCAGGGAGACTGGTTAGGAAGCTGTTGCAACATTCTAAACAAGGAATGATAGTGGCTTGAGAGAAAGATGATAATGGGAACTAAATCTAGAAACATCCTGCATTTGTAATTATTTTGCATAATTATTTTATATAGCTTATGCCTAGTGGCTCTCTATAATATATAGGGAGCTTTTAAGTTATAAATAAATAGTTAAGGATAATGTTGCTGAAATAATAAAAGCATAGTTATATGGTCTAAGAGGAAAAACTCCTTTTTTAGTCCTTGATGTTGGCAGAAGAATTTACAAGCAATGAAATGAGAAGCCTTATATTTGGTTGATCTTGACGATTTGCCTTGTGTTTAAAATTTTTTCATAGGAATCACTGCATAATATTCCTACCTATTTCAAGTCATATACAACCCCAGTCCTATCAGATGTGCATCACAGCCTACAACTAAATCCAGAGAATATTTCTGACAGGTCACATCAAGTACAAGGCCTGAAACATCCTTCTGGCAGGAAAGTATATTATCAGGGTGGTAGAATTATTGTTCTGTCTCTGACCAACTCATATAATGGACCTATAGGCTAACTGTGTTTGAGGGACATATTCTGTAGTCCTGGAGGTGAAATCCTGGCTTTCCAACATGATATCTAAACCACAAATTACTTTTTCTCTCACAAACCATTCCTCCTTTAAGATTCACATGAGCTCTAGCATCCTCTATAGACATCCTGGCTGAAAAATCTCAGACATTACTTTTCACAGCCTTGGATTCCCCAAGATTCACATATTTCACTCTAACTAAATGTGAACTAAATCTCAGTCTGTCATATTCCACTCCAACAGTCATCTCAAAGCTTCACTTCTTTATATATCCTGGATGCTTGTTCACATGAACCACTCTCAGTCAATCTCCTGATTTCCTGGGAGCCTCTAATACAACTTGTAGTTTTCTGAGGGCTGATAGGAAAAGTCTCACCAATGGGAAATCTCTAACCAAACCCCTGCCATTCCCTTGACATCTCTTTCACACCCCTTGATCCTACTGAACCTTCTGCTACACCAGAGTCATAGAGGATACTCAGGATTTTAAGGCTTTGAAATTCGCAAGAAAATTTACTTATGTACAATTGAACTTTTATATTGCTCTTTGATAAGTTAAATTTATGCAATCATCCTAAAAAGGGAGAAATTTCCAAAGACTCCAACAGTGAGAGAGAGATAAAGGATGATCTGATGGCTTCTCAGACAAAAATTAGTTTCCTACTACTCATTCCTTGGCTAAGGTATTTGCTGAACCCAGAGATGGTATCCATACAGAAGACTCAGCAACAACTACAAAACTTAAAAGTTAAACCTGTGTGTTGGCAGAAAAGCATAATTCATGAATTATAAACTAAGACTTAATTGCATGTTTACATCAATAATAGCAGAGTGAAAACAAATAGAACTGTGTAACCATACCACAAAAATTCAACCCACCTGTTTCAGTTGGCTTCATCCTTTGTTTTTCACTTGATTTGATCCTGGCCTATAATTAGTACTTAAGATACTTAGGAAACATAAAATAATTATAAAGTTTTAAGTGCTTTACATTATTATAAGAGACAATTACTACCATTAATTTTTATGACAATGAATTTCATGGCTTAATAAGGTAGTAGATTTTTAAAAACACATATATCTTAGAAAAGAAAAGAAAACAAAGAAGACAAAGCAAGGCATCTTTCCGTGCAATACACAAGAACATAAAAATATCTTCTTATTTAAAGATAATTAACACTGCTTTTAATTTTATCTCTGTCTTTTTTCATATAATTCACAGACATTCCTGACAGAGTTTGCCCTGGTAATAGCTGACTGTTCTTTTTGATATAATCACTCTTTTCTCCTATGGACAGGCCAATATCTTTTGTGATTAGCAAGGGACAGCCCTGTCTATCTCGATTAGTCATGGATACTTAGCAGTTCACTACATGCATCACCACTAATTGCAGCAAAAGTATTCATCTGGCCTTCTTTCCTTTTTATGTTTTCTTTCCTTCCCAAACAAAGCAGGCAAGCAACTCTATCCCTATGAGATACATTGGGATTTGTAAAATTTGCTATGCTTCCTCCTAATTACTATTTGGGAAAAAAAATTACTTTGCATTATCTTGGGTGTTTTTTTATGAAAATCAGGTCTCACAAATTTAGTAGCTCATGTACTCCTAAATTTGAGTGGCAAGTGTATTTTAAGGTAGTGACTGCAGAAATAATGAGTTAAGGAATATCATGTCATGGGTGGGAACATATGTTTAAATAAGTGTTTTGATATTTTTACTTTGAATATTTATCTAAAAGCTAATTTACCTATTAAACATTTACAATGAAACTAGGAACTGAGTGCAGATTAACAGAATATATGTAACAAAAACAACACACATTGAATCAAATAATTATGATGAATCATAGAGAATATTGCCCCATAAAGCTGAACAAAGTCTTTATTTTCAGGTTCTTTTATTACATTTTTGCCAAATAATGATAGAATAACAATGATGTTATGAAACATAAAATATTAGTAATTCAGGAACTAAACTGAATTCTATGAAATATAATATAGGTAATATTCTTTGAAGAATTGATCTATCAATATTATCAATATTAGTCACTCAATTTTTAACTCCATTTTCTGTCTTGAACAGATATAATAGAAAGTGAATAGTGACTCTAGTACATTAATTAGATGTTGGCAGTTCAGTATAAAATACTTTATTCCTATATCTGAAAAAAGAAAATAACAAAAAAAATAGGACCCTCATGAAGGTCAACTCACTTGCTGATAATAAAATGATTAGCATGGGTAAATGCAGAATAGTAAGTTAATTGTAATGTAAAAAGTAAGAGCATTTTGTATAAGTCAGCCAAAAATCAGGAAGGGTGACATTTGGAATCACTGACAAAGGGTGATAAAGAAGCCAAAGATGGATGCCAGGGTCCTGGTAGCTGGGAAGAATGGAGCACAGGAAACTAGTCTTTACTGTCCAGACCTTTCCTTAGTCTCAAAACCAAACTGCAGTTTAACTATGATGAATCCCATGTTATGGGTACGTTTCAGCACAAGTAAATAGCTCACTTATGGTCACAACCAGGAAGTAGTGAAATTAGGCTCCATGATCACTTTTTTATGAGTTCAAGGCCCTGTTCCATTTACTACAGTAGGACACCTCCCAGCCTAAACCTAGAAGCTGGGCTGGAGATAAATGTGGTTCAAGGAAAAAACAGATAATGTCAAGCAAAAAGTAAAGTTAAAACTGAAGCTGTGGAAATGAAGCTTAAAAATTAAAAGATATGAGGTAAGAAGAATTCATAGAAACACAAAAATTGGGAATTATATTTTCCAAATTTCTAACTTTAAGTACTCTTAAAAAATCAGGTAACCAGAAAAAATAAATCCCTTCCCAGATATACTATTTAAACAAGTTGCAAGGATAACAACAAAAAGTGGGTTTGAAACCCTGAAAACAAATTTTAATCATCAACAAAAAGAGCAATTCCGTCCTCTATGGAAAAACACAGAGTTAAATTTAAACACGTGTAACTGTGATATAAATAAAACTAAGAAAAATAATAGAAACATTTCAATGTGCTACACTGAAAACTATCTTGTGGAAAATTCAATAAATGTATAAATACAAAAATGTTGTGTTGCCAGGGTAATAGTTGCCAACTGGTTTGTAGTCTCTGTCTTCTTTAGCCATGTGAAAAATCCTATTGATTCATTTATCTGTGAAAGGGAAGAAAGAATGGCTTCATAATTAAATCCTAGCTCAAATTACTAACTGAGATGATTGCTTTTTGCATTTTTGAAATCATAAAAGAAATGGGCAGTTGAAAGAAAACCAACTACAACATTTTACTTTAAAGCACAAGTCTAAAAATACATACACAACCAACAACCACATAAATAATTATCCTACAAGTATAAGGATCTGGCAAGAAATGAACTAATTATATTCAATCACACTATAATACAATATATAGACTATTGCCTTTTAAAATAAGTAACAAGGGACAAAGGGAGACCCTATAAGCATAAGATGTAACTGCTTAAGGTTGACAAAGATAGGAAGTAGAGTGGGAAAATGGCAATATCCACTAAAGTTAGTTTAGTTCCTTTTCCATTCTATCATGGAATCTTGAATGGTTTATTGGTTTGTACAAAGTGATAAAAACAAAAGTAGATTAGCCTGGGGTAATGCCAATCACATATTCTCATGAAGTATGAGAATTATTTCATAGCACACAGATGACTCACTGGAGATTGCAGAGGTAGGTGTTTCGTGGAGACAGAGGGAGTAAGTGCATCCAGTGTGGTTCTGCCACATCAGCAAAACTCTGAGCTTGAATCATGAAGCTGCATGTGCATAATGAGAGAAAAAATTAAATACTAGCTAATGAGGTTGCAATGAATCCAATCACCATTAAAATACCAATGTCATTGTTCACAGAGCTAGAAAAAATAATTCTATTCTTTGTTTGCAACCAGAAAAGAGCCCAGAGGCCAAGGCAACCTTAAGCAAAAGGAACAAATCTGGAAGTGTCACTTCCCAGACTTTAAGCTATACTACAAGGCTATAGTAACCAAGACAGCATGGCACTGCCATAAAAATAGACACATGGACCAAGAAATAGAACAGGCAGCCCAGATATAAAACCATCCACATATTGCCATCTGATCTTTGATAAAGCAGACAACAATATACAGCAGAAAAGAATCCCTATTCAATAAATGGTACTGGGAAAATCGGATGGCTATATGTAGAAGATTGAAACAGCATCCATATCTCTCACCATTCACTAAAATTAATTCAAGATGGATAACAGACTTAAAGCTAACACATGAAACCATAAGAATTCTAGAAGAAAATATTGGAAAAACTCTTCTAGATATTGGCCTAGGCAAAGAATTTATGAAGAAGACTCCAGTGTCAATCACAGCAACAACAAACATAAATAAATAAGACTTGATTAAATTAAAAAGCTTCTATGCAGCTAAGGAAACAATTGGGAGAGCAAGTAGCCTACACAACAGGAGAACCTATTTGCATGATATACATCTGATAAAGGGCTAATAATCAGCATTTACAAAAGACTAAAAGAAATCAGCAAGAAAAAAATCAAACCATCCCATAAAAACATGGGCAAAAGACATTAACAGAAGCTTTTCAAAAGAAGATAGACAAATGGCCAATAAACACATGAAAAAAATGCTGAACATGTCTAATCATTAGGGAAATACATATCAAAACCACCATGAGATATCACCTAAGCCCAGTGAGAATGGCTTTTATCAAAAAGTCCCAAAACAATAGATGCTGATGTGGATGCAGAGAGAAAGGAACACTTACACACTGTTGGTGGGACTGCAAACTAGCACAATCTCTATAGAAAATAGTATGAAGATTCCTCAAAGAACTAAAAGCCGAGCTATTATTTGATCCAGCAATCCGACTACTGGGTATTTACCCAAAGGAAAAAAAGTCCTTTTATCAAAAAGATACCTGCACTCTAATGTTTATTACAGCACGTTTCACAATCACAAAGACATGGAATCAACCCAGGTGCCCATCAGTTCATGAGTGGATTAATAAAATGTGATGTATATTTACCCTGGAGTACTACTCAGCCATAAAAAATGAATTGATACCTTTTGTAACAATCTGAATGGAACTGGAGCAGCATTCTCCTAAGTGAAGTATTAAAAGAATGGAAAGACAAACACCACATGTACTCACTATTACATTGGAACGAACCGAACAGCACTCATGTGCACAGTAAGAAGTAAAACCCAATGGAAATCAAACATGTGGGGGTGGGGAGGAGGGGATGGGTGAAATTATACCTAACAGGTATAATATACACTATCTGGGAAATGAACACACTTATTACTTTGCCTCAAGCAGTTCAAAAGCAATTCATGTAACCAAAACATTTGTACCCCCATTATATTCTGAAATAAAAAACTAGAAGTTAAAAAAAAATTTAAACTCAGTATTGCTATCTTTTAATCAATTTATTGAGGCATAACTTTTGTACAATAATCAGCACCTATTTAAAGTGTAGAACTGGATGAGTTTTGGTGGATACACCTGTGAAACCACCATTAAGATATAGAACATTCTCACCGTTTCCAAAGCTAGATCAGTCTTCATGCTGGCCATTGTTGCCTCTGTCCACTTTCAAAGGCAACAACTGATCAACTTTTTGTCACTCTAAACATACTTGCATTGTCTAGAATTATGTATATATGGAATCACATGGTATATACTATTTCGTGTCTGGCTTCTCTCAGTATAGTGAATTTTAGATTTATCACTGTTGCAATTATCAGTATCTCAATCCTTTTTAATTCTGAATGGTATATCAATGTTTGGATATACCACGTGTTTTGCCTGTTGATGGTCATTGAGTTATTTATAGTTTGTCGTTATTGCTAGCAAAGCTGCCGTCATCATCAGTGTATGGGACATTTTGTAGACATATCTATCTTGAAAAGATTGAATAAATCCATCTTGAATAAATATCTAAGAATGAAGTCATCAGTTTTTCCAGTAAATATATATTTCACCATTTAAGGAAATGCCAAATGGTTGTTCATAGTTTTTCCATGAACTGTGTATGAACGTTCTGCTCAGGCCATATCCTTGCCAGGACTCGATTTTTTCTGTGCTTTTAATTTTGGCCATTCTAACATGTGTGTAGTGGTTTCTTCTTACAATTTTAATTTGCATTTTTCTGATGAATAAAGATGTTGTACTTCTTTCATGTACTTGTTGACTATTAATGTATCTTTTTTGAAGTGTGTACTAAAATCTTTGGGTCATTCTAGACTTATTTGTCTTTCTATTGTTGAATTGTAAGAGATTTTTGAGTATTCTAGAAACAAATGCTTTCTCAGATATATATTTGTGGAATATTTTTCCCAGTACATAGCTTGTTTTTTAGTCTTCTCTGCGTTGTCATTCGAAGAACAAAAGATTTGAATATTGATGAAGCCAAATGAATTTGTTTTCTTTTATTGTTCATGTTTTTCACTCCCTATTAAAGAAATCATTTCCTGCTCCAAGGACAAAGATATCATTTTATGTTTTATTCTAGAATTTTTATAATTTAGCTTTTACCTTTAGGCCTGTACTCCTTCTAAGGTTTGTTTATGATGTGAGGTAAGAATTACAGTTTATTCCTTGCTCCCCATTCCCCACTCCCCAAGCATGTCCAGTTGTTTTAGCACCATTTTATAGGAAGATTTTTATTTATCCACCAAAATACCTGCTATTTTGTCAAAAATCAACTTACCATATATATGTCGGTCTTTTTCTAGACTTTCTATCCTGTTCCATTGATCTATTTGTCTTTCTTTACACCAATATCATGCTTTCTTGAGTTGTTCTCTGAGTGTTGAAATAGTGCTAAAAATATTTTACTACTTTCATAGCATTATGTATATTTTACTCTAATTTGTATATTTTGAAGCTCTTTTATTAGGCCTATAAACATTTATGGTTGTTACATTTTATCATGTATGGTATTGTGTTTTAATTAGCAGAAACTGCTATTTGTCCTACAAAGAACTTTGTTAGAAGCCTAGCTAGCTTTCAAACATAGGTGGGCATGTTCTAGTTTCCTAGAATAAGGATGTAATATAATCTTTAATTTGTCTATTTGTCTGTAGTAGATTTGTCAAAGTCATTTTACCTGTTAGTACATAGAGCTGACCATGGCAGAGAATATGAAGTGACTTGCATCAACTCTACTGGAAGAGAAGAAACACAGATGTATCTGACCCTTTTTTCTAAATGCAGCAATTGTGAGATCATTTGTCATGGAGCTGAGTGGCCATACATTAAGGCCCAGATCAGGGAAGAGCAAAAACTGAAGAAAACCATTTGTCTTATTTTAGAACTGAGTCAAAAGGAAGGAATATATGTCATTAAGTGACCCATCTTGCTTGGGGTTGATTTGCATTCTTGGAAAGGACTGAAGTTGTAAACTGAAAAAAAAAAAGACTGAAGTTGTAAACTGAAAAAAAAAAAAAAAACAAACAAAAAAAACCAATCACTAAGTATTGTGGCCTTTGGGTATAAATCCTATCAAGTTAGTTGTTCTAGGCCCCAGCTAGGCAGAGAATGTATTCAAATTACTGTATTACTCTCTACAGGAAATATTTCACATCTTAACAGACAAATCTCTTTCTTAGATAAATCACATCTTGAGCAAAAATTCACCTATCTGCCAAGTGTGCATTCAGTGGAAGAGACTCAAGTACCATCAAGTCCTTGATCCAACCCTCCTGAGAAGAAGCAGGTTGCCAATGGCAGTGTTCTACTGAAACCGGAATCTTTACCACCTTGTTTTGACTCTAGGATAAGTCCATTGTTGGCCATCCTGGAGAGACCTAACACCTTGTGGATATAACTGGGTAAGAAAATAGAAATTGTTTTAGCCTAAATGTCTCTGGCTAACATGGCTGAAGTTCCCTTTGTTGAGCCTAATATGGAAAGGGAATCTGTTTACCTTTTGGGTTTACTACCACTGGTCAATGCCACCCCAGCACTCAGACACTACTTTAGCAAAACTACCTTCTCAGTTGGTATGGTTTATACATGCAATGCTCAGTTTGGACCGGTGACCAGCCTAACGTTGCTATAGGCAGTGAATAGAGATAGACCCACTTAAAAATAGATGCTTTAAACCAAAGATACGTCTAATTAAGACAGGAGATCCTTAGATTTCTAAATGAAAAGTGGTTAGAGCCAATGCAAAGGACAGAACAGACTCTTAGACTAAATCTGCTTTTACATATAGATGGGGACTTTGATAATAATTATGTTCTGGGAACTGATCAGGAATAATTATTTTAATTATTTGTACCCTAAATCATAAAATAGAACATCCCTGTTACAAAAATACCTAGGTACATATACAATTCCCAATTCCTCCTAACTATGAGATTTACATAACTTAGAAAAAGTAATGTGGTGGACAGAATTGTTTGTAAAATTAGTGACACTTCGTTCTGTGGAAGAAGTGATAAAAATAGAATTAAATAAGTGTTTTTAACTGTAATAAAGAAGTCTTCCAAAAAGCATCTGCTTCCAAAACAAACCAAATTTATCTGCATTAAAAACCTGCTTAGGCAAGTAAATCTTATCCTGAATGCCTTTCTTTAATTGTTTGAGAAATATTGCTTTGCTATCTATCTGCTGATCTAGTGATATGTTTATTCAAACAATACCACTTTTTAAAGTTTGCACACCACACATACTGGCTTGAAATTTAATACCTTAGTCATTTACATTTGGTTTCATTGTTTTCAAGTCACAAGAAATGCTTATGTTACCACTTGGGCCTTTCAAACATTATTGGAAAATACAAGGTCATATTATTAAGGTCTTGTCTCCTATTCTGGTACTAAGAGGGCAAAGTACAAATGTGTTTCTTTTTGCTGCACTACCCAAGTAAATCCACTCATGTGGTCTATGGAAAGGAAGCAATATTTTTTGCTATTATCTTTATTAAGTGGCTTCAATGAATCAAACATATTCTTTAAGTATTTAAAATATTTATTGGACTCCTTCTCTGAGCCAGGAACTGAGCTGTGTGTTAGTGACATAGCAATAAATATAGACATGCAATAGTTCATTTGTGATCACATTCTCATGGGGGTAGACAGATTGCAAGCATATCAACTGGGGAAGGATAAAGTAGTCAGGGAAGACTTCCTTAAAGAGGTGATCCTTGAGTCCAGACTTAAAGGATGAGAAGTAGTGAGCCCTGAAAAGAGAAGAGACATTCTAAGCAACAGTAGGAGCAAAATTGAGGCAGAAAGAGTTCAGCATGTTCAAGGAGGAGATGGGAGACAGCGTGTCTTGAGTATGCTGAGTAAACGTGCAAGATGGAGTCAGAGAAGAAGAAAGGACATGATCCTATAGGAAATGAAAAGTTTAGGGAACATTCAAATCGGCAGTGTAACATGATCTAGTATATATAAAAAAAGAATCATTAGGAAAAATGAATTGTGTGTGTTGGGAGGCAGGACTTGGAAGCCAGTGTTCTAGGTAATAAGACTATGTGATGATGATGGACATGAAGGCAAGCGAATAATTTAGGGTATATTATTGCAGGTAAGTAGATACTTTTGAAGGATATGAATAGATGAGGGAAAGGGCAAAACAAAGGTTTATTCCTAGATTTTTGGCATAAGCTACTGGCTGGATGGTAAAAAACTTTACAGGGATTTGAATAGTATGATAGAATAAAGATCGTGGGGTATCAGGAAAAAAAGAGCCTGTTTTAGACATATTTAGTAAGAAAAATGTATATTGCATATCCATGTGGAGATGACAAGAAAGTATTTAGTTATTTTAGGTAGGGCCTGGATATGAACATTTAGGAAATTTAGTTTATAGATAGTATTTCAGTAGTGGAACTGAAAGATATTACCTAAGGAGAGAATTTACTTGTTAGAGCAAAGAATGCCCAGGAACAATACTTGCAGAACTCCAACATTCAGATCATCCATTGCTAGATGTACCAAGAGTAACCAGCAGCCTCTTTGGTGAAAAAGACATAAAAATTGGGAAGCTGTTGTAGAAAGCCTAGATAGAATCTAATCTAGGGGTTACATAGAACAACACATATTTGAGAAACATTGTGTTACACCACCTAAAAGTAAAATAGAATGAAATCAGCCAGCACGGAATCAAAGGGTTAGTAGAATCATTCTATTTGGACAAAGTACCACTGAGGTTTTGACCACTTTCAGATAATTTGGGAAAGGCAGATGCTCTCTCGAGAAAGGTGGGCTTGAGGTATTTGTCCTAACTACTTTTACTCGAAAGTTGCCTATGCACCCTTTGATTTTAAGGGAGGGTTAGGAAAGAGAATGCTTCCAGCTATAGAAATAAAAAAAGATAGCAGAATTGACTCTTGATCTTCATAACAAAAAATTCTGAGATCTTTATCTCCAAATGAGTTAACTCCTTTACTTTCCATGTCCTTTTTGCTTTTTTGTTACATCCTGCCTAACACAGGTATTTGGCTTTCTTTTCATGGTCATATTCTACCAGGAAAAGTTTCTATCATGTAATAGGAAACACAGCATGATTGGAGAGGAGCAGAGGCCACCAAGCTAGGCTGCAGAGTGGACGCTGGCTGTCCACTGGGCACATTCACAATCTGAGATGCATTTTGATCTTGATGTGAACCTCTATTTCCTGCCCTGCAGCCACTCTTTCTCTTCCTTATATTGATAATGGGACCTCAAATTTTCTTTAGGATAGTCTTTCCGACACCGTGTTTTGGATGCTTTACCTCAACTCAGATTTCCAGGTTAGAGCTGTGATATCTGATGTGTACATCAATCTGCATATCATATCTTCTGACCACAAATCTTTTGGTTCAGGATCAAGGATATGATCCATTTCAGAGAGAACGAGGTTATAATGGTTTAGCTGGGAATGTGAGACCTTTTCTCCAACTGACTTTTTATGGGTGTGTGAGTGTTAGAATCGCTATAACTACATCAGAAATATCTAGAGCTGCTTTGTGCTGCCCAAGCATGAAGCCATCTAGAGGAAGCCAACAAGTATGGCTGAAACAATTTATATATGCCAACAATAAATGATTTTTCTTAAAGGAACCAAAAAGCTAATATGTAAGCTGAGGTATATGTCTTCAGAATCTGTGCTACTATCCACCATGTGATAATGCTTTTATACTGAGTTTCACTATTTTTCTCAGGTCTAGATAGGCAAGAAGACAAAATCTGGCATATATCAAAGATCCAGCAAAGAAAGCCTGAAATTAGAGAAGCCACTCACTGCCTCTTAGTGGGGTTTTCCATTTGTAATACTTTCAAGCTTCTAGTAAAATTCATGTCTCAAAATGTAAAAATTACTTCATGTCATGTACCTCTGAATAACTTCCCAAAAATGTTTCCACCTCACATTTTAAATCAAGAATACTACTATTTATTTCACAAGAGATGTAATAACTACATACTTGAGGTCAATAATTGTTTCTCTTTTACTCTACCTGATGATTCTGATTTAGAGACACATATAGTAAACAAAAAATAAAAATTATTTAACTGATTCATAGATTATCTTTTACAAGGCATTAAATAAGGAGTCTTTGTTATTGGGAAATTTGCATTCCACTCTACAGTCAATCATTAAGGAAATGGATTCCCAAGGAATAAACAGTAGCAGGTTTTAAAAAAAAATTAAAAATAAGTTTTTAAAGAAGGAAGAATAATTAGAATTCAGGAGCTAGGATAGAAATAAAGCTCCTAGAGCTGACTTAGATCTTAAAAAGACTCTGGGGAGCTTAAAAATAGGGAAAAAATCCATAATTTCTAAACCACAGACAATCCAAAATAAAATTATTTCCACTCCCTTCTCAGTGTTTATACAAGGACCTTCATCTAGAAAGTCTAGAAAAAAACCTTTAAATGTATTGACTTATATGTGTATATGTATTGATGCTGATTATCTTTCAATAGAACCCATAACTAGTTCTAGGAAAGTGAACATTTCCAAAGAAGATCCTAAGTTTACAGTACTTAATAGTGGAATTATTTATTTTCACTTTGGATATGGATCTATATATTATATATGACTATAAAGGTCCATATAAGTACAATGTACTTCATATTGTAGAATAGAATATATCACAATAAGATAAAACAGTTCATCTATTGAAGTCAGTGGTCATCAAAAATGCAACCCACTTTATTTAAAGTGAATTGTCACACTGGAATGTTGTCATGGGACAATATTGATAAAGAAATTAATAAAGAAATAGGACTATGCATTCTACTGAAAAAAAAATCTAGTAATTATTGAGTCCTTTTAAAGGGCCAAACAGGAGTCTGTTTTCTGGGTACTACTTCCTTTGATCCTTATTCCAACACTGTGATTACATATTGTTATCATTCCCATTTTACATAGGCGAAAACTGAGGTGTTGGGGTTAAGCAATCTGTTCAAAGACACACAGTTAAGAAGCAAAAAGTAGGGATATGTATCCAGGCATCTCTTCCTCTGAGCATGTACTATTATCCATCATGCTACAACGTTTTGCTAAGAGGACGTGAGGCTATTTGTCTCATACCTAAATAGGCGAGAAGACAAGATCTGACATAAATCATAGATTCAGCAGAGAGAGTGTGGAGTTTAAGAAGTCTTGGTGTTACCAAAATATCACTATAAAAGTGCTGAATCTGAGGTTGCTCCCTTCCTGCCTAGTTGTATAATGAATGCTGTGATATAGGTGACCTTTGCCTAACAGGTGGTGACAGATTTTGAGACAAGCTTGAAAGAAATTAAAAACCAGCAGGTAAATGTTGTTCCTACTAATGATAACAAATGCTAATGTCACCTGAAAGAAGCTTCTGTCTTTATTAAAAATTGGTGACAAATTGTTTCCTCTGGGAGGTCTTCCCTAATCGCCCCATGCTGATTTAACTGGCCCTACCATTGACCCCCTGGTTTCTACAAAAGAAACAATAAATTGTGTTTCAATTTTTTGCCTAATCTTGCCTTCTGTGGTCAGAGTGGTTCTCAAACTTTAGCACGCATTGGAATCACCTGGAAGGCTTGTTAAATCACAAAATTTTTGGGGTCCCACCCCTCTAGTTTATGATTTAGTACTATGAGAATCTGTATTTCTGACAAGTTCACAGTTGATGCTGGCACAGAGTTGTGGGTCTAGAGACCACACGTTGCAAATCACTGTATTCCAACATCCTTCAAAAAAGTTTGTAAGGTGCTTGTCACTGTGCCTACAACTGCTTTTAGCACAATGCCTAGAGTGCATGTATCAAAACAAAACAAATAAGTTAAAAAAACTTTGTAAACAAGATAAATAATTAAAAAACACTATTTTCTAAGCTAAGCCCTGTGAGAAAAAGTGTTTCTCCTTATCTTTTCTGTAACAAGAGTTAATGTTGACATACTGAGTTACAGTTTAAAAGTGTTTTAGAGAGATTTACACAAATATTTGTAGCAGTATAATTCATAGTAGCCAATGATTAGAA
The DNA here is from genome assembly GCF_040939455.1 of Microcebus murinus. Classification (NCBI taxonomy): domain Eukaryota; kingdom Metazoa; phylum Chordata; class Mammalia; order Primates; family Cheirogaleidae; genus Microcebus; species Microcebus murinus. The sequence continues at coordinate 53,484,089 of NC_134118.1, forward strand.
AACAGGATAAATAAATTACAGTCTATTTGCAGAACAAATATTCTACAGTAATAAAAAGGAACTAACTACTGTCACTCATATAAGAAGGAAGACTCTTATAAACTTTATGTTGAGTGAATGAAGCCAGATATAAAATAAAATATTTATACGCAATTTAAAAACAAACAAGGCAGGATAGTGGGTCACTTTGGGAAGAAATGGAGCACAGTAATCAAGAGAGGTTACAGTGGGGGATTCTGGAATTTTGGTAATAATTTATTTCTTGCCAAGAGTGTGTTTGTTTCTTATAATTTATTGAGCTGTACACAATGATGTCCTTATAAAAAGAGATGATTAGGACACAAACCAAGTTGGGGGTGACTATGTGAGGACACAGAGAGGCAAGGACCTGCCAGGCAAGAAGACAATTTTCAAAAGAAGCCAACTCTGCCAATACCTTGGTCTTGGACTTCTAGTCTTCAGAAGTGTGGGAAAATAATTTTTTGTTATTTAAGCCACCCAGTCTGTGGCTTGTTATGGAAGCCCTAGCAAAAGGCACCACAATAAACTTTTATATCTATTATCATTGTATATGAGAGGAAAGGACATGAAGGAAGGTACTTCAGAATAATATTTACATAGTCCTGAAAATCAAAGGAGAAAAGTTTTCCAAGCTCTTATTTGTGCTCTATGTTTACAAAATTGTTGATTGATTTATTGGTCTAAATTGTGAATTAAAATTCATTACCAAATTTTCTTCCTTCTTCAAACAATTTATGTTTCTATTTTCCCAACTTGAAAATGAGGCAGTGTAATTCAATTAGTCTCTGCTTGAATAGAAATGTTATTCACCAGTGTCCCTGATAAATACCCTTACTGACCTCATTGATAGTATTCTAGAATGTGATAGTTAACTTTATATGTCATCACTGCTAGTCCATAGTGCCCAGTTTTCTGGTCAAACACTAGTCTGGATGTTGCTGTGAAAGTACTTTTTAGATGTGATTAACATTTTCATTAGTAGACTTTGAGCAAAGCAAATCACTCTCCATATTGGGGGTGGGTCTCAACCAATCATTTGAAGGCCTAAAGAGAAAAGACTGTGGTCTCCCAAAGAGGAAGGAATTTTCCTCTAAACTGTCTTCAGACACAAGGTTGCAACATTGACTGTTGCCAGAACTTCTAGGCTGCTAGCCTGTTGTGCAAAGTTTATATTGCCAGCTCCCCACAGTCATATAAGCCAATTCCTTGAAACAAATCTCTCTCTAGCTAGATAATTTATGTATCTATTTATAGAAAGATATATATTCCATTTCTCTGAAGAACCCAATATTAAGAGTACTTTTAAATTCTTAAAGAAGACTCAACTTTTGCAACTTACTGTCCTTTTGTCACCTCACCAGCATTTCTTCCCATCCTTATGGTTTGATAGTTGGTGAATAGAGAAAGAAAAAGAACCCTGATTCAGGATTAAACTTCAAGCCTCACTCAAACTTATTCTTTGATAATTGTCTATCCCAAAGATCCACAAACTCTTTCTGTAAAGGGCCAGATAGTAAGTATTTTAGGCTTTGAGGTCCATCTATACGGTTTCCGTGGCAATCACTCAACCCTGCTGTCTGTCGCAGTGCAAGAGCCGCTGTGGGCAATTCAGAAACCAATAGGCATGGCTATGTTCCCGCAGTGTCCACATTCACTAATAGACACCAAGATTTGAGTTTCATGTAATTTCTACACATCACAGAATATTACTCTACTTTTGTTAAAAACCTCTTGGTTGCTTCCAAGTTTTGGTAATTATAAATAAAGCTACTATAAACACCCCCCAAAATGTTTAACAATCATTTTTAGCACAAAAGCCTTACAAAAACAGGCCATGGGCCAGATTTGGTCCACTGGTCATAGTTTGCTGATTCCTTAATCTCGCCAGTTCTCTTGGTTTCCAACTCAGAAAGTATTTTTGTTATATCGGATGTTTTGCTGCATAGTGAGAGATTTCTTACAGAAACTAAATTTTAGAGGAGAACAACACAGTCCATATGCCTGGAGGACAACAAGGCTTTTCAAGGATGCTGCTAATTAATGGCATTTTGAGTCATAAAAAAGAGGAAAGGTCATTGTTTCATTTTCAACACATTCTTGAAAGCATTGCCAAGAGCATCCACTAATGTCAAAGACTGTACCCACCAGCCACACAGCCTTGCCTCTTTCCTTTTCAGTTTGCTTTGCTTTTTGCATGTATATTCAGTTGAGTTTTCTAGGAATGTAAACGACTGAAATCAATTTAGTGATCAACCATTATTATCTTCTTCTTCATTCTTCATGCCATCTCTCACAACTCTCTTCTTTCCTGCAAGCAAGATGTCTGGGCATCTTTATTGTGTTGCTATTGACTCTTTAGCTCAATAGTTTTTTCAAAGCAGACACATCATTGACATTTAGCAGTATTAATCTCTGCCAGTGCAATATGCCTAATTGGTTTTAATGAAATAAAGAAGGAGAACTTCGTGGGAAAATTGGAAAAAAAGCTGCAATGAACTAAGATCTCTGTTTTCAGATATTTTCTAAAGTCAATGGCATTGACTGACAGAAAACAGAGTGCCTGTAAACAGCATTTAGTCCTGCACAAATTATCAAGGTTGTATGTTACTGAAAACAGGGGTAAGAGACATTTCCATCTTGAAATTTGTTTATTTGGAAAGAATTTGAATATCAAGCCCAGACTTAAGGTAATAGAAGGGTAATCATTCTAGTAATAATTTTGCTAATAAAAGCCTCTTATATTAACATGAAGATAATCACTGACTCCTAATGCAGACACATAAAAAAAAAATCTGCATGGGTGGAAGAAAATCAGACACTGTTCCTAATAAAAATCAGACTATAAACCTTCGAGTTATGTAAGTGGAATATCTTATCTATAGATTTTTTTCTTTATTATGAGGTTTACTTTTATAAAGTATTGGTAAGTATATAGGTAGTAGTTTTTTTATGGTATTTAAAAATCATCCATTTAAAAAATGAAAGTTCAGAGAGTGTAAGGTTATGTCCACATAAATCCCCTTTATAGGTTTGGTTGGCAGATGGCTGAAATACCTGTAAGACACTAGGACAGATTCAGAACCACCTCAGAAGCAACATGGCTCAGTGAACCAAGCAATTGAATGTAACTCTGGGTAATCTGTATTCTAATGCTGATTTTTCTATTGCCTCATTGAATCTAAATCTGCCCTCTGTGTATAGGGAGCAGGCTGACATGGGGCACATCAGTACACCAGCAGAATTGCAGAAAAAATAATACAATTTACCAAGGACAACTTTCCTTTCATCATCCCCCAGATTCTAACTCTTTAGCCGTGCACACAGTGTAAAAGCTGCTGCCCTCATGCCAAAAATGCATCTTCAGCAAAACCTGGAATGGTGGTCCAGAAAGTGAGAGAGCAAGGAGTTTGATTATTGAGAGAGAAAGTAAAATAGATTTTCTATACAAGTAACCAGGAAAGGGCTTCAAAATAACAATTTTTGAAATAAAATAGCTCCTCCATAAAATGTACTCTTTATTCAAAGTCCATTATTACATTTTGTCTTATTTTTCTTTCATAAGTTATGCATATTTTTAAGACTGAAAATTAATTAGACTGGTACGTTCACTGATTTACTGAGCATTAAAATAATTTACACACTCATGATAAGGAACAATTAGTTGTACCCCTGTTATGTTTTCCATCATCACAATAGAATGACTTCAAACCTACTCAAGACCAGGATGCTGATTTTTCTTCTTAGCACTCTCAAGACTCAGGTCTGCACAAAAGATGTGCTAGGGCTGACTGAGAGTCCTTGTGAGGCCCTTTACAGACTCATCTGGAGAGAACAGGGTGTCACTGTGGACAGTCTACAGGCCTGAGGAAGCAAGCTAATAAATGTATGAATTGCAGGTTCTCACATTGACTCAACTACCCTCTGTCTCGACATGGCTGAAGAGGGCATTTTCTTCAGCAGATTCGGTCTCTGTCATTGACAGTGCTATTCCTTTTGTTTCCTAGTGTAATCCTTCCAAGTTCACATTCCGTTATTCTTACAGTACAAGTACAATCTCCACTTCTCCCCCGTTACACTCTTGTTAGCTCAGGGACTTTATTATACATAGAGGATTAACACTTTATACCAAGAAATGTCCTAGAAAATCTACAACATTCTGCACCACAAAAATTAGTCACCTTTGTCATTCCTTAGCCTGGATAAATATGCTAGTAAAAGCAGCAGCTGTGAAGTATGGAATTGTAACTTGAGAATTATTATTAAATGTAACAGGAATTATTTAAAAATGTAACAGGAATAAAACAATAGTATGATGTCAAATTGGCCACTCTGACTTTTTTTAAATATCTAGAAGCAATTTACACACTTTCAGTAACTATATCATATCTAATTTTAATACTACTTTATATTTAGATAACACTTTATAATTTAAAAAATCACATATCTTATTTTATTTGATTTCTACATCTGTTTCTATTGCATTTGTTCCTTTAGGAGAGATGTCTTCAAACATTATAAAGATTTTAATCATATGGTAAAAATATGCTAAGAATCTCTAATGAAATCTATTGTGAATGTGAATATAAAATGCATTTGACAATTGCAAAATCAGTTGGTTCACTAAAATATAATTTACATCTCCCAGGCTTTTTGCATCTTAGAATTTTTAATCCCCCAAGAGTATCATTCTTTTATAAAAATGGCCAGAACCTTCATAACAACAACACTTAAATCTACACCTCAATGCCTAAACTAAAAATAAATATGCATTTTGAGAGGAATAAAATGATCGTTAAATGTTTAGTGTAAATATCCAAAAATGACTCATTTTGTTCACTTAAGAATCTGATTACTCATGTACTGTCAATTCCAGAATATTTTTTGAACATTTGGGCTGTTTGTGAGCTAGAATAAAACTGAGAGTGCTTGAAGAAGCCTTGGAGATTATTTCAAGCTAACCCCTCATTTAGCAGAAAGGGAAACGCGGAGATCAGATGATTTGCCAAAAGTAAAATGGTCATCAAGTGTTAGAGCTAAGATTTGAATATAGATCTTATGACTCCCAAGACCCCAGTCAGCAGTTATGGCAAAATTTTCACATGGAGCCTAATATAATAATCAAAGTTGTCCCGCACAACAACTTCATCTTCCAGAAAAAAAGTTAAACCATTTTCATCGTCATTGTTTACATAGTTATTGGTCACATGTTGTATCTAAACCTTAAAAGTAACACCCGTTTTCTTCTTTTTCTGCTCTGACTGCTTCAGAAATCTGAGATATAGATGTAATTTCTATGAATTATACATTTTATGTTATCAATAGTTCATTATGGATGCCAGTTAAGTTTTGAAACTTTTTATCAAGTAGATACTAAGGAGAACAGAAGCCAAATAAACAAGGGCCCTGTCTCTACAAAACATATTGATCCAGAAGAACTCTAAGGGTTCCATGGAAATGAGTCAGAGGTTCCAAGAGGAGTAGGAGGTTAGAGCAATCCTCTCCCTTCTCTAATCTCTTTAACCTCCAAGTACCTCCACTACATTAATGAAACAAAACAAATTTTTCAAAACGTAGAGAAATTCCATTATATTTTTGTCTGCTCCTACTTTCCTCAGATGGGAAAGTGAAGTGACCAATGCCTTGCACTTGGAAAACAGGAACAAAGGGGTCATATAAACTTGGGCAACTCACCCAAAATGTTTCGAATCATTTTTTTTGCCTAGGTTTAATATTTTGTGTTCTGTGAATGAGTTTGGGACCCCTATGTAGCTTCTGAATCACAGCTTTCCTCACTTCATTTTGACATGTTGGACCAGTGTCACATTTGAGTTTCTGACTCTAGCCCACTTATCCAGAAATTTCAGCCCTCTTCAGGGTGGACCAGGACTCCTATGTTAGCACTGGACCATCTGGCTAGATTCACAACAGCTTACCCTTACCAAGAATCTTGTCTTCTCAGTTGTCAGCTGGGATCCCACCGTTAATGGGCCAACTACTCAGAACCAAAACGGTATCACCCTCTTTCTACCTGAACTTCTCTACAAAATTACATGTCCTTTTCATATTCACATTTGTCTTCACCATATCTTGGTCTCCTCTACCTTTGGAGTGTTGTCAGTGACACCACTTAAATAGCCATATGGGCAGCCTCTCAAAGAACACACTCTTTCTTGGTTGTATCCCTGGAAGCAGAATCTCAGATAAGAACTTGGGTACAGGTAGATTATCTGATAGATGATATCATGAAACAGGAGAAAAGGAGGTGGTAGACTGAGATGTAGAAGGGCAAAAAAACCTATAAAAGGATCTGTATTGAGGTCATTCCTATGAGAAAGGTTGGCTTGACCTTTTGAAGCTTTCTGAGAGCATAAAAAATAATGTCATCCAGAATTGTGCACCTGAAAGATGGCAGAGTTTTGTCTTCTTGTAGTGCCAGAGACTATTCCAAGCAGAAAAATGGAAAAATATATATGTCCAGCGCTAGATGGGTCAGCACAGGTAAACCAGAGCTTAAAGAAACCATCTACCAAAGCTATAGCCACAATGAGATCTGAGCTAGGGAACGTGAGGCAGGCACAAGAGCTCTCTGCCACATCATTTTTCCTTCTCCCAGTTTTCTCTCCTGCCCACTGGATCTCATTGCTAAAGAACCTACCATGCCTTAAACACAAGCCCACAATGTTATAACAGGGAAATCTAAAAATATTTAACTGTTTCTGATAAATGTATCTAAAGTAAAAAGGTGATGTTAAGTGCAAGAGATTCCACAAATGCCTATGAGAATGTTTGAAATGAAGAGAGAAATTGTGACTATTCATTTTATTTTTAAATCTGGAAAAGACAGATCAAGAAGGAATAACCTATATCAGAATGACAGGAGATATCAAATTCTCTATCTTAAGCAGTTAGTCAGCAAGCTAATAAGTTCTACAACAGAATAGTCAATGCATTTTCTAAATCTCAAATAACTAAATCCATAGGTCACAGGATAAGAGTTGGAGGACTTGTAATAAATGCAAGAACATTAATCCAAATTTTTTATATTATTCTGAGATTGAGGAAGGTAGATTTGAAGAATAAAAAATATCATAGTTTTTTTTTAACTATTTAGCATTTTAAAATACTAAATAGCTATTATTATTACTGTGTACAGTTTGAAGTTCAGAAAGGTAAAGTGATGCTCCCCAAGTGACAGAGGCAGAGTGTGGCAGAGACGATGTTTGAGCCCAGCATTGTCAGTTCTAAAGCCAATGCTTTTCCTACTACTCCAGATAGGAGATTGAGCCTTCCAAGGATTGCATTTAATGCATTCTCTGGCTATACTAGCCAGAAAAATACTAGGGAAATACTAGGCTTTCAAAATAGTTTGAATTGTTTAGAAATTATTGAATAATTTAATATTTTATACAAAATATTTTATATAAAATAAATGTAAAGGCAGAATTCAATTATGCTCAGTGATACACAAAATTTCCCTATTGTCAAACCAATACACAATTTTGGGACACAAAAATCACATTTGTATGAACTAGATGTTTAAATAGTCTAAAAATATATGAAATCTTACACATTGTTAATAATTTTAGCCATACTATGTCTAAAATAAAGAACTTTAATTCAAACTACAATATCCAGAATATATTATGTCTAGCACATTTTTCTTAATAGGTGGTCTTGTAACACTAGAAAGAATTATTTTTAAGATGAGGACAACTTCAAAGTTGGCAGTAAGCTTTGAATGAAGAGAATAACTTTGGGAGATCATATGAAGTGGATCAAAGTAGAAAAGGAAATAAGTTCGAACAAGAGAACTATGTTAATCTTAAGAGAAGTTTCTGCAAACAGTCTGAGTATATAAGAGTATAAAACAGTTTCTGGTGGAAGAAAAAGAAGTGACAAATACTATGATGGTACCTTAAAAGCTAGGATTAATATTTAAAGGCGAAAACAAACTCTGAGAAAGGAACTTAATTATCCAAGATACAGAGATTTATGACTACTTCAACCCTTGCTAATAAAAGAGGTGGGCTTGTTGACATCACTATTTGGGACTTCTTGAATAACATATTGCTGTCCCAAATATTTTAAATTAAATAACCTGTATGGATGTGATAAGTATACTAGACATCCAAACTTGGACAAAGTAGAGATTCAGTTGTGTATGAACATGTCTCCTGATCTGGAAATTGAGACAAAAGATTGATTTTAGCCATAGGCAGAAAATGATTTTATTCAAGTGACTTCTATAAGGTGGGGGGAAAATAGTACTGTGCCAATGTTCAATACTTTTCCCTCTTTCTGACTCCATAGATTTGTGTCTAAACTGAGAGATGAAGTACTCCAAAGGATGCTGAGATTCAGGAGTACAGATTGGGAAAGAGTCCTTCTCTATAAGGAATACACCTGGCTTTGTTATAGTAATCACTCCAGGGCATGTTTTCATGGTTATAAAGCTTCAGCAGTTGAAATATTTTGAACACAGTGTGTTAGGAATAGTTCTGATCGCAAGTAACAGAAAACCAGACAAACAATGGATCAGCCAAATCTCTGTCACACAGATAGAAGTACAGGAATGTAGGACATTGCAGGTGGCAGCTCATTTGCTTAGAAATTATCCATGATATAGGACCTTCCACCCTTTGGCTTCACCATCCTCAATGCACAGCTTTTCACCTGCATGCTTATTGCCACGTGGGCACAGAGAGGGTGCTGCGTCCTCAGTTAGTACATCTATGTTCAGCCTCATTTGATCATTTTATAAGGAAAGAAAAAGACATCCCCCAAATCCTTAATCCACCACCACCACTGCCAGATGACTTTCTTCCCCTTTGGGGACAGAACTGCATCACCTCAAGCTGCAAGAAAGGTTTTCCACCCTCTCTGTGGTGGAAAGTGACGGGGAAGAAGCCTTCAGCCACGTAAATTTATCACTTAATACACACTTTTTATTGAATGTGTAGCAGGATTAGAATGTTCAGGTTGTTTTAATATTGAAAGCTCACTGTTTTGTTTTCTTTGTTGTATTTGTTATATAAGAAGAGTGAAATGAGAATGTTTTCCTTCTCTCCCTGAAGTTTAATTTTGAAAGTCTTGAAGAAAGTCAAGGTCATTTTAAGTTGCTAATGATTCAGAGAAGGGTTATCCCAGCCTTCAAGAATATTACAAAAGAACTAGAGAACTACAAAAGAATTTGAGAAAAAATGAAAGCGAGGATACCTCTGAAGGAAGCCAAAGAGAGAAGAGGGGTTTTCTAAAAATAAAAGGAGGGCAGAGGAGTTGAGAGGGGCTGACGGGATTTAAAATGAGACCTCAGAAGTGACCTTGGGGAAGTTTCCAAGAAGAGAAAGAGCCTAAGCCTGGGAAGTAGTGGGTGGGCAGATACAGAAAAGGACCTCTGGTTCCCAGGAGCCATTTGGAAGCTGACTCACCCAGAGACTGCCCAACTTTCACTAAGGAAATCATGTCACAGGATAATTACTAATCAAATAAAAAATATCAAAGTGAAAATAAATATCAGTGATGAAGGAAACACAAATCAATGTCTTCAAAAAATCAAATGGGAAGCTGAAAGTCAGCACTGAATAAGAGAACAGAGAGAGCTCTCCTAAAGGAGGAATAATTATCACAAAATGTCCAGAGCACAAAACAGAGGAAAATGAATTTTATCAATTGCCATGAATTACTTTGTTTGATATGGAATTAGGATGAAGAAAACAGTACAACACCAAAGAAAAATAATGACTTGGATAATTAGCTCTTATTTGAAGCTTTCTGGTGAAGGGGCATAACTCCCTTTTCTAGAGCTAATGTTTCTATTCTGTTCTAATTAGGGCCAAAATGGTTCTCTTGAATTCACAACATTTTTTACAGACTGTATTGAGCTTCTCTTTATTCCTCTCCAAAATACTACTACCTTTTATTTGTTAGTCCAACATATAAAGCAAATTTTATTTGTGTTAAAACCTGAGTAGAAAGAACTGGCTTCTCTTTTAACTAATCCTCTCACCTAGAGACGCTCAGACAACTACTTTTGTAACCCTCTGGGATGTGTAAGTCATTTACTCGTTTACTCTGGTCTGCTTCTACTTGCTTCTTGAGATAGTCATGATTCTCCAAAGTCTAAGTCATCTTCCTCCTCCTCCTTTAGGCTTCACTCTTATTCCCTAAGGACTTTTGAGTGGGGGCAGTGTGACATGAGGCTGTTACTGGAGCCTAACAATTTTTTAAGATTGATTGATTTTTTTTCATCTCGATTATATGGGAAATGGTTATGCCTTACTCTATCACATCATTTTAAGCAAATACCAGAAAAGAACAGTTGCTCTCTTCCCTTAATCCCATAGTCTGAAAGATCTCACCATATCATTGAGTTTGCTACTTCTATTTTTACACTTTTCATTTAGAACTCAGCCTTCTGTTGCCTGTTTTTCAATACTGATGCTCAGCACCACCACAAAACAGACAAAGAGTGGCGAGAAGGAGGGAATAGCATATGTGTGTGTGCATGTCACACACACACACACACAAATCTTGAAAAGAGCCAATTCTAACAATAAAACTGGAAAATCCAAACAGAAGAAATCTAAATTTGTAGTATTTGGTCCATTTGCTGGCCAGCCAATAGTATCCAGATTTCCAGAATATTTCCACTGATGAAAACTTGACTTTTTTGTGTGTGTTTTATAAATATTTCTACTTGCATATCAATATCTGAAAGCTAATATTTCTACATGTTGAATTATTTCTTCATTCCCAGTTGCAGGACCTCTTTCCTTCTCTAAAATCTCTTCCATTCTTAATGCCGTTGAAGTATTCACAATTCCAAAGGATTTAAACAGTGACTCATTTATTTTAACCTTTTCTCCCTCAGATATTTCTTATGTCTATGTATTTCTTTTTGATTCTTGCCATCATAGACTTAGTTCTGCTCCTAAACACTCTGTGATTGGACTGTAGCTACAGCTACTGGACTATAGCCAGCTTCTTCCACTGATTTATACTCTGTAATCAATTAATTCATTTTGACTTCTATATTGACTCTCACTTGCCTTTCAAACCAGACTGAAACTCCTAATCACGAACACTAAGTTGATTTTACTCTCCTCAAATATAACTCTCAAATATATTTCTCAAATATATACTCTCCTCAAATATAACTTTCCATTTACATATTTTATACTGTTATTTCTTTATTGCAGGGTACTTGATAAGGAGTAGAAGGGCTGTTTCAACAAGAAACTTGATCCTTTCATTCAAAGACCTCCTTGAGCCTCAAAGAAGATTTTAAGACATCACTCTTTTCTAGCTCCACCTCTTGTAAGTCACAAAGGCCAATGGGTTTTTACCTCTACAACACAAGTTGAAATCTCTAGGACAAATAGCTTAACTAGGAATAGTGTGGCCCTAGGTTATGTCTAACTTTTAAACACCTCCTATAAAATGTTCCATCAAATTTGCCTCTGTGGAAAATTTGCATTCTCTCATGGAATGGGAGTATTTATAATATATTAACTATTCTACTTATCCACATTTATACATATGACACCAAATGTGTGAACGTATATGTTATCACTAACGACCTCATCCTGGCTAGCAGCCATCACAAGGAGAACATAACAGATTAATTCATTTTGATTTTTTAAATCATATGCATCTTAATATGAATTATTTGTTTAATTAACACCTTCTCCTTAACAAGGGGTATTAGCATATGGAAGCATCTGTTTAGCCTGGCCTCCTGATGTGAAATTCAAGATTTCTGAAATTTAAACATTTGGACAGATATATGAAGACACATTCAATGGCTAAAATCAGCATAGCTCCTCATTTAACCAAATGATTTTGTAGATAAAAGTGTAAAAAGAATCACAATTCATGAAGAGATAAAGCCTCTTTCTGTGTATATTTGTAAGTACTATCTTTAGCTCCAGTGTTATAATAATTAATTATTCTGGTCACCACAACAATGGAGTTTGTTAAACAGCTGGATTAACTAGGAAAATTCACATTAATTTGAAAAAGCTTTATGATAGAAATGACTTTGTAAAACCAGGTAAGAAAATTCAGTGGAGATTAGAAGGGCAGTTCTTTACACATGCATAGAGACTCAAAATTTGATTTATTTACTTAGGAATGATAGTAAGAGGAGAAAAAAAAATAATTTATTTACTTACTTTACTTTGTGATGCCCCATCTATGGTTCAGTGTTTGGACTCACATTAAGATTTCCACTATATAAGGCTGGTGCAAAATTGAGAAAGGATGAGGTATGAAAGGAAATAAAATCTGTATTTTAGGAGAGTAAAGTTTAAGATATCAAGGAACAGTGCCAGTTGTGAGCAGGCATGGAATCAAAAGTGGCAGGTGAGCAAAAATAACAGAGCAAGTGGCTGTGGTTGGTAGCACCTGGAGGGGATTCCCTGAGGTAAGAGATGAAAAGAGAAAATGCTTTCTTAAGAGTTCCTGTGACTCAGTTCATAAGTGGGGTGATGGGCATGGAGGTGAAACTCACTGATCAGGGGAAGTCCTTGCCGTTTAGGTCATTCACACCTCGAGACAGAAGTCAAAGACTCCATCTCTCCAGTTTCCTGTAATGCCCTTCTCCATTCCACTTTTCAGACTGATTGTAGAATTATCTTTCTTAAATACGTAGCTGCATTCATTTTCCTTCTTTAATCACCTTTTGATACTTCCTGTTGCTAGCAGGAATAAGTTAATCACTCTTAATTTGGCATTTAATTTGGGCCCATTTTCTCTAGGGAGAAAATGCCAGTGTTTAAAGCCAGGCTTTACAAAGTGCTAATTGTTTGAACTTAAGTCCCATCTCAAAGGGTCTTGTAATATTGTGAGAATTAAATGAGCTAACACATAAAGCATTTAGAACAATTCCCAACATACAGTATTCAACAAGACAAGTTAGCCATACACTCACACTCCTTGGGCCTAGACCATCTGTGGACTCTTCCCCTTGAGCCTTCCAGTCGCCATCGTTTCGGAGAGACTTTCTATAGTTCTCACCACACTAACCATAGTAAATAGTAAATGCAACAAGTTTGCCGATCCGATTGTGAGATCTTTGTGGGTAGAGATCATGGCTTTTTCATCTGGTACTCTCACTACCTGACCTAATTGCTTTCACATAGTCAAGGCTTAGTAAATATGATATTTAAGGATAGTCACTGGACAGAATTTTTAAAAAAAGTTTCAAAATCTCTGCAGTTCAATAAACTCAGAACTGATGTTGCTTAATTAATCACTGTAAGCCTAAAGAATTGTCTCTACTGATATAACAGGAGCTTGTGTATTCACTCTATCCTCATCAAAATTATGATCTGATCACAAAGAAAAAGAGTAGTTATTATATCAGATGGTAGAATTAATGTGAATAGAGAATAATATAAACTAGAATAACTAACTTGAAACAAAACAAAAACAAATCAGTGTAACATGGTAAATACAAATATCCTGAATTTGAGATTTTTAAAAAATTACATTTGAATTAGAGATTTAGTTTCAAATAAATTAATGGGAAAAATTTATGGGAATGTTAGTTGACCACAGGGTAGGTATGAGTCTCTTGTTTGATCTCACCATGAAGAGATTATATAATCTGATGGATGTGATAAAGTCCTTAAAACCAGGAGACAGATATCTACTATAATTACTGGTTTCTTGTCTACAGAATAATCTTTGAGATAAGTAGCAAATGGAAGTGATTTTCAACTTAAATATTTTCTCCTACAAATTTTAGTTGATATGGAAGTTTTAATGATAGTATTTATGGTATCATTAACTTTACTAAACACCAAAAACTGATGACTGCTGGTTTCTCTTACCTTATACTGTGTTGTAATAGGTTTTCTATAGGAACTTTCCTTTTCTCCAATGTCAGTATTATTTACTTTCCTAGAAATAATGTAACACTGAGTTAAGTATGAATGCACATTGTTTTCATAGAATAACATACTACACAAAAAATTATAAACAATTTAGAACTTTAGGTTCAAATCCTTAAAATGGCTTCTAAACCAAAATTAAGCTATTAAGCTGTTATTTTCGTAGGAGGTATTTGCACATATAATCAAGGTTGAAATCTAATTACATATTCTAACTGAGCTTTACTGATAAGATCCCATTATTAAATCAGTCTTCTGTGTTTATTGGAGTTTTTCATTCGACCATCTGTTGTGAAAATCAAAACAAAATAGAACAATACTTCATTTGTGATTCCTGTTTAATCTACATACACTTTGTGCCCCCTATTACTCACTTCTTGATCTGATTTTTTTCATTTTATAATGCTACACTACCCAGCAGATGACCCCTGGACTACACTGATTGAGTTTCATTTACTCTAGTATATGCAGGTCCCATTCAATGACAGACACATAAACACAGGCATTTGTTGACTTTGACTTGAAAGGAAAGCAGTAAGGGTAAATTTTATCAGTTATTCCAAATTTACTGCCCACCCTGTCCTACCCTGCTTTTTGACCTGTTTGCTTCTGGTTTGGGGATCAATCATTAAAGAGTTCTGGAGAGAAATTTGGCAAAGTAAAGGGAGAAATTTCAGAAAACTTATTCTCCTGGTTCCCTCCTGAGAGCTTGCATCTGTCTGTGTATTTTAACTAGTCTTCTCAAGGTGATGGGATCTACACAACTTTCTCTCCTTGGCATTTCAACTTTTTGGACCAGGAATTATTGCTCTAGGTTTAATGGCATTTGCCATTTACATCAATCACATTAAGTTAATTTTTACATAAACACAGAGATGTATGGAAAAATTAGAAAAAGAATTAAGAAGAATATAATATTATAATCCTAGTTTAAGAGACAGTAAAGATATGATGATAGGCCTCCTTATTATATGCAAATATGAGCATGTACACACTGGGATAAAACTTGATTGACACTGAAATTATCAATGTGAGATGCTGTACAGAGGAATTTTTTTGTATATATCTATCTCTTAGGAATTAAGGTGAGCATTGGCAGGAGATAGCTGATGTGGGATTTTGGATCTTGTTCATCTCCCTTTCTCAGTAACACAACTAACATCTGGTAAAATTTGGCAGAAATGAAGTGAATATATGCACAAGGGACAATTCATACTGGTTGTGGGGGAGAAACACGCTAACAAAGAAACCTTGAACAGCAAGAACAGATGTACTTCCCACTGGCCAAATCCCCCATGGAGAAAGCAAACTTCCTGCACTAAGAGAAGTTCTGATTTGGTTTCTACAGTTAATGAGATACTAGAATTGATAGAAAAACAGATCAAAGACTATGGTTAAAGATGTCTAAGCACGATATGATGTGAAAATTTTCAGTTGGTTTTATCGGATATTGATAGTAAATGTGGTCTTATAAATTCCACGTTTAATCTATTTTTCAACTGAGATCCAATAATTTGCAGGTTATTACTCAAGAGAGAGGACATTAAAATTTTTCTATAAATGGCCAGATAGAACATATATTAAGCTCTGTGGGCCAAGAGACAAAATCAAGGACACTGGGTAGGTACTTATATAACAAAAGATAAAAGCAAGTGCCCACAAATTTTAAATTGATGAAATCCAAAATATAGTAATAATTATTGAGTACAATTTTTGTAGTACAGGTCTACTAACGAGAAGACTAGAATTATTTTGGGGATGAAGTAACAATTAGATTAATTGGAATTCAAAGTTAATTACTTATCATCATGGTAGAAGCGTGGTCTCATTCTAGGGTCTTCCCTTGCTTTTCAAAAACGAGAAACAAGTGATTTTCATTCTGTGTTGCACCAGGATGCTTCCTGCATCTCTCTTGTTTACACTCACAGACTGCCTTAGTAGTGTTATCGTGTTTCCCTGAAAATAAGGCAGGGTCTTATATTTATTGTTCCTCAAGAAGACACCCTAGGGCTTATTTTCAAGGGATGTGTTATTTTCCCCGCAAAATCTCAGCTTGCAGCACACACAGGATGGCCGGGACCTGACAGGGGGAGCCGACCTTGTTGGTGGGGCTTCCCACACCTTTCCGGTCACCTCTGGGATAGTAGCTGTCATGATGGGGCAGATGAGAAGGCCTGCTCTTCTTCTTTACCACTCTGTGATGAAATGCATGGGTTGTGCAGATACGCTGAGTAGCCATGCCCATCACCAGGTCTTATTTTCGGGGTAGGGTTTATATTGTGCAAATGCTTAGAAATCCTGCTAGGGCTTATTTTATGGGTAGGTCTTATTTTCGGGGAAACACGGTAGGTAACTTTTCATATAGGAATGCAGGTTAAAAGCACAGCATCTTTGGTAAGACTCTGGGTTTCAATTCCAGCTGAACTCATTGGCTATACGATCTTTGACTACTTACTTAAACTAATTAGAAGTTTCAAATTTCTCATATAAAAATGAGTTATAGTACTTACTTCACAAGGTTGTAGTAAGGCTTAAATGATTTAACAAATGAAAAGATTTAGCACAGTGCATGCCATATTGTAAAGCAGTTAATATAAATGTTATTTTTCTTTTGAAATTTTCAACCATATAAAAATGTAAAATTATTGTCAGCTCCTGGTCCACACAAAAGCAGATATAGGGCAAGATTTAGCCCACAGGACATAGTTTGTAGACTTCTGCTCTGATATTTAACACCGCCTGTCTTCACTCCCTACTTTTTAGACATAGAGACCTGTTTAAAATTCTTCCTTTTAATGTAAAGAGATTGAACAGCAGGAGGTAAGTGCTACCATACCAACCACATGGAAGGTTGTGTCAGTTTTTTCATCAGAGTAATTCTAATCTAAATCCTATTCAGAAACTTTGAAATGAGAAATTCTTTTTCTTCTATTGTCATCTATTGTCATTTATCAAGTATAACTATCCTTTAACATCTTTCCTCTATATTACTTTCATCTCTGTATTAGTCCATACATCTAGTGCCTTCATTTATATTCTCGTCTTAATATGAACTCTTTTTCTTATTTCAGCCAATTCCACAAAGTCAATACCGTATCTTCATTTTACTATCAGCCCACTGCTGTTTCCAGTCTGTTACATCATACTGTTCCTTACAATCAGCCTAATGTCACCCTCCATTGGGCTCCCACACATTCATTACTGACTTTGGGGCCCAGTTCACCCCATTGGTCAACACTCCAGTGCTTGCTGTTATCTTGAAGTTTTTTAATTTCCTTGTATCTGACATGTGTGACAAACTACTCTCACGGATTCTTGACCTCTTAGAAGCTAATTATCTTTCCGTCCATTCAACATCTTCCCATCACCTGGAACCATCCCAAAGCTGAAACATTATACTCCAACTTTTTACTTCTACATTATTCCCCATTGAGCATGTGTTCAGTGATCCAACAAAATGAGTTAGAGCATTATGTAAACTTATTATCAGGGTCTTACCCTGGTCTGGAGTGACCATAGACACTTCCCTGAGGAAGTGATACCTGCGCTGATTTGAGAACCATGAGTAAGAGTTACTTGTGTTAAGAAGCAGGAGAAGAGAAGGAGCATTTTAGAAAGAGAGAAAAGCATGGGTGAGTTGCTGGAGCAAGAAAGAGAGGCCAGTAAAGCCGAATCATAGACAGTTTGTATGGACAGGGTAGTGAATGGTGTGAGATTTGGCTTGAGAGGATGGCAGAGACCTAAGTTTAATAGCCATTGCTAAAGATTTTGCATATGTCTCCTTATGTTTCCAAAAGATCATTTGGCTTCAGTATGAAGTGTGAACTGAAGAGTAGGAAAGAAAAAAAGTAAGATTGAGAGATCAATTAAAAACCTATTTCACTAGAATTTTGTGTCAGTGGGAATAAAGAATAGTAGAGGTATTTGAGTATATATTTATAAGGAAAACTAATGGAACTAGGTAACTTATTGGATGTGGGGAGTGAAGATGATGAGATTTAAGCCTGACAGATAGGTGTATGGTTTGAGCTAACAGGTAAACAAATGATGGTGCCATAGTGTAAGGTGCACAAAAAGAGGAGCAGCTCTGGGAGCAAGAGAGCCACTGGTCGCAATGTGTTTAAAGCAGATATTAAGAAATCAAAATGGAGAATTTAGAAGGATGAGATGGATAAATACACTGGATGGTCTTCAGGACATATTATAGATTATAATTGAAAGAAATATGAGGGTAATGCGAGACATCATCCTAAATCCTTTTTCCTTTTCTCTTAGCAGTTCATATTCAGCTAGTTATTAAATCTAATCAACCCATTAGCTAAATATCTCTGCTGTCCATCCTCCTTCCTTCATCAGACTTCCAGTGCACTGGTTTGGATACTTATCATTTCTTGACTGGGTTGTTGGAGTCACCCTCACTATTCAGTCTCACCCATTTAATCTACCCATCCACACTGCCATCAAGGAAATCAAACTCAAAATTAAATTCACTTTATCCTTCTACTGCCCCAAATTCTTCAATTGCTTCCCACTCCCATGATGGATGAAATTTATATTTTGTATTTCTTTTCATGACAGGTATTATCTTCTATGATGTAGCCCTCACTACTCAGCTTTACCCTCAATCCCTCCACTGACGGCACTTAATCCTTCAGTTTCCTGGACCACAGTGCCCAAAGATTTCAAACTCCATCAAGGCTCTGCAATTGTGTGTTTGTTATTCATTTTTTGTCTCTTTCAACTGGAAGACATCTTGCCAGTCTTTGAGTCTCAACAAGTAAAAGAATTTTCTGGGTAAACAAACTTGTCCCTCTTGTGTTCTCACTGCTTTTTGCATTTTTCCTTGCCGGTGCTTATGTTTGCTCTTCAGGCTTATGTTTGATTTTCAGGCCACCCATTATACAGTAAATAATTTGAAGGCAAAGACTGTATCCTTATATTTTGGAATCCAAAATGCCCAGTATAGCCTGTGAGTAGGGGTTTAAAAAATTGGTTTTAAATGAATGGAAATTCAGATTTTAGCATGGATTTTTCATTGCATATCAATGCCCGATAGCACAGCAAGTTATTTGTGAGCGTCTCTATTTCTGGGAAATTATCATAAGTTCTACATTAAATTTTATTTATAGGAGTTATAATATAATGACCTAGTTTATACTAAATCTGTGAATTCCATAAGCCCTTTTTTACAGGCTAACTTTAGATGGCATACTCTCTATTGAAACAGAATATCGTGGAACTTCTTTAAACTGCTGAAACACATACTCAGAGAAAAGGAAGTGGCATACAATAAAATGCCACTGAGGAACACAATATGGAGGGATTTCAAAAGCAAAACACAGTTGGGTGCAAGTAAAATCTCATATCCAACTACTGTGAATGGATTTCACAGTCTGCATGCTAATTATACTGTGCACTTCACTAATGGCTCTGTCCCCAGAGGGCCTCCTGGGAATCAACTGGCAGATTTTATTGGGCCCAGAGTGAATTTTAATGTGGTGAAAAGGTAGTGAATTCACGGTCTTACTTGTTCAGTGATAAGATGGAGAGTGAAAATATATCATTCGCCTCTAATAAACATTATGCAGAAATTTTGAAATGTCACATTTACAGGTTAGTAATTCAGTCTCCCATCTTGCTTGTTCTTCACCATCAGAATATCCTTTGACATAGAACAGTTTTAAAGAAATGTGTGGTTATGGATCTTCTCCTCTACTTTTAAGGAAGAATGTATTATAGAAATACACATGTGTTGTGGTCATTCTTTCATGAGGAAAGGCTCTTTGAACCATGATCTTTATGTTGATAGAAACCATTATTAAAGTGAATTTGAAATCCACTTGGATGTCAGAGAGCGAGCATTGAATCATATAAACTTGCTGATAATCATTTTTGAAATATGAAATGGCAAATTCATATGGTTTGCCGTAAACATTTCTAGAGAAAATATACAAAAAGAGTAACTTCATTAATTTATATGGCCTAACAACTAATATTAAAAATAATATTTATGGTTCATATTCTAGAAACAGCATAAAAAAACAAGTTCATATCTTAATAAGAGACAACTTTGATGTTTATGGGGAATGTTGAATATTATCAACTATTCAAATATGATTGAAAGGTAAATCATCTTCTATTAACCAAAAAGTGTGATTAATGTGTTTTCTTAAATATCAAATAATATATTCCTGAAGCCCAATGTATTTTAGTGGCAAATACCATGAATTTTGACAAACTTTGGAGTCTTATTCTATGTTTCAGGGGAATTTGGAGAATCTGGGGTAAAAATGCTTCTTTCTTCAGCATTTGTATAAGCTGCATGAGTGAAAATAGAAACATCATTTAGGACATTTTGTCTCAATCTCATAGACAAGATTAAAAATGAGATAAAGTAATTTCTCATGTCTTCATAGTCCATTTCAAAAGAAAGCAAAGATCAAGTTCAATCAAATGGTTACTTGTAATCCTGTATATTTCCACTTGAGTCACTTTAAATATTGCAGGGTTAGAATTATTCAGCAGATCAAAATATTAGAATGAGATCCTCTTAAATCTAATTTCTTAGCATCCTCTATCGAAATATTTTTTGTGGTTTGTCAATTTTGTTCGCTCTGTAAATGTGTATAAAGCAATGAGGATAGTTGCAGAGAAAATTGGCATACACATTTTCGAAGTAGGAAGATCTGAAACAGAATTGGATTGTTCTATGTTTCTGTCATAGAAGACTTGAATTATTATCTCCATTAATTGACACAATTATGCATGTATTTCTCTCGTGGCAACAGGATGGAAGAATTTCAAGCTAATTGTAGGGTAAGCAAATTTCATTTTCTTTTCAAATAAATTTCAACATCAAGATCACATGAATTTTTACAGGAGAAGTTTCTGTATACATTGTCTTGAGAACAGTATCAGCCCATCCAACAATTGCAGTTTGCTGACTCCAGGATGCAAGACTCCTTTCTAAGTCACCAACGACCTTTCCTCATAGTCTTGAACAAAGGCATAGTCCCAAATAATAACCCCACATAGAGGGTAAGGAAAGGGAAAATAATTGTAAAAATAAATCCTAAAATCAAAGGCTCCTAGTGCTTTAGTTCCACTGATTAGGTGGGATTTGGGAAGGGTGGTTTAGGGTTGTTTTTTTTTTTTTTTCTCCCTGCCTTTACAGTTCTACAATCACAATGGCCCTCTAGTGAGATGCTAAATTAAGAGGCATTTTGTTTGTATTGTTAGCAGCTAGATCGAAACAGTCACAGAGAAATGTTTTATTGTGGTGAGGAAAGGACTCTTAATAAGGCTCTTAGGAGACTGAGTTTTAATGACGCTTAACACAATGTTTTAAACCACACACCACATCTACATGTTATTTCTTGTTAAATGCTGGTTATTAAACAGCAGGCTGGCTCCAGATTGCCTGCAGAGGGTACTTAGGGTTGGCTGATTCATCTCTGACAATTGGAATAGTTGATGGAGTGACAAGTGCTGTTTGTATTTAAGGGATTTTTACATTTTAACATATGCACAGTGAAATAGTATATATTGTTATCAAATGTACCTCTCCACAATATGTGGAAGGGTTAAAACCAATTAAACACAATTGTAAGTTTTGACTTTTTCCAGAATTCTATGCCCTCATCCAAACAATATGCTTAAGCTGGAATAATTTCCCTCACTACTTAACCCAAGGATCTCTGCAGTGAATTGCTGTTCAAAACTGCAGACCAGAGAACAAGTAAGGGAAATGAAGAAAAGAATGTGCCCCAAGGAAAGCCATACTCTATAAAGCAATCCATGTTTATGACTAGTTTTTTTTTTAACCTTTTAAACACTTAACATTTTTAAATTAAAAAGCTTTATTTTTCACATTGTTAGTCTCACAACTTTCTTGCTCTGTTCTACTCCATTTCCAAGAAAAAAGTTATCATTTGGATTAAGGAGACTACTTGATGTCAAGGAACTAAGGTGTCCAGTTTTTAAGTGTTAACTCTCAACATTAAATATTCTTTCCTCTATGTAGCCTGCTTTCTCTTTACATTTTGTATTTTAGGATTGTGCTTCAAAAGTGTTCACTTCTCTTTTGAATTGTTTATTTCCCTGAAACAGGTACACCCGGAGAACAGGGCTGCCTGCAACTTGTGAGAGATCTTTGTCCTTGGAATGCTTATAGGTAGGATCAATGGGTTTAGTTATCTCTTCTGTAGGTTTTGGACAAAAACCATTATTTCACTTTTCTCTGTCCTACTTTAGGTTTTCATTCCTTGCCTCTCTCATTATGTAAGATGTCAAGAGAGAGAAATATATTGTGAACCCAGGTGCAAAAGAGGCCTGCATGTAGTACAGTCAGTGATTTCCTGTAGGAGGTTTACTGATGGCTCTTTTCATAATATCCAGGGTTAGAAGGAGAGAAGTCTTGTTTGTTAGAAAGTCCTGGATGTTTAAGTGTATCAAAATAGGCAACAGACTTAAGAATTTGAGCAACAGAGGCTAGAAAGACTATGAAGGCTGAGGGTATGAAAAGAGGTTGATTAATGGGTATAAAAACTACAGCTAGATAAAAGGAATAAGTTCTAGTGCTTAATAGCATAGTAGAGCAACTATAGTTAACAGTAATTTAATTTATATTCTAAAATAGCTAGAAGAGAAGATTTAAAATACTCCCAACAAAAAAGAAATGATAAATGTTTGAGGTGATGGATATTCCAAGTACCCTGATATGATCATTACATGTTGTATTCATGTTTCCCATAACTATGTACAACTATTACATATTAATAAAACATTTAAAAAATAAAATATGTAAATAAATTGGCATAGTTGTAGTTCAATAAAACTTTATTTATGGACACTGAGAAAAAAACTGAGCAACACTACCAAGATTAGAAGATTCATGGAGTTTGGGAATCAGCCTAGAGTCTCTGAACACTTGGCCATTTCTTCCCACTCAGAATCCTGTGGGAATGGTAGGATATCAACTGAAGATCAAATCTGAATAGTCCTGTCTTCTCCATATACATGCAAAACCAATTACAAACCCAACCAGTATCAGGTATGTTTTTAAACTATGTGAAATTATGTGTGCTAAAATACTTTATAGCGCATTTAAATTATACAGAGTCATAATGCTGCCATATGGACTTACTAGATTCAAAAGGATCTCAATTCTAATGTTGTATCTAAAGCTCTTGGAATGAACAAATGGTATGAAATAAAGACACTCTAATGATAATCCCATCTCTGCCACTGATTTTAAGTTTTATATTGGGGAGGTCATTTAACCTATTTGAAGACAAGTAGATGCACTTCTGAAGACAGAATAATAATACCTGCACCATAACCATTACAGAATTAATATGAGAATTAAAATCAAAATGATATAAAGTATAAGAATGTGCTTGGTGAAGCTAAGAAAAGGTGCTACATAAAAGTTTAAATTATAATTACTGATATAACCAAATTGTGACAAAAGATCCAAAACATATAGGAATCTCCCCTTTTCTTGAGCAATGTGGTGTGAGACAATGCACTTTTTATTCATTTTCTTCACTTGGGTAAAGAAAACACATTTTGATTGCTGAGTGTTCCAGACACAAAGAAGCTCTTAAACTTCTTAAGCTCTTAAACTAGCAGACAAAAGGAAGCTGAAGAAGTTACATATGATTTCATTCTGCTATAAGTAGCATATGCCAAATTTGAATATCTAAAAATTTCCCAATTGATTCTTTTCTGACTTTCTCCTGATCACCTTATTATTATAGAATATCCAAATGCTTGCCCATTGCATGTTTAATAGATACATTAGCATTACCATGCAACCTGAACTTTTATTTCCTTACTCTTCCCCATTTATGCAGTTCTACTTGAAAGCATGGTGGTCAAGAGATTACAAATGTTCAAATCTTGGCTATGCTCCTTACTACTAGTTGTATGATATAGTAGTAGCTAGCTATTAAGCTCTCTGGCTCTCAATTTTCTATCTGGAAAGGGGAATAATATAAATATCAATTTATAGGATTCATTTGAGATTCAAATACATCTATACCTATAAAGTGCTTCATAAATGTTAGCATTCATTGTTAATATGTCAGTAATGGCCTAATTTCTTAGGGGAAAAAAATCAAAAACAAATTAAGGAGCTATTCCTGGTTCTTCTCTTTCCTTCAAACTTCACAGCTGTGGGCTCTTCCTTCAAAGTTTATCCTAAATCTCAACACCTTCACAACTAAAATATTTTTAGTTATCAAGTTTGCCTTTCTGCTTTCTCTCTGACCATACTAAAATCCACTCCCTCCACTGCTGCCAGAATAATTACTTCCCACTTAAAATTTTCTAGTGGTTATACTTTTCCCAAGGTTAAATCCCAATTCCTTTATTATGCTCTAACAATATGAAGCCTACAAATGTCTGAGTATATTTATATTATAAGTATCTAAGAATACAGAGATAATGTTTCTTCAACATAGATATTTGGTACTACATGATTCTTCAGAAGTTACATAAAAAGATTATTTAAAATATTAAGACAAATTTTTAGTGATAAAACAAATAAGTTCTGGTGATCTAATATACAGTATTGTGACTGTAGTTAATACTGTATTGTTAACTTGAAATTTCATAAGAGAATGGATCTTAAGTGTCCTCACCACACAAACAGTAACTATGTGAAGTGATGGATGAATGAATTAATTTCACTGTGGTATTCATTTTATAATGTATACATATACCAAATCATCATGTTCTACATACGTCTTGAATATACACAATTTTTTCTTTGTCAATTATGCCTTAATAAAACTTTAAAATGATAAAATGAAACAAAATATTTGAAACATTGGCTATGCTATGTGTGTAATAGAAGTGTCTTTAATCGGTTGCTCTAAAGCAGGAGTCCTCAAACTGTGGCTCATGGGCCACATGTGGGTGTTTTTGCCCATTTGTTTTTTTACTTCAAAATAAGATATGTGCGGTATGCTTAGGTATTTGTTCATAGTTTTTTTAAACTATAGTCCAGCCCTCCAACATCTGAGGGACAGTGAACTGGCCCCTGTTTAAAAAGTTTGAGGAGCGCTGCTCTAAAGGATGAGAAAATTCTTCTTGGATTTCCTCAATCCTCTATCCCATTTTATTTTTATGTCACCATTTTTGTTCTATCTAGGTTTACGACCTTTATATAACCAACGCCCCTGTGGTTCACATATATTCTTTATTTAAATATTTCAATGCTCAGAAAAGACCTCACTTTTGATACGACTTCCCTGAGTTTTTTGTATTTTTTTTAATCTTTTGGTTGGTGGGTTTTTGTCATCATGAAGTCTTCATTTTACAAAAAAAAAGATCTCAAAGTTTTTGTAGTATCTGACTATATGCCTGCTTAAGCACAGCAGCCTACTGTTTTCATAGTCAAATATCAACTTGAATAGTTATAAAATTCTTTAATTATAGAATCCATATTCATGGTCTACCAACCTGTGGATGAAACATGAATTATCTATCTCAATATATAATGTACAACAGGATAAATGTACAACAGGATAAATATAAAAACTGTCATTTAAAAAATGAGAGATGGGAAACAACACAGTAGCCATTTCTTTCATGTGTAGATATCTTTTTAAAAAAATACTTCAAGAAGAGGTTTAATGATATTTTGGAATCATCAGCAATAAACAGCCTTGGTAAAATCTGGAAGTGGAGAGGTTTGGAGAGGCAGGAAATAAAAATATTATACAAGTCTCTTTGTATTGGGTTGGACTTGTGGGGAAACATTTTTTTTAAAATTTAAGAATATTATGGGGGTACAAATGATTTGATTACATAAATTGCATTTGTACTGTGCCCATCCCCAGATAGTGTGCATTGTACTCATTAGGTGTAATTTTATCCATCCCCTCTTCCCTCACCACCTGTTTGATTTCTGGTGAATACTGTTTCCATATGTGCACATAGGTGTTGATCGATTAGTTCCAATTTAATGGCGAGTACGTGCAATGTTTGTTTTTCTATTCTTGTGATATTTCACTTAGAAGAATGGTCTCCAGCTCCATCCAGGTTAATACAAGTGGTATTAGTTCACCATTTTTTTATGGCTGATTAGTACTCCATGGTATGCATATACCACATTTTATTAATCCACTCATGTACTGATGGGCACTTGGATTGTTTCCACATCTTTGCAATTGTGAATTGTCCTGCTATAAACATTCGACTGCAGGTGTCTTTCATGTAGAATGTCTTTTTTTCCTTTGGTCAAATACCAAATATTGTCTTTTTTCCCCTTGTGTAGATACCTGTAGTAGGCTTGCTGGATCAAATGGTAGTTCTACTTGTAGCTCTTTGAGGTGTCTCCATACTACTTTCCATAGAGGTTGTACTAGTCTGCTGTTCACTATGAGTGTTTGAGTATTCCTATCTCTTCACATCAATGATAACATTTGTTGTTTGGGGACTTTTTAAATATAATATAAGCCTTATAAGCCTTTCTCACTGGCATTAAGTGATATCTCATTGTGGTTTTGATCTGCATTTCTATGACTAGAGATGTTGAACATTTTTTCATATATTTCTTAGCCATTAGTCTATCTTCTTTTGAAAAGTTTCTGTTCATGTCTTTTGCCCTCTTTTTAATGGGGTTGTTTGATTTTTTCTTGGTGATTTGCTTGAGTTCCTTATAGATTCTAGTTATCAGCCCTTTATCATATGTATAGCATGTAAAATTTCACAGTGTAGAAGACATATAGTCAAAACGAGATATGTACTGAAACGAACATATAAAATAATGAAGACATATTACAAAAATAGTAAAATATATTAATATTTATGATGTCTTATAGAAGACAAGGTTTACAGTGAATGTTATAATATTCATCAAATATTTAAGGAGGTAAGACTTCCTTGGTTCCAGTGGCTGGTCTCATCCACGTATGTAGATTTAAACAGTATACACATTTCAACTCAATCTAAGGAAAATTTTCTAGCAGCCTGAACCATCCCAAGACGGAGATTTACATTGTATGGTTTACACTTAAAGTTGATGCATTCCCCACTCTTGGAAGTATTCATGCATGACATAATGAACATGTGTCAGAAAACATCTAATCCCAAAATGTTTTCTAAGCTAGGTGATTCTTTTTTGGTCCTTTGAAATATTAAGGTCAAGTGACTCCAAGACATAAGATACTTCTGAACATATTAATTTACTGTCACATCAAATTTTATCTATTCATTTTATATGTATTTAAATTTTTTAAAAAATGTATTAGATGTTGTTCTAGGCACTTACGAGAGAGTCAATAGCAAGATAGACATAATTTCTGACCTAGTGAATCTGTAAAAGACAAATGCTAAATATATGAATAAATATATAAGACAATTTAAAGTAGTGATAACCACTATAAAGAAATTAATGTAAGTGGATAGCAAATATTGGAGTGAAGGGGGAATGGGAGAGGTTACTTCACTAAAATAGTAAGGAATAGGTATCTTATACCATCTTTGTGAGATATTTTAACAAATAATTGAATGAAGAAAAACAGTGAGTATCTATAAGGGTCAAGGGTATGATCAGTCCTCGAAGAGAGACAAGCAACAAGGTTCTACTCAACAGGATGAACAGTAATGTATCCCACTTATCAATCCTTTCAATAAAAATGAATTGCTTAAGTTTCCCACTCAAGAGACATAAGCTGGCTGACCGGAAAAAAAAAGACAAGCCAAATATCTTCTATCTCCACAAAACACATTTAAGCCACGAGGACTCATTCAAACTCAAGATGAAGTGTAGTATCTTAAAAGGGCCGTTTCCCCTTTTCCCCCATACTCACAGAAACATATGAAATAGAAAAATGATAAAAATGGAAACCAATCTCTGCTAGTTCTTCTGTGCCTACTGCATATGAATTTTGGAATATTATTTCAGGATTAACAAAATCCATTAATAAGTATATAAATATAAAAGGTTGACTTTTAAACAAGTAAAAGGTATAGAGAACAATTTTTTGCAAAACAAAGTGATAAATTAAATTTACTGGGATGGAGGTGCCTGGAGAGGGAGGGAAATGGATTGGGAGTGCAGTCTAGTTGATGTAAATTCTTTACCTCAGTAGACTTCATTAGAGCCTGAAGCACATAAAATGCTTTTTGTGAGTAACTTCAATTAGAATTAATGATAATAATAATTTTTTAAAAAGCTATTTTATACCTATGTGAAATAGTCCCCAAAAGAATGGTAAGATGATCTTCATGGAACTAATTTAGTGGAACTAGGATTTTAAAAATCAGGATGTATAGAAAAGATAGTGGTAGCAGGAGGAGGAAAACCCACCATTATGCTTCACTAGAAAGTTCAGAGATTTGCAGAAATTTAGAGGTTCAACAGTCGGTGATGGATTTTCATACAACAGAGTCAATTTGCATGTGATGTCACATCGTATGTTTTTGAAATCAAAATGTTTAGGATAGTGATTTAGAGCATGCACCTTTAAAGAAAACACATCTGACTCATCCAACAGGATGGTGAAGAAACAGAGATATCATGATGCACACCTCGTGGCTCCAACTGTATAATTACAACAAGTTATGAACTTCCTCAGAAGAATGTGCTTGTGCTATACTTTGACATGTAATTTTATAATTTCCATTTCTATAGGTGTCATATTTACTTTTTAAATTTCCCAATCTTAAATTGAATATATCTTAACTCTTAAAAATTAACTGTAAAAGTGATGAAATTAGTCATGCCTACTAATTCAGTTATTCAGTAACATCTATTACTTTAAGAACATACCTCAAAATTAAGTGGCTTAGAACAATTACTTTTTAATATACTTTATAATTTTATGGAGTAGCAATTAATATGGGGCCTTCCTGGGCAATTGTCAGCACTGCATGATATGAAATAGGATTACTTAGTAGTTAGTATTCACAGACAGCTGGGGTGGTCGATGGGGTCCTAGACAGCTTCACGTCCACGTTTGGGAGCTTCCTTGGCAAAGCTGAATTCAACTGGCCTTTCTACTTCACTATGTAATCTCAGGGTCTCTCCACAACATAGTCTTTTCAGGAGGGTATTTAGACTTATACTGCAGCTTAGGGCTTTAAGACCAAGAGTTCCAATAGACAGGAAGTAGAAGCTACTAGTCTCTAAAGGCTGTGGCCCAGGAACTAGCACAGAGTCATTTCTGCTATACTATATGGATAAGGCACTCACAGAGCCCACCAAGACTCAAATAGAGAGGACCTAGAATGCTCCTCTCAATGGGATAAATATTAAAAAAATTCTGTGACTGTCTTTAGTCCACTACATAATTCAATCTAAAATTGTAATGCTCCTTCCCATTTAATTCACAATTATTAGTTTTATATTTCTAGTATTTTAATAACTGTTATTATTCCTCCTACAATAACTGATTGAAGAGGTCTATAATCCTTAAAAGTAAATACATTCTTTTTTCTCTGCTTAACTAATCCTTCTAACTCTGGCAATGCATCATCTTTTAAAAATTGTTCTCTTTTTCTTAAAAGAAAAAATAACTAAGCATTTATGTGAGATGAAAGTTGACACCATTATAAGTCTTTGTTTGCATTTGGAGTTGCATGGGGAAAAATAAGGCACATTTTCTTTTGTCAGGTAAAAGCTGCAGAATATGAATTATGTTGATTCATAATAGACATGTCATTTCTAACCTTCCAGTCTTCGCAGTCTGAAAAACACATTCCACTAGTCATAAACATCCTCTTAACTGACATATGCTTCACCTTAACCTTGTATCCCCTCCAGGTAATTCTTCATGCTGATTTGTTCTGGTCTGACATCTCCTTTGTGTGCTGGGATTTAAGTTAACCTTTTATATTTTTATAACAGATGCCGTATGCACTGTAGTCAGGGATTTGGTTAATTGCTTCTCTGATGGAGAGACCATCTTCAGTAGCAAAGGATTTAAAAAGATTCAAGAAATCAACAACAGGTAAATTAGGAGAGGATCAGAGACTTCCCTGCTAGAAAAAAAAATGTAAATGTTAAAAGCTTGATCTGATTCTCATGCTCATGCATATTTCTAAAATAGGATTGTCGACTACAAATGCAAAGCAGCTCCAATTTGATATTAGTGACTTTGTCTGTTTTATATGCTGAAACCCTAAAGCAGCAGAACTGACTGCCAAGTATTGATGTAAGAGTATTGACAAAACAGAAGGCTTCACAGTGAGAATATCCTCTCATAAGGCTCCACACAGTGACTGTGTAATTACAGCTTCAGTCTCTGCACATCACATCTCTGGGCCACTGGCCTCTTGGACTTGATTTCACCGTTCACCTCCTCCCAACTTAGCAACAACAACTAAAAGGACAGAGGGAGGAAAATGAGCTAATTAACTATTAATATGACAGGTAATAATCAATGACTTGAAACAAATAATCTTTGAGATGAGGAAGGTAACGTCTTTCAAAGATTCAGGAATAACAAATACTATCTATATGATATCTCTTGTTAAATTCCACTTCAGCAGTGCATATAGCTCTAAATGACTTCTTAGAAAATAACATAATGCAGGGGAATTCTCCTCTCAATGAGGTATTAGATGAAAGGAAGTTAGGTCCCTCAGTAAATTATGACTTATTTGAAAATAGAAGATATGCTGGTCACCATAATGGATTCATGGTTATCGTGACCTGCTGAAAAGTTTAATTTTATAAAGTATGCATGTGTAAAGTTGTAAACATGCATACTTTATAAGATAGATTGTAAATATACAGGTAATGAAAGTACATGCCAAAATATTTCTAACCTATGGTGGTATATGATATAAAAAGTTTAGTGAACATTACCCTCCAAGAGCTTTCTTTTTGAGACAGAATCTTGCTCTGTTGCCCGGGCTAGAGTGCCGTGGTATCAGCCTAGCTCACAGCAACCTCCAACTCCTGGGCTTAAGCAGTTCTCCTGTCTCAGCCTCCTGAGTAGCTGGGATTATAGGCATGCGTCACCACACCCAGTTAATTTTTCTATTTTTAATAGAGATGGGGCATCATTCTTGCTCAGGCTGTTCTCGAACTCCTAAGCTCAAGTAATCCTCCTGCCTCAGCCTCCCAGAGTGCTAGGATTATAGGCATGAGCCACTATACCCTGCTAAAGAGCTTTCTGATTTTAATAAGAATGCCACAAGGAGTAGTAACATAGAAAGATTTTATCTTTGAAATCAGCCATTGTAGAGTAAGAATTCCATTTCAATATTAAAAAAAAATATCTTATACAAATTACATTTAAAAGATCAAGATAATAACAAACCTCACAGAGATATTGTCAGGATAAAATAAAATAGAATAAATGATATCACACAGTGCAAGGATTAATGAACACAGTGGCCCATAAATGTCAGCTCTGCTCTCCTTTCTCTTCTCCCAGTTTCTTTGACAGATTTACTTTGACCACTTGTGGGTTATTTGGTATTCATGGCTGCATTCTGTTGTTTTTCTTGAATCTCTCTCACTACTAAATCTAGATATTCTGTAGGTTTATTTTGTTAGTTGTTTCATATGTAATTCATCCTTTATTCAAAAAACAATAGCTTATTTTATTATAATGAAACATTTTAGTATTTTGGAGCAACTAATAATTGGATGAGGTGGAAAAATGGGAGTTTTTTTTTCCTCTGGACCATCCTTTCTTTCTTGACTTTCTCCTGTTTCCACTCACCCACCTTCCCTTTCCCACTTAAGTCACTAGTTCCACTCCACCTGAGCAGCTTGTTTGCAACATTGGACGTTGATCCTCATCATCCTCAGTTTCCCTCTCTCTCTGGTGGGAAACCGTTGCCTTGTTCCAGTTCTCACCTTATAACAGGATTCAGATTGGCTAAAACTCCAAACTCCTCTCACTGAGGCAGAAGTTTTATCTCAGTCACCCCACCTCAAGTCTTACCTCTTAAAAACTTTTTTTAATACATAAAAAAGTCAAACAAAACCCATCTTTCATCACAGCAAGTTGCTTTCCTCTTATTTAATTTCCTTTGTCCCTATTATTTAAGTCTTTCACTTATCTGTCCACTCAAACAACACCCTCACCAACACATACACAAGCAATAACAGACGTTAAGACTCAATTTTTAACTATAGCCTCAAAGATTTAAGTTTGAGCTACAACATAAAACTATGTTCTTTCCTGCAAACTGTTGAGTTGTCATCTCATTATTATTACTAGAGAAACAAACATGTGAGCCCTATAGCAAGACATATGACAATTAAGAAAGCATGATCAATGACAGATTCTAACATATACTTTATCAAATTATAATAGAAAACCCAAATGGAGGGTATAAGACGGGGGAAATAGACCAAGACATGTTGCAATAGAACCCGAGAGCATGGAGATCCAAGAAAAGAACAACTTTTGTGTCTTCTGTAGGAAGAAAATTTTGTCATTTGCAAAGATAAGGAAACAAAATCAATTGACTCCCAAATGTTAGATATGGTAACGTCATATGAAGCCGTAATTAGCGAATTCATAGTTACAACAAGATATTTCTCTCATTGGAGATAGCTACGTAAATGATTCAAGTTAATTGTTCCTACTTTCAATGTCTCCTTTTTTATGTGTCTTTACATAAAGTTATATTAAATAGTATAGATGAAATAATTACTCAAATAATTCATGGATAAAAATCTTCATTGATATGCACTAAGTTAGGAGGGCCTAAATTATCCAATTTTAGCTGTAAATTGTAGTCACATTCCCCCCAAACTGCTAACATTTTATCTTCTGTAATTGCATAGCTAAATCCAAGACCATTTGTCCTTTTCAGTGTTTAAATTGTAAGAGGTAGGCATGGTTTAGAGCATGAAATGATGAGGTGCAATTAGCTATGCAAAATTTCACAGTGCTGGGTAAGTAAGAGATAAATCCCTATCTCAATTTTTCCTTCTGTCACTTAGTTCCAGATACCTCAAACATATATCCAGCCCCATCAGTCATAATAGTAATAAAAGAATACCATAACAATACAAAAGGTATAGATTTGGAGCTGTTCTAATAGCATAAATCTACCATTGATGTGTAGCTTTAGGATTAGTAATGTAGGCTCTAGGGGTACACTGTTGCCCTTGCTAATTCTATGATACAATCAAGTTATTTCACTTCTCTGTGGAGTTCTCATGGAGGTTAAGTGGATTAATATAGTCATACACGTAGAATAGTGTCATCAATGTTCAGAAAATTCGCATTCCTTTTATATTTTCTTACACCAAAGATAGCACTCTTTATAGGCTATTTCTGTCTAAAATCTCAGAAGCTACCACATCTCAGGATTGGTACACTGGCATTGGTGTAGATGATTCAAAATAAATATTATGCTACAAGAACATTAAGTTTAGACAATCAGGTATGAATAAGGTGGTGAGAATTCAAAGGGGGGAAAAAGCAAGATCAGTGAATAAGATGAAGAACAAGGTATCAATGAGGGAAAAAAAGAAGTAGGAGAATGTTCTGTCTTCGAAGGCAAAAGAAGAGTATTAAAGGGGTAAGAATTGGCAAGTATGTCTAATTCTGCTGAGAGTTTGAATAAGATGAGAATAGAGATGTGGCCACTGGTTTCGACACATGGAGATTGGTATGACATCATCAAGAACAGTGTCGGGAGTTGGGAGGAAAGATTTAGAGTAGATGACAAAAGAATGACAGAAGAGACAGTGGAAATGGTTGTAGAAATATCAGTACGTTTGGTAGAGAAAAATGTAAGCAACTGAAGGGGCACATGGGTCAAGGGAGGATATTTTAAAATCATTTTTAAGCTCTATGGTGTTCAGTGATTTTGCTTTGTTCACTATTCACCCGGTGCCTGGTACGGTGCCTGGCACACAGTAGCTGCTCAAAAGACTTGTTGGATGAATGAATAATTAAATACATCATATAAAGTAGAATCTGGTTACATAATGATGTACAGAACCCGGTGTAGAGAGAAGTTTATAGTCAGAGACAACAGGCAGAGCACCCTTGTAACAGCCACACCCCCACGCTTGGCGCCCCAACCTTGATTTAAGGCCATGCCATTCCACAGGTCCAGAAACCAGAGACTACAGCATGGCCCACTTCTTTCCTTCAACTAGCTAATTGCACTGACTTTCTATCTCACCTCGTTTCACCCCCTCAGGGAAGCTCTTCCAGATCCCTATTTAGATTTGGAATCTTCTCTTCACACTGCTATAATTGGTAATTTTATCTGGCCGTCTTTCTAACTCATCAATAAGATCCTTGATGGTGCAGACTATGCCCGGTTTGATTTTTCATCTCAGCGTCTGGCAAAATGTCTGGTATAAATCAGACATCAATACACATTTGATGAATAAATAATAAATGACATTCCTACTGGGAATACAATGTGCTTTTCTGTCAGCACACATATTCTAGTCTTCTTGGTATTTCTTTTTTATTTCTCATTACACAGTAATCCATGACTAGATATTCATATTCAGGTTTATTAGTTTCTTGTGTGTTGGTGAACATGATCCAATTCCATACAATCTTTTAGGAGAATGCATTTCTTTTTTTATTTGTCAATTTAGGAAGTAGGACCTTAATCCCTAAAGGTAGAGGCTTAGTTACCTTTGCCATGAATCAGCTTAACTGGAATTAACAGCAAAAGTA
The DNA here is from genome assembly GCF_040939455.1 of Microcebus murinus. Classification (NCBI taxonomy): domain Eukaryota; kingdom Metazoa; phylum Chordata; class Mammalia; order Primates; family Cheirogaleidae; genus Microcebus; species Microcebus murinus. Next base: position 53,518,638 of record NC_134118.1, read on the forward strand.
ATAATTTATGATGTCATCTCACAATTATTGAATAAAAATATTTTTCTATTTTCTTATGAGTGAAACACAGCCAAGGAAACTATCACAAGAGCAAACAGACAATCTACAAAATGGGAGAAAATATTTGCATGCTACATATCTGATAAAGGACTGATAACTAGAATCTACATAGAACTCAGGAAAATCAGAAAGAAAAAAAATCAAACAACCCCATTAAAAAGTGGGCAAAGGACATGAACAGAAACTTTTCAAAAGAAGACAGACTAATGGCCAACATTAGACATATGGACAACATATGAAAAAATACTCAACATCTCTAATCATGAGGAAAATGCAAATCAAAACCACAATGAGATATCACTTAATTCCAGTGACAGTGGCTATTATCAAAAAGTCCCCAAACAGTAAATGTTGACATGGATATACAGAGATAGGAACAGTCATACACTACTGGTGGGACTGCAAACTAGTACAACCTTTGTGGAAAGTAATATGGAGATACCTCAAAGAGCTACAGGTAGAATTACCATTTGATCCAGCAATCCCAATACTGGGCATCTACCCGAAGAAAAAAAAGGACATTCTATAAAAAAGACATCTGCATTAAAATGTTTATAGCAGCACAAGTCACAATTGCAAACATATGGAAACAGCCCAAGTGCTCATCAATACATGAGTGATTAATAAAATGTGGTATATGTATACCATGGAGTTCTACTCAGCCACAAAAAACAATGGTGATCTAGCACCTGTTGTATTTTCCTGGATACAGTTGGAGACCATTCTACTAAGTGAAATATCATCAGAATGGCAAAACAAGCACCACATGTACTTGCCATCAAATTGGTATTAACTGATCAACCCTTATGTGCACACATAGGAGTGACATTCATCGGGTGTCTGGCAGGTGGGAGGGGGAAGGTGGGAATGGATATATTAACACCTAATGAGTGCCGTGTACACTATCTGGAGGATGGACACACTTTAAGCTCTGACTAGGGTGGCAAAGGCAATATATGTAACCTAAACATTTGTACCTAAACATTTGTATTATTTCAGTAATATGCTGAAATAATAATAATAATAATAAAACAAAAAAATTAAAATAAACTAGAAAAAAAGAATTAAAATTTTAAGTTACAGTTTGATTACATTTCATATAGTCAGTCTTTCTTTTAGCAATCATGTAAATCAAACAATGAGACAATAGACACTGTCACAATATAGGACAACTTTTACTGAACTACCCTTTTATTTAACATCCAGATTAGATTTGTCCTAATTGAATAATAATAAAAACCTTTGATGGTGAGTTCTCATGTCTGTTCCTTATTGTTATAGAAATTGTCACTAAATTAATTAACTATAATTTCTTTTAACATTTATTCTAATATCCCTTGGCTTTAAGAAGCTACCTTGTTTTGAGATATTAATATTTTTGGTAACTATATTCCTCTGGTCTTTCATTTCTATTAATATTCAACATGAAGTAGAATGCCTTTAAATGCCAATAACTGTCCCAGTTCATCCATAATTCATAAATCCCTTTTCAACATGTAATTCATAGGTATCGGTATTGCCCACTGACTCTAGAATTAAAGTGAGATAGAACAGAGGCAGGCAGCACTGGAAAATAACTGTCAGTTTCCGTAACCTTATAAAAATTAGCTGGTTAGATGAAGTTCATATTACTTCCATGTCAAGGAGGAAAAGCTATTAGAGGCACCCTATGGATCCAAATTTCATTTTATTTATTTTTATTTACATTTTTACACTGTTTGATGAGATAAAGCTCTTAAGAAATACTGTATCATTTGCAAGATGAGTTGCTGAATCTTAAGAAGGAAGTAGTCCTAACCATGACAAATGTCATTCTCAAAAATGAATTTTAAAAATATTTACAACTGCCCATCAAAAGTGTAGCTGTGCTCATAGAAACAGGGCTACATTTTAAAGTGGAAAACCAATGCATGAGTGAAATATTATGCTTTTACTTAATCAATGAATATTGATAAAGATAACCAATAGATACCCCTTTAAGGGTTAAGATATTTTAATTTAATTCTCCTAATGATGAAGAAACCTTTATTACAATGCAGATAAAAATATTTTACAACTAGAGATGTCTTAAGCAATTTAATTTGCTTCATTTCGTATTGCACAATACAATGACCACCCTTTGTGACAAAAAGCTCCAAAACACCTTGGAATTTTCTGGGTGACAGGAGCATCTTTTTTCTAATGAAGCAACTTTTGATGGGCTCCTGGATAGCTTCAGGATAGGGGCTGGTCACCAGTTAGAACAAGCCATGATTAGAAGCTTGGGCCTGTTAGCCCCACCCCCATTCTCTAGGGATGGAAAAGGAGCTAGAGATTGAGTTAATAACCAATTATCTCTACATGATGAAGCCTCCATAAAAAGTTCTAAAGGATGAAATTTGGAGAACTTCCAGGTTGGTGAGCACATCCATGTGCTGAAAGGGTTGTGCACTTCAACTCCATGGGAACAAAAGCTCCTGAACTTCAAATTCTTCCAAACCTTACCCTATGTACCTCTTCATCTGGCTGTTCTTCTGTACCCTTCCCTTTGTAATAAACTGGTAGATGTAGGCAAGTGTTTTCCTGGGTTCTGTGAACCATTCTAGCAAATGATCAAACCCAAAAAGTGGGTATGGAACCCTCCTATTTATAGCCATATAGTTAGTCGGAAGAACAACCTAAATTTGTAACTGGTCTCAGAGGTTGTGGGGGAGCAGTGTTGTGGAACTGAGCCCTTAACCTTTGGGGTGTACTAACTCCAGGTATGCAGTGTCAGAATTGAATTGAATTGTCAGAATTGAATTGAATTGTAAGACTGGTGTTGGAGAACTATTGCTGGTGTTGGAGAATTGGTTGGTATAGGAACACCTCTGCCCTCCATCACGCATCTACATCTGGTGTGGGAAGTATGGTGTTCTAGAAGTACTGTGAATGAGGGTATAGAAGAGAACTATTTGTTTTGTTCCTGTAAAGTTATTGACTATCTATCTTCTAATAGATAGTCAATAGATATTGAACCTTCTCACAATGACTACCAACCTTGTCAAACAGGCAAACATGGTCAACTCTGAGCTCCAGTATCACCTCCTATTTGACGGCATTTTCATCTATTGCTGCCTTTTCCCCAAGAGAGCTATGCAGTCCCTGTTTGTTTACCTAATGAATTCTGTTAAAACTCAGTCATGGTGTTTTCACCAATGCCCCATCCTGAACTTGTTTACATGTCTGCCGTGGCCAGGCAAATGAGAATATCTTAATAACAAAGATACTCCTTGTACATTGAATTAGGGTAATTTGGGGGAGAATATCAATTTGTGTGTGTGTTTCTTTTTCTTTTTTTTTTTCTCGTAATAGATTTAGGGGGTATAAGTTGAATTATGTTATATGTATACATGGCATAGTGATGGAGTCTGGGCTTTTATCATACCCATCACTCGAGTAGCATACATTGTACCCCATAGGTAAGATGGATTTAGGTTAATAAGGTTGATTTTGAGAATAAAAAAGGAGCTGTGGCAGAAATAACATTGTCAATTCAGATCAGTAGGTATGCTGAGTGTATAGGATACAGTGATAAATATGACAATGTTCCTGTGCTAAAGAGGTGGAAAAATCTACAAGGAATGCTGTATCTGAACACCAAAATTCTGACAGAGTTACGAGCATGATATAAAGTTATATTCACATTACATAGAATAAAATATGTAGATGTAAGTTTTGTAAACATAAAAATAATGGCTGAATTTATGACATAGAATAAGTTCACATCAGAAACATATATACCAAAATATCCCAAAGTAATCTTAAGATTTCTATTGGAATTTCAAGAACGAATTCTTTCCTTAGATTTTACCATCTAGGTAAGAGTAACAAGTAATCCAGTGATTAACTGATGAAAACATGAATAACTAAAAAAATGTATGACTTGAGAAATTGACTGAAAGTGGTAGGAAAAAAATCTATCAAACGAAAAACTCAGCTAATGGTCTATGGTGTATGCTCTGTCCTCCTCTAAAAAAATGCACAAAGTTTTGAATATTTTAGCAATGATCTCTTCTTCCCCACCCTGAGCCTGTGTTGTAATGCATATTCAAGTTTAATCAGATCATCAATACTGAAGTCCTTGAACATAATTGATAGGACAGCATTGAAGTAATGCTCATTCAGTACCAACTTTCTGGTCCAGCAGAGGGCATTGAAAGGATATCAAGAACATGCCCATGTCATGGAGGGGTTAGGGAGCCAAAATTAGGTAACTGAGAGTGGAGATGGCAAAATAAATAGTGAAATATGGCACAAAGGTAAGAAGAGAGCCTTACCCACAATCTGCAGCATCACTGTCAGACTTACACACACACACACATTGAATTTGTATAAAAACGACAGACAACTTATGCAGGTGTTTTTCCAGGGCACATGAACAAGTTCATTTAGTCCAAGGAAAGCCAGATGCCTACCCACCAAGAGATCACAGAGTGATACTAACTTGGTAATTCCACCATGTCCAGATGTTGATCTTGAGTTTTGCTAAATCTAGAGCTCTCCAGTGCCCTCAAAACTGAGGATAACTTTTGAAAATTATACTCACATGGAACAGAAGGCATACAGGAACCATGACCTCAAATGCCAGACCAGTCCATAGGGCTTTCAGGCAGTCTATTCTTAGGAGTGCATCTTAAAAAGAAAGGAAAATAAAGAGTTATTTATATAATTCAGATGTTTAATTGCATAATCCTTCTGACTCTACTCCAAGAATATGCAAGTAGACAAAAGGACTCAATTAATTAGGTGGGGTTTTTTATCTCTATTTCCTCCAGAATTTATTTTTGCAGTTTTCTCTGCTTTGATTAATCCATTCAATCAAGACTTGTCTCTGATATGACAACCATTCTGCTTCTGCTCTTATCCAACCTGAGTTTCCCTATTCCAAGTTTTTGGAGGAAAGAAGCAGGGGTGGAATTTACCACTACACATATACCACCTACATCTTCTATAATGTTTCATCTTTTACACTCTCAGATTCATGACTGGTCTTAGATATACACAAACAGGTAGAAGTTTTTCAATCTCCTCTGCAGACTTTTGGAAATCTCCACATTTCCTCAGCTAATGCCAAGATACTCTTTCAACATCTTTATGTGTGACATTGATCTGATTAGTCCCTGTATTTTGAATGTGTATTAAACCCACAAGGAGAAAAATAAATATTGATGTAAATCTACAGATGTTAGCAAACTTCCCCCCTTCCTAATCCTTTAGATAAAGATCATGGATAAAATCACTAATGACATCTTATACCAACAAAATTATACTTTTGTATAATAAGCTGGATAAAGCAGGTTTTGGGTTAATTTTTTTTACAAAATTCAATTTTGTGGTCCCTCAACTGTTGAAATAAATCCGCATGATGCTAAATAACTTATTCCCTTCTCAACATCTGCAGTGAATGTTTTCAGAACTGAAGAAGTTAGACACACAGGCGTGCTCACATGCTCAATAGTGAGAGGACTAAAAAAATATTCTTAAATTAAAATGTTAAATGTAAGCATTTCTTTATAAAATTGGACACTCTCATATCACTAAGCCATAAAATAGTACTTCTCCACATTTCTATGTTTTTACAGTGTACTTTCAAATTTAGTGTTTCATTTGATCTTCATTATAAAGATAGTTTAGTATCCCTGTTTATAGGGAACTGAATAGATACAGAGATTAAGAATTTTACTCAAAATGATTCAACTAATAGGTAGCAGATCCAAACTGAGAACTAAAACCAAAACCCATGTTATCTGAATGAAAATCTAGAGCAATTTTCTTTTTTTTTTTAATTTCAGAATATTATGGAGTTACAAACATTTTGGTTACATATATTGCCTTTGCACCGCTCAAGCCAGAGGTACAAGTGTGGCCGTCTTCCAGATAGTGTGCTTTGCACTCATTAGTTGTGAATTTACCCATCTCCTCCACCTGCCCAGCACCTGATGAATATTACTTCCACATGTGCACCTAAGAGTTGTTCAGTTAGTACCAATTTGATGGTTAGTACATGTGGTGCTTATTTTTCCATTCTTGTGATACTTTACTTCAAAGAATGGGCTCCAGCTTCATCCAGGATAATACAAGAGGTGCTAGATTACCATTATTTTTTATGGTTGAGAGCAGTTTTTAATATACCAATAACATGATGTCATTTGCCTCACATTATAAGGAAAAAAATTGTAAAAAAAGAAAAGTATCAATGTTCATAGGAAAAATATTTGCTTTTACATTCTTCTCCATAATCCTGTTTCAAATATCTCCATCTAATGTTATCTTTTCCTAATTATGAATAACCATAATGAACTCCACTAAAATAGTGTTAAAGTAAAAAATAAGACTTTACAATACTATACATACATTATATTAATATTAAGGCCAAGGTTATCAGCAGAATAAAAACTCTGAACAGGTGGAGAAATAAGAAAAACATCTACAATAAAATCCATGTTCTGAGCTCAATTTTATGTTTTTAAAATTGGCAGAGGGTCACAATGAAACTTACTCTTCATGAGCAAAAAGTATTGTTATCTATTCTTTCAGACCTAGGCTTGGAGTAGCAAAAGTAAATAACGGCCTTGTGCTTTCTATGAAGCTTCCACAAGTCTCCCCCAAAGCTACTGATAATGACTTCTTGTCAAAAGGAATATAGGAAAACATTTTTTTTTCCATTCCTCTGGAAGTAGGTCTGCATTGTTTCAGAGTTGTAGTCACAAACCTGGCCAAGTTGGCAAGTGGACACTCAGTGCCCTCCAGCTCTCTGAGGCAAATCAGAGCCTTAAATGACAGCAGCAGCCAAAATACTCAATTGTACCCTTCAGATTCTCTAGCAGTTTCACAATTGCAGTAATGTCATTGAATTCATTGACATAGATCTGGTGTGTTACACTCAAATTGTAAACAGAAAAAATAGTATCACAACTTAATATTACGGTGTCTAGTAATATGTGCAAATTTATATGTATTTTATACTGCTAATTGGTTTTCTTAATAATAATCACTGTCCACAAAAAGTTTTCATTCTCTCTTTGACATAAGATGAAATCAATTTGGATTTTCTAAAATTTCCATTTAATTGCTTAAAAATGGATTTGTGTAAACCGAGACCCAGAATCTGGCCCACTCCGCTGACCTGCTATCTGAATTTAGGAGCATTATTTCTTATCTCTAAGTCCCAGCATCCTCATCTGCAAACTGGAAATAATGATAACACTCATTTTGTAGATTTATTTAAAGGATATAATCCATATAAACTCCTAGTGTCAGGCATAGAGAACATACCTAGTGAATATTAGCTTTTATGGTAAGTTGGTTTTATTATTGATAAATATCTCAAGTACATTTTAGCAATTATTATTTGCAAGAGACTCTTACATCCCTGTACTATTTTTACTGTTTATTGATTTTTTCCCTATTTTCTAACATATGTATTTCAGATAAGTAATTTCCATTTAAGTTGTTTTGAAGAAGAAAAGAATTACTAAAATAATAGATAAAAGATACTTTGCCACATAGGTTTACCCTTTAGGGTTAAGATCAATGTAGGAGGCTCAAGGCCTTTGCATTAAGAGAAAGAATCCATAATTCATAACATAAAAACAAACATTTTGTAACATCATAAAATGACACCTATACCATCAACAATACTTTTTTTTCTTTTGACAATATTTTCCCTGTGAAAAATTTGATTTTCAGTCAAGATAATGATTATTGCTTATTTGAGTAGCTCAAATAAGCTACTCATCCAGGCCACCACCACTTCTGAGGGAGTCATTAGAATGACTAGTGGTTCTCTGGAGCCTTTCCCAGACTGACAGGTTGTCACCTGTGCTGAGATAACTGACAACGGGGTCTGGAACTACTGCTTTGCGTGGGTCTCAGCCTCTGCACCTTCCCATGGGGTGTAGGCGGCAGAGGCTGTAGGCCCTGTTCTGCATTGCTGTCCTGTGTCTTATAGTTACAGACAGAATGGCTCATCATATGGCCTAGACATGTGTGTCTAAGGTGATAGCCACTAGTTACATGTCACTATTTAAAGTTGTTTCTATTAACTTAAGTTAAATCTAAAATGCATGTCCTCAATTGCATTTGCAACATTGTGTCTGCTCAATAGCCACCTGTGGCTTGTGGCTACCACATTGAACAGCACAGATGTGAAGCATTTCCCTTATTGCAGAAAGTTCTATTGGGCAGTCCTGGCCTAGACCTTGGGAGAACAAATGATGAGCAAAGCCTGAAGCCGAGCATCACATCTCCGGGATTCGATGAGAGGTAGTCAGCTCTTGTTCTTATGTTTATTCTCTTGTTCTCTGTATGCTTCTCTTGTTCTTACATTTATTTTTATAATTTCTTTACCAAATTAGTCCTGATTTCTTATTTGTTGTGTTCTCCTTTGTATCTTTAGGAATTTAAGTCAAGAAATGTTATTTCTCCTTGTGGAAGAATGAAAGGGATATGCTGTATATATGGATCACTGAAATCCACAGAGAAATATTTGGTTATTTTATTTATATGTTGTATCATGTTTATGGAGGAATGCTTTCTTACCCCTACTATGTGTTTGTATACACCGTGGCTCCTCAAAACTTCACTGACTGAATTTCTTTCTATTTGAAAATAATTTAAGATAGTATCACTATATTAAATTGCCTATTTAAAATTTCAGAGTGTTTTCCTAAAAATGTCCCTTTTATGAGCTCATAAGATTTCATTCACAATGCTTAATATTAATATATCTGGGACTTGTCATGTCTCTTATTATTAAAGTTATCAAGAGAATCCATGGGCTGTAAAACTCTAGAGAATAGTACATTTGAGACATGCCAAGCAACTGTCCCTCCTTACTTCTGATGATAAAAGGCATCCTAGACGAAGGGCTGCATTAAATGTTCAGATGATATTCTGTTCACCAAAGAGAGCCAGCTGTTTATACTTGGCGGCAGACTGCAACAGAATTATCTCATTTGCAAATCTTGGGATATGGAGATGCAGATAAATGTTAGCACTATAAACCAGCAAATGTAGACTGAGCAGTATTCTTAGTATTTGGAGGAAGACTTTGTATTTCATATTTGTGCATATGGAGCTTTGAAAACTTATTCATAAACACGCCATCTGAGCAATATGGCACATGAGGCATTTTTTAATATGGCCAAAGTTGTATTATGATATTTCCTTGCATAATGTTATACAAACAAATATTTTAATATTCCACTTGTATAAAATGTGAATAAGAAAGGTGTTTAGCAGTGGAAACAAGAATTTGTCTGGCATGTGTTTATAATAAAATGTGTGTTTTCTGCCAATCAAATGCCTTAGATAAAGACAATATTACTCTTTCTCAAGGGACAAAGGCCTCCATTCAGTAGGTAATGACATGTTAGAATTTATTTGGTAAATTTACTTGGTTAACACATTCATATCTTAGCCTTCACAAAAAGTTCAGCATTCAAGAGGAAAGAGTGTATTCATAGGAGATTTGTTTATGAGTCTGAAAACAAATATGAGGAACTCAAAGGATTGGTCAATAATAACTTTTGAAAATATGAGATTCAATTTTAGCCCAAGAATTTTTTTTAAAATTGGGAGAATAAAGATCTTCATTCATAGTAAAAAATAAAAATACTACTTTTCCTTGAATGAAAAGAAATTTAGCCATCACTACTAATAGCTAAGCAAGGAAAGGCTGTTCTTATCCCTTCAATTCAAGAGGATCCATTCCAGCTCTGTTAATCAACTCATTCTTCTCACTACAATCAGAATGATCTTTTTAAAATACAAATAAGATCACATGGAATTCTTAAACACTAGAATGACTTCTATTGTCCCTAGAAAAAACATTCAATCCTTTAACCTTTAACATGGCCTACAAAGCACTGCTTGATTGATCTCTCCTGCCATGACACTGCTACCAGGTCTTATAGAATCCCAAATACACAAAGGCACTAAATGAATATTGAATGAATGAATAAAACAATTACAACATTTTTCTCAGACAAGAAGAGAGTAAAGTGATGGATGTGGTGTACGCATTTCCCTGACCACCCTGTATAAAATAAGAACATTTTCCTTCCTTCATTCTCCATTCCCTAACAGTATTTTATTTTCCTTCTAGCATAAATACCTTACATATATTTATTTATATATATATATATAAACTCCATAATGGCAAAGATGTTGTCTGGTTTGTCCACTGTTATATCTTCTAATGGCCTGATCTGTCTATGATGTAAAGTATGTGCACAATACACTGCTGTTGAATTAATGAATGAATAAATTACTCTGTTCCTTAAGCACAGACTTGGCTCATCAGTGAAAGGGTGAGAAAGCATTTTCTATGGCCACTTTGACTTCTATCATTCTCTTTTTCCCCATCTAATATAACATTCTATTCTCCAAGTTACCATTTGAGGGACTCATCTATTTATTCATTGCAAAGTCCATTTTTTTCTTTCCTTATTTAAAAAGGCTCACTGGCACCCTTGCCTTCAGGATAAAATTAAAAATACTTAGCATAGATGCATGACGTTGCCCTCTTGCTAACATTGCCAAGACTAACTCCCACCCTTACTCCCTATTTTCCATGTTATAGTCAAGCTAACCATCTCTCAGTTCCTCAGGCACACATGCTCTCCCTCATTCGCTGGGATGCCATTGCACAAACTGGTTCCTCTCTTTAGGAAACTCTTCTTCCCCACTAGTCGCTTTCACTCTTAATTTTTCTACAGAGTTGTGCTTTAGAAGTAGGGAAGGCTTCTCCAGACTGCAAATGCTTGGGGATGTGCCCTTGCCGTGTTTCCCTGGTGCTTACTACTTTCTGTACGTATCATAGAGCACTTAGCCTCCCATGATTTTTATTGTTTATTTGTCTATATTTCCCCTACATAGTAAGACCTTGATGGCAGAGGTGATCACTGTTCACACACAGTAGCTGTGCATGAAAATAGTATTTGTTGAATGAGGAAATGAGGCAAATAGCTCATAATTTTAAATTAGCTACAAATCTCCAGCGATCTTTTAGATTAGATCCCTTGGGATCCAAAACCATACTGGGGACGTGGTAAAGACTTACAGGTTTCCACAACAAGGGAAGGCATGTTGGTTGATTGCCTGATGTTCATATAACAATGTTTAAAGGAGTTTAGCTTAATTGCAAGACAAACTGACAATATCTAGAGAATTGTGCTAATCTCCAATAAATTGCTTAAAAATACGAACTCTTCCTTTATCCCAAAATCACATACCCAACTATCTGCAGTAAATTTATCTAAGTTCTATGTAACTTTTCTTAAAGTTGCCACAAGAAGCAAGCAAATGTAGGGAAAATTGTGAAAAACATAGCATAAGACTATGTGGCATTAATTTATTGATCAGTCTTTGATTTTCTAGATAGTATTATCTTTTCGAGAAGCTCTTAGATTTCATCATAAAATCCATTATATTGGCATATAATATTGCTCCTAAGATTGTAACATGATATTACTGTAAGTGTCAGAACAGGTAAATCAGGAATCATAACATATCAAAATCTGCTCTTAAGCAGCATAAAAAAAGACTAAAACCTACTTCCTCTTTTAAGATTATTTGGAAAAGCTGATGCAGCATTGCAAGGAGTTGTACACATTTTCTCTGCCACAGCAGCAACTGGAAGACAAGTCTCCTTTAATACAACAAGCAACTTATTATCTTTGCTGTAAATGGAGGAGTAAGTCTCCATTGTGAGGTCTTTCAGTATCACCCCAACACAGCTGCAGACATTTCACTTGGAGAGACACATAAAATTAAAGGTACTGTTATACTCACAGGTCCTAGAGTGGGAGGCACAGCATCACCCAAAGTGCACACAAAGCCCAAAGTTTGGTCATGGCAGACAGGGAATGAGCAGAGTAAGGACCCATGGCCGAGTGCCTGTATTGAGTGTCATGGGTGAGGTAATTTGTGGCAGGCAGGAAACATTCTCATTGGGTAATTTGAATGTAACCGAGACAACATAAAAACAGGGAAGAAGAAAAAGGGGAAAGTCATCATGAAGCTGATCTCTTGAATATTAAAGTTCGCCATGAGCACCCATAAACAGGCAATAACTAGATAAAAGTTCAAAACAAGCAAGGCAGGTGCCAGCAACACCTGCCTTGAGGGAGTTACTGAGGCAACAAATAACAGCTTTCAATTACATTATCATAAATCAAGAACTACCTTAGGAAGCAACTAGAAATATTGATGAATTACTTGGAAAAAAGAAAGTTCAGCATCAACTGAGCCAAAGCTCAAATATCCACATGGAAATAGATGCACGTAAGTTCCATGTAGACACCATCTGATATATTTCTCTACCACAGTTTTTAGTCTGTGAAGAATTCCTGGTTTCCCTTAGCATTAGTTTCCTCATGGAAATGAAGACAATAATATCTGCCTCACTGGTTTGTGGAGATTCAATTAGATAGGAAACATAAAGCACTTAGCACATTATTAGCACATAGTAGCCCATCGATAGTTAATTGATATTATGTTTATGTGCTTTTTGTGGTTTCCCAATCAAGCTTACTAATTTAATTTAAAAATGACACTTGTTTTTTCCCTCCTTGGTTCTAGCTGTCTAAGAAAGAAGGAGAGGGAGAGTGCAGTTAAAAAAAAATGTGTATGGCATACGGTGGAGGAAGTATATGGAAATCAGAATGACTTTCTTGTATTCAAAATGTTTCACTGACCAAACTAAAAAAGTAAAAATGCCTACCTTGAAGCAGGTGACTATAGAAAGGGCAACCTTTTAAAGAATGAATTTGTCAGGGTTTAAACCAACTCACGATGTATATAGAGCTCACTGCTATGGAAATGTGTCTATTTCTGTGAGTTATCAAAAGAACCAGCTCCATTTGGTTAACACAGTACTGTCTAGGATTTTTGATTACATTAGATTACACACAAGGTGCTGTGTTATCTAGTCTCCAAAGACCATGCTCCAGTGAGCCACACTTCCTGGCAGTCACACCCTTATGTCATCTCTTCCCCTTGACTGTGAACTGCCTGTACCTCACCCTTGACCAACAGAATGCGGCAGAGGTGATACTATGGTCATAATGACCAGAGTCTGGGTCAGAAGAAGTTGGGCAGCTTCAGACAGAGCCTATTAGGACACTCACTATTGGAATTTTTCCTTTCAGAAAAGTAATGTCCTGCTCTGAAGCCCATGCCACCTAGAAAGGCCAGTGCAGGTACTCCAATTTTCAAACACTCAGATGAGTTTTAAACCAATACCCACTGTTAACCACCAACCCTGTAAATGAGCCATCTTGAAATCCAGCTCAATAGACCCTTGATTTGACCATAACCAGATGAGATGTCCCAAGTAAGAATTGTCCAACTGAGCCCAATCAATTAACTGGAAAAAGTAAAATAATAAATTATTGTTTATAAATCCTGTTTCACGGTAGCCATTTTTGTTGTTGTTGCTTTTAATTCACCAAAAGATAATAGGAACAGATGCCTATCAAAACTCTTGGCACAGTGTATAGGGTCTGAATAAAATGAGTTTGGTTAGGTGAATCAGAGATTTATTAGAGTTTAATTTTTAATCTGCTATCCAGCTGATGTCAAAACAAACCTGGTAGCAAGAAGTGGTATACTATTTCAATAATTTCAAGATGAAGACATTTTAACTTCTCTAATATTAAGATTCATCTTATCATCAAAAAGATTGTATAATTGCCATTATTTTTCTTTCTTAGAAGGACTTAGGGATCCATCTTCAAATTTTTGACATCTTAGATCATGAAACATATACATTAATTAAATAGATAATCTAAAAGACTCTTCCTTGGACCAACTTCCTCAAAATTTCCTGGAGAGTCAGTTTAAGTAGGTTTCTGGTCCTCACTAAATCAAAATATAGGACCCTGCAGGTCTTTAATAAAGAGACTTTTAAAAAATTCCATAAAATGTAACCTGTATTATAATGTTAACAGAAAACTAATTTTAGAGATTGCAGCTGTGAGTCTTATCCTTACTACATATCTTTTGATCTCTTATTGTCATTTCAGTGATCCAATTGCCTATATGCCAAATAGTCTAAGCTGTCTCAAATATGTACACTGTATTACATTCCAACATTGCCATCAAGTTAAAAATATTTAGATATTGTGATGATGAATGTCATACTTTAATTATATTTCCCTGGAGAAAACATGGAAATAATTCTTAAATTGAGATGTACAATATTCAAAAAGATGGTGTAAATCTATACAGAACATGCTTTCTAAATATTTAAATTTTTCTTTCAGTGTTTGAGTTGTGTAGGGAAGTGTACTTGTTTTGTAAACATGAAACAGATTACCTTCAGACATGTAAAAAATGCCTATTGCTTAGTTCTTAAATCTCTTTCCTCAGAAATTCAGAAATTGTTGAGTCAATTGTAAAGTTAAGTTTGACATTTCACACCCTGATAATCATGTTGGTAGTTATCTATGACTTCTTTTTGTGCACAAAAGTGCAGCTTGGAGGCAAATGCACCATTAAAGGTGCTGTAGCCTTCAGCAACCTTGTTAGTCAAACCTTCCATTTGCTGAATAATTAAAGCCATTGCGATAGCAATATTGTAGCCATCTCAATTCATCATATGAAAATTATTTTTCCCAGAATTTTATTTTTGGCATAGTTTCTTTAGATTCTAACTTTAAGAAAATAGGGATCAAAATATATATTTATAAAATGGTAGAGAATGAATTTTGTTTCATATGGTGGCAGAAAATGAGAGCAGATTGTGTAACAATCATCTTTACCTTATGGCATTGTACACAGAACTGCATTTTGCATAGCAATTCAAATTTAAAAGTTATTCAAATGTTTATTAAGTGAATTCTATAATAGAATAAAATTCTATGTGGGTATGAAAATTCTATGTATACATGATTCTACAATAGAGAGAAACAACTTGTGGCAACGATATTTTGGAATTTGAAAAATGTGCAATTTATTTTTAATTAGAGCCAATTTCAATAAGAAACAAAGGGAGAAAGTTCATATTAGACATCAGGTATATTGAGGGATTAAAGTTCATCTGGGATTACACACTCAAGTATATATGGAATATTTGTGATTTTTGTATAAGAATTAATAAAATATTTATCCCAAATATGTCTTTTTCTGATTGTGAATTTGAATACTAATGTTCCTTCCCAAAATGCCTATTTTTAAGCAGTACATGACAGTTGAAATTATACCATTTAGCTGAATTGGAGCAAAATGAACTTTTTTCACATTATTTCACATTATAATAGAGATATTATCAATTAAACAAATGCCATTCTAAATCAAAGGAATTTCCTTTGATGATGAGCAACATTAAATACTATTTGAACTGTCATAGCCAAAAGAAGATATTCACTAGGAGTGCTGAGCTGGGGCAATGGAAATGTTCCCAACATGGGCTAAATGATTAGCATGGTCTGATAAAAGGGCATTTCAATATTCTGAATCATGTAAACTTGACATAAGGCACAACTAAATAATGTCTCCCATCCACCATAGAGCCACTAATGTTCATCAGTTATCTTTAGCATTTCTGAAGTTTTATTTTTTCTTCTTCAACTAGTCTAAGTAGTAGTGGGATGGAGTACTGGAAGTAACAATAGTACTGGTTGTACTGGTAGTTATAATAATATCAAACTGTTAGGAACTCAGAGTCTCAGCTAATTAACTAGACAAAATCTACACACTTTTTTAATTGAGCATATATCTAATAGATGAGTAGTCTACAAAAATGATTACCTGTCAAGGATCTAAAATCTGACCAAGAATAGTAGGAAAGGCCAAAACAAAACCAGAAAAGGATCAGGTATAGCAGAGAACCAAAAGTATGACTTTCTGCAAATGCTTGACTGACTCACAAAACAACGTATGTTTTTCAATACAAAAAATATGGTTTGGTAAGATGTGTCCAAACAAGCTAAATTATTGAAAAGAACTACAAAGTCTGCATATGAAAGGATGCACATGAACCTTGAAAATGTTTTTGTTGCATTATTTAGAATAGTTATAAATGTCAGGTTACTTCTAGTGGTACTACACTTAAGAGTGGCATTTGCAAAATAATATTTGCCAAAGTTCATGTGACTATTTTTGTGAAAACCATAGGAAAACTTCCTTTTGAAAAAAGTTATGTCTGCCCTTAACAAAAATACTGTAACTGATACTGATATAACTATTATTTTTGTCATTCTTACATAATAACCTTGAATTAGTATATCCCTAGGATGTCTTAAATGCATATTTCAAATTTTTATGAGCTATATGATTGCCCCATAAAGAAATTACTTTAATTAAAATTGTTTGACAGACTACTAAAAGTCATTGCAAGTGTTCATGTAGTATCTCATTAAACATGCAAAACGGTCATTTGTTCAAAGTATTTTCATTTGTTTTCATAGTGAAAAATGCTTGGACATATACAATACACTATACTTTCCTTATCTATTTATGGTCTAAATAATTTTAATGATTCAGATTATCCCTGCTGCTATTATTTTATAGTTTATATTGGAATTAAGAAACTTCAGAAAATTTATTCTAGAAAAGCACATGTTTAAAAAAATTTAGTTTTGAAAATTGACATCAAGGAATAAAATTCTGTGGATAAAATTAATTTGTATGGTTAGTAGGGATTGGAATAATGAAATAAGTTTAATAAATAAATAGGTGGGTTGAAATAGGCAGAAAATAGTGGTGCTGGATTAAAATGTTCATTACTGAAAGATATGCTGAAATAGACATAAAAACTAGTTTTTATCACTCATGAAAACTGAGTGCATTTAGAAGTGATATTTTATAGAATTTTAATTTTGTGAATTTAGTTTTTATAAAAATAAAACTTTTAAATTTTTAGATAATTGTAAATCCAAAGCTCAATGTGGTTTTAGACATACTCATTCTAAGTCACATATATATTTTGGCCATTCATGTATTCCGTAGCATGAAATTAAATTTCACCACCTCTTACCCAAAACTCCCTATACTCCTTTCCTGTTTTTATTTTTTCTTAGCATGAATCGTTTTCTCACAATCTATACAGTACTTTAATTGTTATATTTCTTTTTTTTTTTTCACTAGAATGTAGGCAGATTAGGGGAGGTATTTATTTTAGTTTGATCCATTGTTACATTTCTGATACCTAGAATGGAGTTTGGCACACAATAGACACTCATTAAATATTTTTAAAATGGATGAGCAAAATTAGCCAGATAGTTGCCTGATCTCCACAGTAGTTTATGTTATATAAATGTAAACAGAAAGCAGTAGTGGGTAAACAGGTGTGATGCTCTAGAATTAAACCATTAAATAATACAGCATAATTTGCAAATCCAGTAGTTCTCTGAAAAGAGTTGTATTTTTCAGGATTTTAATTAAAAATAGAGATCTGTTTATCATTAAATTTTATGATTATTTCATGCAATTTTAAAAGGGAAGTATATCCCATGAAAAGAACAGTAAACCTACTTAATACTTTTAGAAGACTGTTTTACTTCAAAATGTATTGTTTCATTTGCACTATATTTCAAAATAACATTTCAAGAAAATAACAATACTGACTTAATTATTAAAATTGACTATATATTAATATATATACACAAACAAATTTTAAAGTATACACATTATTTTACTCATCAATTCAAACTTTTAGAAATCCATCCTATAGCATGTTTTCAAGTTCGCAAAAACATGGATGTCCATTACACCACCAATTATAAAGGTGAAATGAATCACCTAAATGTTTATCAAGAAAGGACTGTTGAATCCATGTTAATTAGCAGTATAAATATTCATGATATTCCTGGTTTTGAGAAATATTATTATTGTTAAATTTCCTGTGTTATTTTCTTTGGATTGTGTTATTTTATATTAAAATGCTTCACACACCTTCTTTATATTAAAAACAAATAAAGGACTGTTTAGCATGCAAATATTTTCTCCCATTCTATAGTTTGTTGGCTCTAATGATAGTTTACATGCCTGTGCAGAAGCTTTTTAATTTGATCAGGTCCCATTTATTTATTTTGGCTATTGCTGTGATAGCTTTGGGGGTCTTCTTCATAAATACTTTGCCGAGGCCAATGTTCACAAGACTTTTTCTAGCATTTTCTTCTAGAATTCTCATGGTTTCATGTCTTAGGTTTAAGTCTGTTATCCATCGTGAGTTGATTTTTGTGAGAGGTCAGAGGTGATAGGTGCAGATCCTGTTTCATTCTTCTACATATGGCTATCCAATTTTCCCAGCACCATTTATTGAATGGGGATTATTTTCCCCAACATATGTTTTTGTCCATTTTGCCAAAGATCAGATGGCAATATAAGGATGGTTTTTTATATCTAAGTTCTCAGTCTGGTCTCCATTGGTCTGTGTCTCTGTTCTTATGCCAATACCATGTTCCATTGGTTGCTATAGCCTTGTAGTATAGCTTGAAGTCTGGTAAATTGATGCGTCCCAATTTGTTCTTTTTGCTTAAGATTGCTTTTGATATACAGGGTCTTCTCTGGTTTCATACAAAGTATAGAATTAATGTTTTAGATATGCAAAAAATGATGTTGGTGTTTTAATAAGGATTGCATTGAATCTGTAGATCACTTTAGATAGTATAGACATTTTAACAATATTGATCCTGCCAATCCATGTGCATGATAGAGTTTTCCATCTCTTTACATCCTCTGGAATTTCTTTTTCTGTGTTTTGTAGTTCTTCCTATATAGGTCTCTCACCTCCTTAGTTAAATATATTCCTAAATATTTAATTTTCTTTGATGCTATTGTGAAAGGTGTTGCATCTTTGATTTGATTCTTGGCTTGATTGGTGCATATGAAAGCTACTGATTTGTGTGTATTGATTTTGTATCCTGAGACTTTGCTGAATTCATTTATCAATTTCAGGAGTTTCTAGGTGGAATTTTTCAAGATTTTTTGATATTATATTAATATCATATCATCAGCTAAGGGCAATAGTTTGACCTCTTCTGCCCCCATTTGGATATCCTTAATTTCCTTCTCTTATCTGATTGTTCTGGCAAGGACTTCCAGCACTATGTTGAATAAAAGTGGATACAATGGGCAACTTGTCTGGTTCCAGTTCTAAGTGAAAATGCTTTCAATTTTTCCCCATTCAGTATGATGTTGGCTGTGGGTTTGCCATATATGGCTTTAATAATTTTGAGGTATGACCCATCTATGCCTATTTTATTAAGAGTTCTTACCATAAAAGGGGGCTGAATTTTGTCAAATGCCTTTTCTGAATCTATTGAGAAGATAATATGGTCTTTGTTCTTGCTTTTATTTACATGGTGAATTACATTCATAGATTTGTGTATGTTGAACCACCCTTGCATCTCTGGGATGAAGCCCACCTGATCATACTACATATTTGATAAAGGGCTGATAACTAGGATGTATATAGAACTCAGGAAAATCAACAAGAGAAAAATCAGACAACTCCATTAAAAAGTGAGCAAAGAACATGAACACAAACTTTTCAAAAGAAGACAGACTAATGGAAAACAAATGTGAAAAATTGCTCCACATCTCTAATCATCAGGGAAATGGAAATCTAAACCACAATGAGATATCACTTAACTCCAATGACAGTGGCTTTTTATAAAAAAAAAAAAAAAATCCCAAAACAACAAATGTTGGCATGGATGCAGAGAGATAGGAACACTCATACACTGCTGGTAGGACTGCAAACTAATGCAAGCTGTATGGAAAATAACATGGAAATACTTCAAAGAGCTAAAAGTAGAACTACCATTTCATTCAATAATTCCACTACTGAGCAAAGGAAAAAAAGGCATTCTATAACAAAGACATCTACAATAGAATGTTTATAGCAGCACAATTCACAATGGCAAAGATGTGGAAACAATCCAAGTGCTCATCAATCCATGAATGGATTAGTAAAATGTGGTATATGTATACCATGGTGTACTACTCAACCATAAAAAACAATGGTAACCAAATACCTCTTGTATTATCTTGGATGAAGCTGGAATCCATTCTTTGAAGTGAAGTATCATAAGAATCGAAAAATAAGCACCACATCTATTCACCATTAAATTGATACTAATTGGTCAACACTGATGTGCACATACAGAAGTAACATTCATCGGGTGTTGGGGAAGTGGAAGGGGGATGGAGTGGATGGGTAAATTCATACCTAATGGGTGTGGTGTGCACTATCTGGGGAATGGGCACACTTGTAGCTCTAACTTGGGCAGTGCAAAGGCAGTATATGTAACCAAAGCATCTGTACACCTGTAATATTCTGAAATTAAAAAATAAATTTAAAAAAGCACTGCTTAAATAAAATAGTGTACACTCATGTTATGAAATACTATGTACTAGGTAAAAAGACAAAATTATGAGTAAATAGTCCCAAAGGACATTAAGTGAGAAATTAAGGATACAAAAGAGAATATTATAATGAGTCCTTATGTGTCAAAAATGGTAAAATGTGCATATGTAAATATGGAATATCAGTAAATAATTGTGAGAAAAATTTTTGAAAATAGTTTTTATAATTTTTAATCTCTAAATTGTGATACCAGGTAAAAGCCTACTTTTACCTATCTGTTTTCTTATATTTACTTTGAAGTGCTGATTACTTCCAAAGTGCATTTACTACTTTATGATTAAAAACTAGGTTATAGTAAATAAATAAAATATGCATATGCTTTGACACAGCAATTTTGTTTCTAGTAATTTATCCTTAAAAAAATGATTAAGGATGTGCATAAAGATTTATGTATCTAATGCTCATTGCAGCATTGTTTATTACAACAAAAATGGAAAATAGCCAATCCTGCAATATGAGAGTGTGGTTAAATAAATTACAGTACATCTATTTTATGAATACTATGTATTCATTAAAATCATACTGTGGAAGTTTTCTACTAAATGATGTATCATCTTTTATTAACAAGTTTTAAAAGCAAGGAGCAAAGGGTTATAAAATGGTATATGCAGTAGGTTCACATTTTGATTAAATATATTCATATTTTTCAGATGTTTATATGTCAAATTCTTAACTAGTTGTCTATTGATTTAATTAATTTATGGGTGATTTTTATGTTCTTTTTTTGTACTTATATACTTTCCAAAATTTCTACAATAATATGCATTACTTTTAGAGAGAAATTATTACCAAAAATACATTAAAATCATATTTATAATTATGAAAAATTTTCCTGCATGAGAAAAATAAAAGGCCAACAAGTTTTAAAGTTTACTAATATTATGCCCCTGTCCACAATTTTTATTAATAACACCCAAAAGAGTAATTTGCAGTCCTGAAACACAGAAACAATGAACCCAATCAAACACCAGATGAAATAAAGTTAGATAAAATCAGGCTCACTGGGGAAATGCTGAGGAACCAAGTCTGAATGAA
Organism: Microcebus murinus; assembly: GCF_040939455.1. Taxonomy (NCBI): domain Eukaryota; kingdom Metazoa; phylum Chordata; class Mammalia; order Primates; family Cheirogaleidae; genus Microcebus; species Microcebus murinus. The sequence continues at coordinate 53,540,134 of NC_134118.1, forward strand.
GGCAAATATCTCATTTTAAATGGCAGAACAATGATTTAGTAAAACATAATTAATTTTACTTTTATTATCACTATGTCACTTCACTTTGTTTCAAAATAAAAATAATCATGATGATTACCATTTGCCAAATGCCAATTATATGGTTTTTACATAATCCTTACAAAATATTCCTACATGATGAGCCATACTTTTTGTGGGATTTTGTGGATACTAAATTGGAATATCAAAGAAGCTTAAAAATTTGCTCAAACATATGCATCTAGTAATTAGTACAGTTAGAATATAACCAGATTTCCTTCAAACCAAACTCAGTACACTTTCTATTATCTTACCAGCCTGCCAAGATATTTTCCTGCTTGCGTTAAACAAACCCGATGTCCAGATATGCTGCAAACTTTGGGGCACTTGAAGGAATGAGTGCCAATAATGGTCACGTGTCAAAGAAAAGTGGGATTATGAGCCCAGGGCAATTGCAGAAGAAACTGGCATTAGAAGAAAGATTTTGCTTCAGTTGTGAGAGAAATTTAGGCAAAAACCTATGGTATTTAAGAGTGACTAAAGAATAGTTTTGATTTTTCTACGGTCATCTGTTTTATCACCTTTCTCCTAGGCTGAAAACATTGAGGATTGTAATCAAGGACTTGTTTCGGGCAAATCAATTATTTACCAATCTCAACCCTTTCTTACTGACAGGAGAGCAGTGGTAAAGATAATAGGAAAGATATGTCATAGAGATCCCCTGATTCTTGACTCAGAGGAGTTTGGTAGACACCGTCAAGAATCTAATGACAAGCGTGAGTGGCGCTTTGGCAAAGGCAGCAGTTAAGCTGACTAAGGCTACAGTGTTGGAATTAGCATTGGTGCTGGGGCAGCAGTACTGAGGAAACATCTAAACTAGTGAAGGCAGCAGGAAAAGCCCCAGAAGAGGCTCAGAGGTTGCATGAATGCTGCCTCTGACAGAAGATAAGAGTAATCCAACTTGTCATGGTAAACAGAGCAAAATGGGGGAGGTGAGTCAGCCATTCACTGACTAAATCTCAATGTAAATCTCTCCTCAAAAAGGAGTTAAAGCCATCAAAACTGTGATCAAACTTTCCAAAAGGCCTTAATACCAGCACAAATATGCACAAATATGAGGACATAAACTAATGTATTTTATAAGAATAAAACGTTTTACAGATTTTTATTAGTTTGTAACATGTAAATGAATTAAAAGTATGGACATTTTCTCAAGATCAAATGATCTCTACCCCATTTGTGTTTAGCAAACCTGCCATCAAGAATATGTTTAGTGATGTTGGAATTTCAGTGTTGCCTCCCTTAGTATCTTAGAATCTTCAGTGGATTTTTTCCCCTTTCTAATAACTGTGACTATTAAAATCAGCAAGGAAAAATCAAACAACCCCATCAAAAAGTGGGCAAAGGACATGAACAGAAATTTTTCAGAAGAAAACAGAATAATGGCCAACAAACATATGAAAAAATGCTCAAGACCTCTAATCATCAGGGAAATGCAAATCAAAACTGCAATGAGATATCACTTATCTCCATTAAGAATGGCCTTTATCAAAAAGTCTCCAAACAATAAATGTTGGCATGGATGAGGAGAGATAGGAACACTCCTACACTGCTGATGGGACTGCAAACTAGTTCAACCTCTGTGGAAAGCAATATGGAAATACCTTAAAGCAATACAAGTAGATCCACCATTTGATCCAGCAATTCCACTATGTGCATCCCAAAAGATCAAATGACACTCTACAAAAAAGACACCTGCACTCGAATGTTTATAGCAGCACAATTCACAATTGCAAAGTGGAAACAACCCAAGTGCCCATCAATACATGAGTAGATTAATAAAATGTGGTATATGTATACCATGGAGTACTATTCAGCTTTAAGAAACAATGGTGATATAGCACCTCTTGTATTTTCCTGGATAGAGCTGGAACCCATTCTACTAAGTGAAGTATCTCAAGAATGGAAAAATAAGCACCACATGTACTCACCAGCAAATTGGTATTAACGGATCAACACCTAAGTGGAAATAATAGGAATAACACTTATCGGGTGTCGGGCAGGTGGGAGAGGGGAGGAGGAGATGGGTATATACAAAAAAAAATGTCAAACATCGCTCTGCTATTACCAATGTATTTATTTGGTTTTTAAGCTTCATCGAGAATTTCCTTTCATGCTTTTGTCTTTAGTTCCTTCTGTTCTTTACCATCACTTTCTTTTCCCTGAGTCAGATTTCCTGGCAAAGATCAAAAAAAAGAAACAGCAGTGTCTTATGGTTGAGAGAGGGGAAAACTGCATTAACAATAATGACTCTGAACTATATAATCACATGTAGGAGAGATAGAGTGAAAAGTAATCATGTTATACTTAGATGCTATAAACTCCCAACCATGAACAAGCAATACATTGCAGTTACCTTTCAGGAGTAGTAGTAATAGAGATATGCATTTTAGAATAGTGGGTGCAGATGGGATTTAAAACACTGGAACATAATGAAATCACCAGGAACACAGGGGAGAAAGTTCATGGACAGAACTCTGGAAACCTAGCAAAGGAGACTGAAAATGAATAGCCAGTAAGATAGAATAATAAAGAGAAAGCGAGAATAAGTATTCCGAGGAGGAGAGAGTAATTAACCAAGGCAAATGCTGTGGACAGATAAAATAAAACAGAGTGAGAACTGGCCCTTTCATTTAGCAGTATAGAGGTTACTGGCAATCTTGAATAAGTACTTTCAGTTGAGTCATGTGGGGGACAAAAACAGATGAGAGGTTCAAGAGAGAATGGAAGGAGCAAGATGAGAAAATTATTATGAAGAGCTTTGCTGTTAATTGTAGGGGTAAAATAGAGTATAGTTAGAGATAAAAGTGTAATCAAGCACAGGTTTTTTACAAATGGGAGAAATAACAGCATGTTTGTATGCTAATGGGAATGACCCAACATAGAAGGAAATCTGAGAATGAGATATGAGAGGGAAAATTTTTACTTAAGTAGACCAGCAGCCAATATCTGGAACACAAGAGTAGTATTTGATCTTCACAAGAGCGCAAACAGCTCACGTGTAATATCAAGAGATGGATGTGCTAATTAGCATGATTGTGACAACCATTTCACAATCGTTACAAATATTAAATCATGGCATTGTACATCTTAAATATATCCAATTTGCATTTGCAAATATACTTCAATAAAGCTGGGGGGGGTCAAAAAGAAAAGGTAGAAAATATGGGCATAGATAGGGTAGGTGAGTAGATATCTTGTTGGAATTTCTCTTCTGACACCTTCTGTTTTCTCAGTGAATTCCAAGGTAAGAGATCTGAGAGTGAAGATGATGGAGAAAGTATTGGAAAAATTAAGGAGAGAGAAGATAAGAAATAGTTATTCAAGAGAACAGGAATGGGAAGTGACTTGGGAAATACAGTGTGATTACTGCAAAGCTCTAAGGGCCTCTTGAGGTAAACTCTTATGAATTTAAATTGAGACTGTATATCACTTGTGCAGGGGCAAGCACAGAGAAAGTAAAAAGTTGGATTTAAACCGAGCTGTGGGTTAGCCAGGAGAGTAGACCAAGTAAGAGAGGAACGAGGGAGTTGATGGCATCAACAAGGGAGTAACTATTATGATTGAGCATGGGATTAAATCTGGGTGAGAAAGGAGGGATACAAAGGCAAGGGGGCAGTGAAAGGTGGTAGATAAATGGATCAAAGGTTTTATTAAGGTCCTTGGATTGAGGGAGATGGCATGCTAGAGAGAGTAAATAGAAAAAGCAAAAAGTGGTAGTCACAGATGAGACAAAAAAATAGGTGTTAATTTATCAAAACAGCAATGAAATTGTGCTTGTATTTCTCTCAGGTGATGGACCTAGGCACAAAAACTCCTGCTTTCCATAATACATATATTGGAGGTATTGTAAAATTAGTAAGCAACCCCCTTTTAGTGGGCCTATCAATATTCTGAGAGAGGAAATCTCATAAAACCACATGAGAAGATTCAAATACCTAAACTATAGCATAAGATGCTTGCAACTATATAAGCAAGCATATTAATCAAAATGCTGAGGTATCTTTTCTTATCTGTCACTATTTGTGTGTAGCTGAAGTAAGGCTTTCTCTACAGACAAATTTGCATCTTGTTAATCTAACATTTAAATGGAATTTCAAAGTTCTTTTCCTATTGGATTGTCATTTAATCTAGCTAATTTGGGCATTTTAAAGATACATTCCTTGGTTGTGCATTATGGCTTTGAAATTAATTAGTATACAGATTCCCTGAAGTGCACCTTCTCTGTAAAGTCAGCCTAAGGAGGATTAGTGTACAGGCAGTGAGACTCATTTGTGGAAAATATGGGCACTTCCAAGCTCATTGGAATTCAGTACACCCAACTTTTAAGTTTGGTTAGTTCTTGATCAAAGGGCATTTCAATTTAAATGCTGGCCTATTTTGGTCATACAGAGAGAAAAATGTATAAATATATTTGTCTATCTGTGTTACTATGACTATATCTAAGGTTGTACAGCTTGTGCATGAGAAGGAAGAAAATAATTAATCTTATAGATATTAATACTTGGCCATGATTTGGCAACCTGTGAATTTTATAAAACAATAGAGTGTTTTTTTCTTCAAATTCAGCTATCTTTATTCAGTTATATAAAAAAAATAAAGGAAGTTTTGAAATCTATTAATACATTGTTAGGCAGCTCATAGTGTACACCAATTAAATACTAATTACCCGAGAAAGTGTATCAGATTCATGGCATAAGCAAGACCATAGTGTATAAATTACACCCCTTCATTCACAAGTTCAAAAGCATTTCTGTCTCCTGCAAAAACCCAAGATCAGCCTTACATGACAACTGGTGAGTGATATTTAGTCACAGTTGCAGATTACAAGTATTTTCTTTGTATTCAGTAGATCGCCTTCTCTAGTTCTCACTTAATGTCTATTTAAAAAAATCTAGTTTCAGTAGCACAAAACACTAATTAAAAACCAACAAGATGGATCTGAATCAAGATGGCAGACGAGAAACACTGCCAGACAGAGTGTCTCTAAAGAAAAGACAGATTCTAGCAGAAATTAGAAGAAAGAAGCAAGAAGATGAGCATACATCAGATGAGGGTCAGAAAGAGGGGTACCTGAGACCACAGGAGACTCCATGGGAGACTCCACGAGAGGAGGTTGCGGAGGAGAACTGGAAGCAGAGACCTCTGGAGCAGCCTGGAGACCAGCGATAAAGGTAGGTAGAGTGATTAACTCTCCCCTCCCCTGCATCTCGGACTGCTAATGGGCGCCCCAGCAGGTGGAAAGACCTGCAGACACCAGCCCAGAGACAGCCACCGCCAGCGAGCAGTAAGCCTGTAGTGGATGGGGCACCAGGCTCCCAACTCCCGCAGGGCACTTCCCTGTGCACAGACCTGAGCAGCGCAGCAGGTGCCATATTGCCTCCTTCTCCCCTCCCCCGACCCTATCCGTGGCTGCCGAGAGAGAGAGAGAGAGAGAGAGAGAGAGAGAGAGAGAGAGACTATAGCCACCAGCCAGAGGCACCTCCAGGAAGCAGGACCTTCCCTATTGGGGCCCTACAGCTGACTAATGGGAACTCAGACTGTGAGCTCCCTACCCGCCAGCCTTCCCAGGTGCTGCTGGCACAGTGATCCCAGGAGAACGGGGCAGACCCTGAGGCTGAGAGACATAGACCCAGCTTGGGCTCCCTGTGGGCGAATTGAGATTGGCACTCCTCTCCCTGGTGGGGATACAGTTTGAACTCTGGGACCCAGAGGTCGGACCTGTAGACCAGATCCTGTGCACCGAGGTTACTCGCATTGCTCAGGGCACAGAAGGGATATGCGTGAACAGCCTACTGAGGTGTGTGTGCCTTTGGGGACAGGGCAGCGTCCTAGAGGGCAACCCTCCTCCCAAAGGGAGGCCGTGCCCAGCCCAGGTGGCGTTCCTGTGCAGGGAACCCCCCTGGGCCGGCATCACAGTCAGGGGAGGCCTGGTGGTGTGAGGTCTGGCCTGCTGGCAGAGGCCCAGGAGTAGCTGCGGAGTTGGGGACAATGGAAAGAAGCCCGGCCTGCTCCAGACTACGGGTCTCAGACAGCCCCACCCCACATGCAGACTTTCTGACTGAGCCGGGCCATTCCAACCCCTCCCTGACAGCCTTTCCTGGAAGCAGAGAACAGAACTTTGACCCCTGCTAATGGCACTGGTGGTGCCTGAGGGCAGGCTTACCCAACCCAGCTCCGCCCAGACTCTCTCCTAGACCAGTACTCACTGAGGGGAGAAAAAGACACACCTGGAAGTCCCAGGGTCCCACCGACCACCGGAGGGACTAGAGTGCCTCTCTACAGGAGCGAGAGCAGGTCACAGGTCACAAAACCAACAGCATAGCCTGTTCCTCCAAGCAAGTGCCACCTACTGACAAGGAGGACACCCTGCACACCCTCTTCATGGCACCTACGGACTCATTATACAGGGAGTGGTCAAATCTCACCCACAGACACCACCTAATGGCTCAGAAACTAAACAAGGCATGTGTATACTCAAACGAAAACCTAAAGGAAAGAAGCAACCACTGATCAACATGTTAAGAAATCAGCGAAGGAACTCCAGAAATATGAATAACCAAACAGAAACCCCTAAAGAAGAGCACCAGCCCCTTAGAAACGGACACCAACCAAAATCAGGCAACCAAAATGACAGAAGAGGAATTCCGAATGTGGATCATAAGAAAATTCAAGGACCTACAAGAACAACTCAATAACCAACACAAAGAAATCACAAAAAGCCTCCAGGAACCTGGAACAAAAGTTCACTAAAGAAATCGATACAATGAAGAAAAGTTTAACTGAACTCCTGGAAATGAAGAATCAATTCAGGGAACTATAAAGTTCAGTGGAAAGCCTCAAGAACAGGGTAGATCAAACAGAAGAAAGAATCTCAGAGATTGAAGATAACACCTTCCAATTAAATAAATCAGTCACAGAGATAGAGCAGAGAAACAAGAGAAAAAAGCAAAGCCTACAAGAGATGTGAGATTATGTGAAGAAACCTAATGTGAGGGTCATAGGGTTGCCAGAAGGGGAAGAAGACAACACTCAAGGGTTGGACAAGCTATTTGAAGATATAATAGAGGAAAATTTCCCAGGCCTTGCTAAAAATCTCAATATACAAGTTCAAGAAACTCAGAAGACCCCTGGGAGATTCAATGCAAACAGGAAGACGTCATGACATGCAGTCATCAGACTACCAAATATCAACTAAAGAGGCCCTTCTAAGAGCTGTAAGATGAAAGAAGCAAGTAACATACAAGGGAAAGCCAATTCGTATAATATCAGACTTCTCTACTGAGACTTTACAAGCAAGGAGAGACTGGGGCCCCATTCTCACTCTTCTGAAACAGAACAATGCCCAGCCTAGAATCTTATTCCCTGCAAAACTAAGTTTTGTATATGAAGGAGAAATCAAGACATTCTCAGATAAGCAAAGACTGAGAAAATTCACCAAGACAAGACGAGCCCTTCAAGAAGTACTCAAAACAGTGTTACCCACGGATCAGCACAATAAACACTCATGAATGTAAATCTACTCAAAGCTAAAGATTAAAGCCCAGACACTACAATGGCTCAAGAGAGAAAACAAAGCAACAAAGTTCAACCCAACATAATGAACAGAAATCTGCCCCATCTATCAGTTATCTCAATAAATGTGAATGGTTTGAACTCCCCACTCAAGAGACATAGGCTTGCCGAATGGATAAAAAACACAAGCCAAGTATCTGCTGCCTTCAGGAAACACATCTAACTTGCAAGGATGCAATCAGACTAAAGGTAAAGGGGTGGAGAATGATATTTCAAGCAAACAGAAGCCAAAAGAAAGCTGGCGTGGCGGTGCTGATTACAGATAACTTGGTTTTTAAATCAACAAAAGTAAAGAAAGACTAAAAAGATCACTATATAATAGTGAAGGGTACAGTTCAACAAGAAGACATAACAATTCTAAATATATATGCACCCAACCTTGGTGCACCCAGACTCATAAATCAAACTCTACTTGATCTAAACAAATGGATAAACAACAACACCATAATAGTTGGAGACTTTAACACCCCACTGACAGCACAGGACAGATCCTCCAAACAGAAAATCAACAAAGAAATAATAGACTTAAACAGAAGAGAGAGGAACACTCCTACACTGCTGGTGGGACTGAAAACTAGTTCAACCTCTGTGGAAAGCAATATGGAGATACCTCAAAGTGATACAAGTAGATCTACCATTTGACCAGCAATTCCACTACTGGGCATCTATCCAAAAGATCAAAAGTCACTTTATGAAAAAGACACCTGCACTCAAATGTTTATAGCAGCACAATTCACAATTGCAAAGCTATGGAAACAACCCAAGTGCCCATCAATTCATGAGTGGATTAATAAAATGTGATATATGTATACCATGGAGTACTACTCAGCTTTAAGAAACAACGGTGATATAGCACCTCTTGTATACTCCTGGATAAAGGTGGAACCCATTCTACTAAGTAAAGTATCTCAAGAATGGAAAAACCAGCACCACATGTACTCACTAGCAAATTGGTATTAACAGATCAACACCTAAGTGGACATATAGGAGTAACATTTATCGGGTGTCGGGAGGGTGGGAGGGAGGAGGAGGGGATGGCTGTATACAACCACAATGAGTAAGATGTGCAACATTTGGGGGATGGACATGCTTGAAGCTCGTACTCGAGGAGGGAGGGGGGCATGGGCAATATAAGTAACCTTAACACTTGTACCCACATAATACATTAAAATAAATATAAAAATTAAAAATAATAATAAAATAAAATTTAAAAAAAAGATGTGCAATCCACCTACATCATTTTTCATAACTGATGGAATCATATCCCTGAGTCTTTTCTTACAGGTTTCTGAAGTGTCAATCCCTAACAATAAGTTAATTAGTATTGAAAAGCATAGATAAGAAGATGATAAGGCTTATTGGTCCATATACAATAAACTGTAAGACAGGCAAATGGCAGAGGAAGAAGTAATAGCATATTTTCAATGGCTATTTTTTGACCAACCTACTACCTACAAGCATAGGCTACAGAGCATGCAGGCTCTGTAGTAAAATTGTCAGGGAAGCAAAACACGATCTATTATAGAAGAAGAAAATTACACTCACTGAATAGAAGTAAAGAGAATTGTGGAAAGTTTCCTAAAGTAATTGAAGAGATTTAGATAAGCACCAATAGTGTAAGGAAAGACAGTGGTGGGGAAGAAGAGGGAAAGTGGATGCAGGGAATCTGGAGGCTGTGTTCAGGCCATAGAGATGCTCGTGATGACAGGAACATAAGACTTACTTGTAAGACTAATGGCAGGAAACCAACTTAGAGAGGTAGATTGGGTTGTATGTGTGTATAGAAATTCTCAAAGTGTCATCCAGAAACCTCTGAGAGTCCCTGAGACTATTCTAGGAGCTCCGGAGGACAATTTTCATAATATTAAGATGCTATTTTCCCTTTTCACTCTCACGACTATACAGTGGACTCTTCTAGAAGACACATGGCATGTTATATTTCAGCAGACTGAATGCAGACAGATATAGAAAACAGCAGTCTTCCATAAAGCAAGACATTGAAGAGATTTGTAAGGAGAATAATGTGACTCTTCTCCCTACTTTTGTGTTTTGGGAAATATAGTTATTTTTCATAAAAACATTATTTTTTAACATGTAAAATGTTTTTATTTTTAAATGTATTAAAACTATTTAAAGTTTGTTCTAATTCTTAATATGGTAAATATGAAAATATGTAACTTATATTAACAAGAGTACTTTGGAATCTTTAATGATTTTAAAGTGTATAATGGAGTGAGAAACCAAATGTCTTAGAAATGTTGGTATAGATTAAAGAATTTGTTCTTTCTCCCTAAAGAAGGGGTTAGAGGAAGGAGAAGTAGTCATCGGAATTTGTTAAAAATGTTGGGATACGGTCAAAGTTTATAGCTTGGCCATATTTATCTACTATGTTTCACTGGAAAAAATATGTTTTGTAGCATTTATAAATTTATCTGTTCAGCTTTTGTAAACAATGTTTCCTCTACGTTAAAGAGCATACTTCACTTACATAACTTAGGCAACTCTTGTGATCTATCTGTACAGGCTTCAACCGTTCTGCCCGGGTGCCCTCAGCCTTGACTCAGGCCTACACCGCCTCTGAACCATGGTGTGAGACGCCCATGGAAACCTGCTTTGCACTCACACATGTGCCCCACCTAGAAATGTACAGCACCACCAGTGAACAACGAATGATGAGGATCAATAAATAAACACTTCCACCTTTTCCCCCAAGTCAAAAGTTCTTAGGCATGTTTCCTAAGGCTTCACACAAGGGCCCAAAGGAAGAAGCAGCATTGTCCTTCAGAGTGGAAAACTCCAGAACTCACCCTCACTTGGCTCTTCTTCTGCCTAGCTTTACCCCATCTTTCCCTCACTTCTGCTTTCTGCAATGACATTTGCAAATACAGTGCCCGTAAATAAGACTCTGCTTTCTCTGCTTTGTGGGAGGCCCAAGCTAAAATCATATTCAACCAAATTTTTGCCTAAAAATCTAAATAATTTTCTGTCACACTAATTCAAGTCAATCTGTTTCCTACTAGTGAAAACTTAACCCATGCTGTGGAAAGGATATATTTGTAGAGCAAGAGATACAGATGTAAAATGCATCTTTGACAAATGCTCTTACATGGTTTTGATTCTATGTTTTAAATAAAGACCAAATAATGTGTTAATAATACAGTAGTTCAGCTATAAGATTGATCTGTTAGTTACATTAAGCCTCTACTGAATAATAATAATAATACTAAAGTAAAAATACTTAATAAGCTAGAAAAATAAATTATTTTTAGCTTTTAAGAGACTTCTTTATATTAAGACTGAAGAATAATAGTGAAGAATCTAATTTAACATTTTCACAGTGCCTTAGAATTTTGCATACTTTTACTGTCTTTTACTTTTACTGAACATTTCTCCTATGTATTTAATTTCATTCCATCCCCATTAATACCATGTAGTGACATCTCATAGGTCATTGTTAACTTCTAGAAGCTCGCCTGGCAGGAAGCCCTCTTCTCAGAATCTTCATTCAGGGTTTTGGCCCTATTTGAGTGTGCTGAGCATACTTAAAAGAAATAAAACTACCCTGTTGTATTAATAAGTCAGAGACTATGACCCTCTCATTTAACACATTCTGCTTAGTAATTATTAAATAACTATGGAGGGAAGTTTGATGCCCTTTTAGTAACCCACCTCATTCATATTTTTGGCCTTGTGGTCAAGACTGACATAATTTCAATATAATCACTGTTTCCCTAAGAATTATTATTCCATTTGCTGTTCTACTTGTTCATTACATATAAATCTGACTACCTATTACTTGAAATATGCAATTATATGAAACATAATAGAAAATAAGCCTCAAATTTGTCTTTTCTAATTATCTGCAAATGTCAATGTTCCTTGAAATATTCTTCCTGTTTAAGTATAGATTTTTGTGGATTCTCTGGTAAATTTCAAGCCATCATGAGAAATAGCTCAAATAATATCCTCTTTCTGAAAGCTTCCTTGATCATGTTTACCACACTAAGACAGGTAGATTTAAATACTTCTGTGCTTCTCTTTAACATAGATGGCAACATATTTTATTATATATACTGATTTACACATTTGTCTATCACTTTAAGTAGTTCAAGGGTAGGCACCATGCCATATACACTTTTGTATGTTGAATGTATAGCCCAGTACTTAACCAATAGCAGAAAATGTGAAATAAATGAGTGGATGATGGAAAAGATGAGAGAATATGTCAATGAATAAATGAATGGCTACATGAATGAAAGAACAAATAAATGAATAATTGAGACAAGTAGGTTCAACAGTATCCCAGAGTCAGGATTCCAGAAGCACAAGCACAATGAAAAAATCCAAACCAATTAAAGAAGTTTTTTTTTTTTTTCTTTTTCTTCCAGTTTTCATTCCAGTTTTTAAATTGTTTCTGATTTAGTGGAAATGAAAAGAAATTTTTCACTGAGCTAATTTTTCTATTTTATGTCCTTTCTGACTTTAATTAAATATCTTCCATAAGCCTGTCTCTTCGCCTTCTCTTCTCTCTTGCTCAGAAGTAAAGCAGTGAGTGCTCAATTCACAGGCTTCACAAAGATTTCACAGCCCTATTTTTAATGCTTGCAGTACAGTTGAAGACATACGTTGAGAATTTTTTCAAAGTCTTATTATTATTAATTCCAGCAAACTGTTACACAGAAGGAATTGTTCTGATGAGAATTATACTAATTAATTTTACATAATCAGTGATTTGCCATCACAGCAGCTTTGTGTGCTCTTACAACTTGTCGTTCTCTGCGGGATGCCAACGCCGTACGGTTGTGCTTTTTATGCATGCAGATGTCATGTGGTCTACTTGAGACACCAAGAATTTTGAGCTTTAAATAAGTATATATAACAGGAGAATTAGAGTTGCTTGATTAAAGTTACTGTTTAGAAGTGGTAAAAGGTTTTGCTCACTAATCTTTCTTTGGTTTTCACCCTTCTAGAAAGGCCACCTTTCTAGAAAGGTCAGTTACTTTGTGTATTGTTGACATGGCACAGGTAAGCTGCATTCCATGACAGATTTGGTTAAGTTTACTATTTTTTTGGTAATTGGACTTAAGAATTTGCTTTTGGCCATTTGTCTGGAAGTATTTCACTTTCCTACCAGAGCTTTTGAAATCATCAATCTTCTATATATATATATGTCACTTGGAGAGCTAGCTTGATAGTTTTGATGGGCCATTATTGTACTTTAAATTTCATTTCTACAAGATTTCATTTGACATTTCAAACTTATTATGCTACCTTGAAAGCTGGAGTTCCATAGGGCCCTGTCTTTGATCTCAGGTCATCATTAGTTAATGCCAATGATCCACAGCCCTCCTGTGGTGAGAATATTAACTCCAAACACTTGTGAAGAACCATTTCACTGTGGCTCTTTTTTCATCAGTAATTATATTGGACAGTTTGAGAGCAGTCTGTACATATTATGGAAACTCTTCCAATAGAGTTTCATTAATCACTACGATGAATAATAATTAGAAATTTTAGAAATTGTAGTTGTGTTTGATTAAGTATAAATAACAAAGTTACGACTAAAGTAATGCTTCCTTTTAATAAAAATTGGAAAGAGGGAAAGGAAATGCCAACTAAGAGTTCTTGGTTTTATTTCTTTCCTCTTTTGCTACCACTGAAAAGAATTTCTGCTTTTGCATTAAATCAAGACAGAGTGTGATTGTAATTAATACTATTATTAAAAAGGTCATGTATAGGTTTACTTTGCTTTCAGCTGAATCTATTTTTAAAAGAAAAGTGAGGTAAATGCTCATTTTTAAGAATGCATTCATAAACAGTATTTCTGAGGAAAATGTGCTTTTAAAAGATCAAGTAGTGAATAAAATTATTTATACACTTAATAATGGTATAAGGCATTACATATATTATGTGATATATAACATACTATATACTAAGAATTTGTCATTATTAAGAAATACTTTTTCATATTTGTCTATAAGCAAGAACATATACTTTGAGTTGTACTTTTATATTCTGACATATAGAAATAATTATTCCTCAACTTTCCTTATGCTTTGACTCTTGAAACTCTGACCCATCAAATAATTCCATCTAATTAAATAGGAACAAACTGGGGCTGATAGGTTAGGAAGATGCTTTCCTGAAAGCACCTGATACAATGCTACAGCATCATTGGTTTTCTCCTGGTGGTATCTTCTAGGTATTAGAAATTCCTTTTTTTATGCTTTCCAAATACTCTGAAATCACAACCTACCTAACATACCTCTGACATTTCTTCCACCTACTATTCAAGTAATTGTTATTCTATTCCATGAATCTATGATGATGCTTATGATTCCCTTTATAATGCCAACTGATTTCCGTGGGTCACTACTTAACTGCTGCATTTTATCCTCAGAGTACTAAATATCTCTTTAAGGTTACCTTAAGCCTCAGTCAAACCTTTCCTTTGCATCTTTGTATAGATTGCACTATTAATTTTGTATTTTATCTTATTTCATTATGTATTTCCAATTTGGGTCAGGACGTTTTTTAGAGAACAAAATAAATGGCAGAGAGCTGCAGTGGGAAAATAATGCATCAGAGAATTGTCTCTGCTCAGTGTCCAGAATAGTGTTCTTTGGCTGAGAACATTTTGAATATGGTACACTAACGCTCGCTGGCCAAAAGGGTTGTTGACCTGCTGCACCAGCTCTTCTGGGTTGAGAATGTGTAACAGCATTCCACATGTGCATTGGAAATACATATACATGTATGTGTGTGTATACACACACATATATAAATAGTGTTCCATAACAGATTTACATACATATGTAAAATAATGTTTTTATTAATATATTGTGCAGAAACATTAAAATCAGAGATGTATGAATTGAAGTTAATCTAGTTATGTGTGTAATACTCAACAAGTTTGCAGAGCTCAAAGGAATTGAAATGGTAAGAAAATAGCACATCTATTTCTCTCCTTCTGTTCTCAAATACAATTTTTTATGTGCTAATTAACTACTGTGGGACTATAGTTCCCTTCTATTTTCTTTTGATCATGTGAACTGAGGAGATTTGCAGAAATATATTGATATTAACAGAATCCCATTACAAAGAAAAAAAAACAATATGTGTGACCACATGAGATTACTTTTAAAAGGATTTTGTTTCCATTGTTGTGGTCAGAGTCATCTTTGTATTCAGCTTTAAGGTATAAAAGTGGAATTAGAGGATTTAATCAATAATGTGCATTATAGAAACTATCTGTAGGTGTCACAATGATGATGTACATTTCTGTTTCAATTAACTTCAGGGGAGATAAATAAGATTTTATTATATGCAAACATTACTGGAATGAGAACCTCCTAAATAAGTGATATTTTGCTGAAACAAATCAGTATGCTCTTTGTTTACTCATATTAAATTCTGATAATGACATGGCCTTCTATATTAGCCCAAAATTCTAATTTCAAATATTTACCTTCACATGCATACTCTTTATCTTCTAAGCAAGACACAGTTTCTGGCTTCCCAGTACACTTTTATTGTTTTCACTTTCCTTCTGCTAACTGAACCATTCTTCCTTGTGGGAAATCCAACACAGTGTAGGCAGATAAACCAGCCTTTAACTATCAGAGGCTCCATCTCCCTGGCCACACTGATGGTTAAGAAGTGCAGACAGGTCAAGGCAATAGAGCCATCCCTGGACTTTTGTTTGAACAGTTGAGAAAGAAGCTTGTTTTGTTTTGATTTGTTTTCTCTGGGAGAGTTGGTATAAGGATAGTGGAAGCCTGAAGCTAGTGCTGGCTGCTGGCCTGACATCTTTGCCACAACATGGGAAGAGACAGCCTGAGATGAAGCCAACTCTGAAGAAAGCATCAGAAATAATCAGTTCTTATTATTTCTCCAAGGAGAGTGAGAGGAGTATCCTTATGACATTTTTTGAACCACCAAACCCAGTGGTGACAAGTGAGATATACTCCTTAGATAACCCTCTTCCCCCAACCAGTTATATGAGAAAATAAATTCCCTTTTTGGACCGTGTAGCATGAGCAGATTTCTGTCACTTGCAACTGGAAAATTTGTGACTAACACACCTACACACACGTGCACACATATATAGCACTTGACATATAGAACATACAGGATGGCACATCTAATCTTGGCAATGTCGGAAGTGAATACTTGAAAAGAAGTAAATGTTCCTGAATCATAGCCTAAGACAATGAAGGGTTATCTTGGGAGAAGGTGAGCAACATGGCACACTGTAAACCCAACATAGTGTCTTCTGGAAGAAACATATATTACCACTTTTCTATTGTACTTCAAACCTTGATTGTAATGCTAAACAGGATTCCAAACCATATTCCAGTCCCAGATTTTCCTTGTCAACTTAAGTCCACTCTATAGTTGATGTCGCCACACTTCCTTGCTTTTTATCACATGTTCAGCCTAACCAACAGTGAGTGGTAAAGAATTATCATGTATAGCTTCCTCTCAGTTTTTGCAATTGACATAAAACTACCCCATAAAACTAGTTGTTTGGAATTCCTAGAGCTGTGAGTAGTATCTTACTGTCAGAACACCCCTCTGGGTCTCCTTTTTTGATCTCATGCTGGAGGTTAGGCTTTAGATCCAGGCTGACTGTGGAAAATGGCAAGATGGAGAGAGGAGCTTCCTTTCAGTCTTACCTTTAGGTAAGCCCGAGATAAAATATCCTTTAGAAACAGGTATCAGTCTTCTCTTATATAAGTAAAAGGTGGTTTGATTATTTTTCTTTCAGAAACTCCAAAGGAAAAAAAAAATCATATCCTCATATCCTCACTGAGTGGCTGGGAAAGAATGCTCAGCTTCTAAGAACAAGGTGCAATGCAGTAAGCATAGGGCAGAAGCAAAATAGAAGGAAGGACTCTGGTTGAAAAACAAAACCAAAATAAACCTATTTCTTAGTGTAAGAGTCTTCTCAGGACTCAACTCATGTACAACAACACTTACCATTTTAGTACCTGCTTAAAACACTTTTCAGCTTCCAGCACCTGCAATTCATTTCTGCAGGCTTTCTCTGCCCAGTGGAGCTGCTCTGCTTGTGTTCATGGCAGGCAGCCCGAAGTTCCAGGGAATTAATGTCTCCAACCCCATCACTCTGAAGGTTGATGTGCAAATACCCCAGTGTCCTTACAGTTTAAGGTAGAAAAAATCTGAGCTATATAGTTCCTCAGAAGGATTGATTAACTTCCAATTGCCCGCAATGGCACCTTGATTGTCAACATACCTTTATTGTCTCCCCGGCTTCCCTATCTAAATTTGCCATGTTTGTACTGCTGTTTACTACAATTACCTTCTAGCCAGCTAGCGAATCCCAAATCCTTTTCCCAGGATCTGCTTCTTTGGAATCCCAAAGCAAGGTTCTTACTGATGTTGTTATCTTTAGTCTTCATTTCATTTATGGCAGTTGAAATTTGGCCACAAAATCTTTGACACTCCTGATATGGAGAGATGGGATCTAAGACTTCTGAATCTGGGCCAAATCATTTACTATTATTATTATTAGTAGTAGTAATAGTAGTAGTATAATCCAAACAATATTTGTTTATAATATATATATAAGCCGCTATTTCCTATTTCTTTGTTCAGCATTTATCTTTATATCTTAGTCCTTCCTTCTGGGAACTCAATTTCATTCTTTCCATGATGTAATAATAATAAGTATGTATTCTGGTAAGGATTTGTTTGCATTAATAACTTATTGTGTTTGTTTTGCTAGAATGTACTTTATTTCACTACCATTTCCTTAATAAATGTTTATCTAGACATAAAATTTAACTTTTATGACTTGACATAAGATTTTAAGTTGCTAGTTATATTCCCTCAGTGTCTGAATTCTTTTTCACTGTCATCTGTTTCTATTGTTGGTGTTAGCAAATGTGCTAAGTTGAATTTTTTGTAATTAATATTTTATGTGTAATTGCTTTTAACATACTTTTTATTGAATGTTCTGTATTTGATTAAAGTGTGCCTAGATGCATAGTTATTTTTATTCATTCTGTTTGGGATTCACCATGACTCATGAACATAAGAAATCAAGATTTTCTTCAACTCCAAAACATTTACAGGAATTATGTTTTTCATGTTCCCTCTTTTCAACTCTCTGTATGTACTCTGTCTTGTCAATTAGAGATATGTTGGTCCATCTCACCCATTCTTCCCTGTCTCCTAAGATTTGTTTTATTTTATACCTTAATTCTCTGTGATTCATTCTGAGTAATTTACTTAGCTGTTTCCTATTTTCTCCTTTTCAATCAATATGTCTAATATTTTATTTAACTCTTTTATTGTTTCCATTATTACATTTTTTCATGTCTACAAGTTCTTGTTGGTTTATTTTAAATTGGGTTCTAATTATTTTTATAACATCTTGTTTCTTACGTGTGTTCTCAATATCATATTTTATTTTTAAGACATTTATACATATTTATACTTTATATCTATAATTTCATTATCTGATAATTCTGTTTTTGCTGTTTGTTGTTTCTGCTGATTCTTATTTACTATACCATAGCTTATATAAATATTTTTTATTTGGGGCTATGAATTAATTTTCCAGAGAGTTTTTACTGTGAGAATCCTGTGCAGACTGACTTGTGAGTGCTTTATTCCAAAAAACATTGGCATTTGCTTCTTCTGGTGCTAGAGCACTAATAACACTAATAACAGAGAATTAATTCATTGGTCTTAGATGGCCTTGACCTCTGTGGTAATGTAAATTGAAATCTCAAAATATTATGAAGGCAAAAATTTGCTTATAAACTCTCAGAAGTTTTTGTTGTTTTCCTGAAAGCCCAGGAATAGGTAAGGATGTTCAAAGGCTGTCTTTATGCCATCTCAGCTAACTCTTTACCTAGCTAAAGCCTTGTGCCCTGTCCCTGTGGGAATGTGGAAAACCAAGCTTCCTGTTGACCAACATCAACATCACCCATGGAAGTCATAGCTTCAACTCCCAGTTTTCATGCATTCTATTAATAAATCTTTCTATTATGTTTTGACTTCTTGGGATTTTCCTTATTCTCTTATTAATAAGGTATGTATTTAAAAGTATTTTAAAAATTTTATCCAATCTTTCTAAGTATTTTCAAGAAAGGTTTTCACATTATTAACTTGAGCCATATGAAATTTCCCTTTTTTTTTTTTAATTCAAAGCAGTTGAACATTATGTGGTTCAATCTAATAGTTTCTTGTATTTCTGGAAATGAATATCTCCCTGGTAGTTTCATTCTGTTAAATAAATGGCATTTACTGAAAATCACAGACAGTTTTTGGTGGTTCTCTTAACCAAATATTTGGATAGAATTTATAGACTATTTCCAAACAAGGACAAATTTCAGTGTTACATCTGAATCTAAGTTGAAAGATACACAATCAAATCTTCAAGGTTGAATTATTCTGTTTAGAGTGTGACAAATAAACATCCAAATCATCTTTGGATACTTTTACTTACCTTTACAGCATTTAGGTATGTCTGATATATGTTTTTTTAAAGATATTGATTTCTTTCATCAACAAATAAAGAAAAAAAGTGTTCTTAGGGAACTGAACTCTTGGTAAGTTAACCATTTGCATCATAGTTTTCTTCTTAAGCAATTTTTATATTCATCCTGAATTTTAAAAATTGACATATGTTGGCTCATCAGGTGATTGGTTCTGGCTACCCCAGATATAGAAAATTTAAAAGTTTATCATTGAGATAAATTACTGGGCAAGATACTTGAAATCTCAAGAATGGTCTTCATAGATATTTTCAGTGTCATGAATAAGTTATTTTTATTTATTTGCTTCTTAATTGCCTGTCTAAGTCATTACACCTTTTACAGTCTCCATATTGCAGAATAGAAAAGCAAATTTTTGATTTAATACTGATTTTTTATAGAGAGCCCACTAAAAAGATGCAGACAATATAACGATAATTTGATCTTATTTACAATTTTCTCTGTTTCATTCAGCAGTGGATTAAGATCAGCAGGCTTATTTTTGAGAGTCACAAATATGTGAAGAATAAAAGAGTGCATAAATTGGCACTGCATTATAGCCACCTCCATTCACTTCATAAACTAGTCCTTAATTAAATGAGAAGTCTCTTCTCCTGTATCACAGTTTTTCAGTAACAAATATATTGAGCATTTCTCTCTCATAGGCATACCACACAAAGGTCAAGTTGGTTCACACTTTACACATCAGTGTTCCTTCTGCAGAGAAGCAATACGAATGATAGCATGTATATTGGGTGATGGCAGCTTCTCCAGTGTAAAGTGCATAATCGTGATACTTTGCAAAGGCATACCATGTCAGTTGACAAGTATCTTTTCTCGGTAGTTTGTTCTGCTTTCCCTCACATGATCATATTATCATTAACTGATTTGTAGAGCTTTTAAAAAATGACATGCCTTGTATTTTTCACCATAAAAATTAAAATTTGGAATGCTAAAACTTTGACAGCTGAGTTTTGCTTTCCTCTCTCCTATTTGAAATAAGTTAACTTCACACAGAAAATGTTGATTTTTCATCCTGTCATCCTCTTAAGGTAAAGTTCAATTCTTTTATCACAGTGGTCATTTTGCTTCGTTTTAAACTGTCATTTGTAACCATGAAGCTTTCGTGCAACTATTTGCCAAACGTTCCTAACAGTTTAAGCATCACAACTCAGCATACATGATTATCAGTTTAACACATCTTATTTAAGGTCTCCTTCCTTAAAATTCTTGTTTGCAATTATCTTTTGCTGCAGCCTTTATGAAATAATAACATGCTCAGAAACTTTGTTCTGAGAACAAACAAATTTATATTCTATATTTTAACACAGTCTTAATTACTGTTTATGTTGATGACTTTATCTGTTTTGTGGTAGCTATGATCATATTTTATCACTACCTTCATGCTTTAGTGAGTGACTTTTAAGCTATTGATCCTTTTCTGTGAATTGAGGATACAATAAAGTCATACCCCAGTTACAATAAAAATGCAAATTTAACAAATTTAATAAAATTCAATTTATATGAAAATATCTTAGTCAAGACAAATTAGTCTCTGTTAAATGAATGTTAGCCTAGACCAAGTGTCTAACACAGTACTTGTATTCCATTATTAAAAACTTAATAATAATTATGGATGTAATAGAATTTCTGCGAAAATAGTTAATCTCAAATTTCAAATGTATGAAATATATGTGAACAAAAGGTTTCACCTTTTCATTTTCATAGAAAATTGTCAAATCCCCATAGGATAATTGATAGTGTGCCAGGAACTGCACTTTAAGAAGACTCCTGACAATGGGGAGCCATTCTGCACAGGAGAGACATAACTTTCATAAGGAAAAATGTAGTCCTGAGATTGTTTGCAAAGCCCAGATGATAAAAAATAAGGCATAAATTAGGGCAGAGAAAATGGTAATGCAGAAAGAGGTGATAAAGAGGAAATGGTAAGCAGAAAGGTGATGTAGAGCCCTCGTGGTATAAAAATCCTTAGTGTCCATGTCCTACCTATAATCTTTCTTCATCCGTTCTAATGAAGCCTCTATGGCCACCTGTCTACTGAAACAGGAAAGCAGCACATCACCTCTATGCTGCCCAGTGCAATGATCAGAGATCTGTTCCGCGGCTCCTGCCAATTCACCAGACTTATTAGCAGCATTCTCGTGGCTTCCATGATACCACACTTCCCTCCTCCTTATGCCTGAACATTCCACTGAGCCCCCAGACCCAGATCAACTGCCTACTTAGCATTAACATTTTCATTCCTAATAATTGTCTGGAAACTGAACTCTTGAATAATACCTATATCCTTTACTTCATAGTCATCCTCATCTCAGTAAAAGTCACCATTACTGACCCCATTACACAGTCCTACTCCTTCACCCATCCCTCCTTAAAGCCTGTCAACATTGGCTCCAAAACAGCCATGATTCATTTCCACTGTTACCACTCTAAGCCCAGCCACCAACAGCTGTCAACCAGGCTTTCAAAGCCTCTTAGCTTCTTTGTTGGCATGTGGTCCATTCTCTACATCAGAAGCAGAGTCACCTTTTAAAAACATAAATGAGATGATAGCACTTTTTTGTCTAGAATTTTTCTAATTAAGGTCCAGTCTACATATCCAACCTCTTTCACTTGAGCCTTGGCTTCCAAGGCTTTAATCACACTTGCTCTTTTTTTGACCCTACAAGGCAATAAATCTGGTCCCACCTTAGGGACTTTGCATTTTTTATTCTCTTCCTAGATTATCCTTCCCTCTCATTTTCACATGCCTACTTAATGAAATGCTCCCTGATCATCTAAATCATTATTCCAGTCACTCTTGAACATATTTTCTTGTCTTATCTTCTTCACAATAACTTTAATTATACAAAATTAGCTTTTATATATTAACTTATTAGTTTATTGTATGTCTTTTCCCCATTAGAGTGAAAGTTCCATGAGTTTAGGAACGTTTTGTTATTTGTCATTATACCACTAGTACCCAGGAAAGCACCTATCAAAAAAGAAACATTTAGTAAATATTTGTTGCAATGATGGTAGGTTAACAATGAATAATTTGGCTATCAACATAATATGAAATGTAGTGAATTAACACAGAGAATTAACAATGGCTAAATGACTAAGTAAATAGTGATGTCATTAATGTGAATACAAAACCCAGACGGGACGAAGTTTAGAAGAGACAAACTTGAATTGGCTGAACAGGATGTACCAGAATATCCATGTAGTGACTTTCAGTCATTTGGAGCTCAATGGAGAAACTGAGACAAGAAATACAGAACTGGATTTACGTAAATGCAGATTATAACTGAAATGGTTGAGCTCACTAAGAGAAACAATACAGAAGAAAATGACAAGCTCTGAATGGCAAGGAATGGAAGATACAGAGTCAGGGAAAAAAGGAAAAAAATGTAGGATGGTAAACTCAAATTCACATAAGCCAAGGATAAGGTGAGGAGAGTCTTTCACAGGCAGCAAATAATCAATATCACCAACCATAGTAAGTGTTCAGTAAATGCTAAGTAGGATGGAGACTGAGGAATTTGAACTGGGCTAAGACAGTGATATGTACGACCAGTGTGTAAATGTCGAGTACTGAGAGCAAGATAAAGCAGTGCAGGCAGTGAACATGGACTGCTTTCCCAAAGCATGGCACTAGATGGTAGGAAAACATGGATAAAACAATTTGACTATTTTTTTTAAGGTAGGAGAAACTCATATGTGTTTATAAGTCAAGGAGAAATGGCCAGAGTATTGGGAGTTTAAAGATGAAAATCAGAGGAAAGTTAGGATATGATGAAGAGGACAGACAAAATGGGTATCAATGCAGTAACTGTGGAATGATTGAAGCCACATTCTGAAACCAGTGATGATTTTTATCACCTCAACATCATGGCAGCAATGTGCGTAGATAAATAATATATATGAACTGAAGCTTTATGAAGACCATGTTATTAATAGATAAGAACGTTCACTAGGACAGCATAGGTGAGATATCATTAGCAAATTATCTTGGTAATTTCACCACTTACATGATCATTGTGAACTCTTTTTTGAGTTGTGTTGCAAATACTTGCTCACTCATCCTGAAAAGCCATATTGCCCACACTCTTTTTAATTTAAAAGAAAAAAATAGAGCTAATAATAAGTTACATAAAAAGATTGTAGAGCATATTTTTTACCTAGTTTTGTTTAAATAGTAATAAGAGGACAGCAGGCCCAAGATATAACCACTATAATAATTAATAGCACCTCCTTTTCTCCTCAAATGTGTCCAAGTTTTGGATGATAAACATTATGATTTATACTTATATAAAACTACATAATAAAATATGTAATAATATAACAATACATAACATTTTAACAACTTGTAGGATAGCTAAAGTACAAGATCACATTTCAGCAATGCTCAGCAATTGAAAACATAGAAGAAAATGGGCAACAGAATGTATCCAAGCTTATCAGGTTAAGTGTCATGGAGAAATAATGTCTACATGTATTGAGCAGTATGTTCCAGGCACAGCTTTACACTGTTAACATGTGTTGTCTCACTTAACCCTCACATCAAGCCTCGGAGAAAAGTCTTTCATAATTCTCACCTAGCAGATAAATTGGGAGACTAAGAAATTAACTAACTTGACTCAGGTGATAGCAGCACAAGTTCCACAAGGTGGAACCTACAACCCAAAGCAGACAGTTTGTACAATTTTAAGGTATTCATGAGTGCAGAAGTAAAATGACTGGGATGCAGTTTAGAGGATACAGGAAGCCAGTGGGAGACTCTACCCTAAGATAATTGGAAAAAGACAACAGTTGAACATAACAGCAAAACGTGTTCAATAAAAATAAGGGGCTGATTGAGCAGGCAGATAAAAGGCTGTGGTCAGAGAAAAATGTTTCAAAGTTTAAGGTCATGTACGTGAAACCATTTTAAATTTTGACACACCTGGGATAACCACACTTGTGAGTGCCTAGAGCACATTGGTAAAGCAAAGTTTGGAAGTTAATGAAGTCAAAAATGTATGAACTAGTAAGTAAAGTGGAAAAATATTAAAATGAAAATAACATAGATGCCTTAACACCTCAGAGAGAGAAGTAAAAAAGGACAACTGATGCTTTTGTGAAATAAACTTTAGGCAAATCTTCATTCCATACATGTCTTTTTAAACACATACAAACACATTTGCACACACACACAATCAATCATATTGAAATTCTGATTCTAATACCAGGTATTGAAGTGAAAAATTTAGAAATGTAAAATTGAAAGTTCAATAAATATATCTTTTCTTGATGATACTATATAAATATTAATATGCTGAGAATCACTTTGTCTAATTAGCAACTAAATGTTAAAATTATCAATATAAGAACTTATTATCAATATAAGAAATAGATTCATATTTCCATTAGCTCAAAACTAATTTTCCATAATGATCAATGTACCCCAGCATCCATATGATTCCTTAAAGAGTAAATCTCCACTGACCTAATTATGTGATGAGAGAGAATTTGCTTTGCTTTTATTCAAAAACTGTTTATTTCTTTCAGATATCCCTCGATAGAAACAGATTTCATAACTTAAAAAAGGAAACTCATTTAATCAACTGTTATTGTTCATCCCTTTGTTTGTTCCAATAATTGCTGCATTTTAACACCAAAGGAAAAATTAATGAGCTTGTCCTTAAAAGACTTTTTTTCTCATATTAAAACAGGAAGGATTATATTTATACACAAGTTGAAACAACTTTATTTGAGTTAGGAGTGAAACAGTAATAAACTCATGCCACCAATTATATAACAGCCTCAGAATGAAGCAGCACTTTGGTACTTATAGGGTTTTAAAAAGTAAATTTGACAATGTTTATTTCACCTCCTTTAAATACAAATAGACAACACCATTATTTGTTAATAGTAAATGGCTGTTGATGAAAAACATTCCATTGAATATGAACTTACTTTTCCAACACTTCTCATTAGATTCATCAAAGTACAATAAAGTAAAAACTGACTTGCACTATTTAGCTTATTAAAATAAATTCCCTTTGTGTTTAAAATTTTAAGGGCTGTGTAGATATGTTTCAGTAATCACAGAGCCTAATTCTTACAATTTAGATTTATTTCTAAAATAACTAAAGTTGCTTGGAATTAGAAAATAAACAGAAAATACTGAAAATTGAGTATTAAGATTCAATAAATATCATTGAGTAAACTTATATATTCCTAACCCTTCTGTCCTTAAATGTCTCTACTTCCACCAGTGGGGAATTTTATTTGCATTGACTTTTTTTTTTTCTAGATAGCAAAACTGTCTAGAAACTGTCAGTTTCCCATAGTTTGGGGGACACCCTCAAATACTATAGACACTTTTTTAAACCTTGCTTGAAGTCTCAAGATTGCTTTTTGGACAATTCCAAAATACCTATCACATTTCATATTGAAAGCTATTTACAAAATGGTAGTGCATTTTCCCAACACCCTTCAGAGGTCACTACACCCATTTTCATTTTCACTTTTAAACTGTGTCTACATTATGACAAGCCAATTCAATGAAAAGTGAAAAATTCACCCAAAAGAATCTTTCCTCTAAACCACAGTAAATACTTTCTTTAGAGGATTTTTTTGTTCAACTTTATTTTTAGAAATATTTATTTCTGGCAATATTAATCCCTCTTAATATGTAGGTGATTAATCTTGAGAGTACATTTAAAAAGGCAGAGAAAACTTGGCTCATAGAATCATCTGTCTTATTTGTTTCATAGTTTCTTTCTGTCATTCCAAAGCACCAGTCAATGCCCAGCTCCAATACTGACTCCAAACCTAAAAACCCTAAATTAGTCCTTTAACATTAAATACCATTGTTGTTATTCTACAATATGCTTTCATGTATAGCCATTTCCACCAACATAAACATAAGTATCCCAACATATGCATTAATAAAGGATCAGTCAGAAAAATTCCTGTTTTTCTGAGACCTTTTAAATATTTCAAAGTTATGAACAATGCATTCCTGATAATCAATATATCAATTATTCCAAGTTATTAAAGAGTTTTATGTACCATCTAGATGAAAAGATGCCTTCATATGTGTATTAAATTGTCCCTTATTTACAGTGGATATAACCAGTCCAAGGCAAGAGCCTCTCTATTCTTTGAAAGCACAATAGTATTAGTAGTTCAACATGTGAGCTTTGGAGTCAGATTGCTAGGATAAGTCTGGAATCTGACAACTAACATCTATGTGCCCTTGGAGAAGTTATCTAGCCCCTGTTCTTTTCTATTTTTTTGTCTAGATATTGAAGATGATAATAGAATCTATCTTTTAAGGTTAGTTTGAGGATTAAATTAATAATATACACATCTTTCCTATTATAATAGAGCCCAATGTTTCCAGCACAAAATCAGAGCTCAGCTTTACCTGCTTATATGTAAATACCAAACAATTCAAAGCTGGTCCTACCTTGAAAAATGGTTATATTCAAAAGTGTTCTGCATATCTGAATTCACTCTGGTTCTTTTTAAATGCAAGTCCCACAATAGTTTAATAATAAACTCTGTTATTTAAAATGGGCTTAAATTTTTAATGCTTAACACAGGATGTTTATCAAAAAGTAGAAGCAGAAATTGCTTCTGTAGGTTCTCTCTGTCATTGAAAACCTCAACACAAAGCCAAACTCTGAATATTACACAGATGTCTTGATAACTGTCTTAGACTATTTGTTTTGCTGTAACAAACTACCATAGACTGGGTGGTTTAAACACATTTAGTTTTCACAGTTCTAGGAGCTGAGAAGTACAAAATCAAGATACTGGTAGATTTAGTGTCTGTGAGGGCCACTTCCTGGCTTATAGCCAACTCCTCATTGTATATTCATGTGGCAGAGAAAAGACTCTTATAATGACACTAATCCCATTCATAAAGGCTCTGCCCTCATGACTTCATCTAATACCATTCACCCTCCTAAAGGCCTCACCCACTAATACCATCATATTAGGGGATAGAGTTTCAACATATGAATTGGGGGCAGAGAGGCTGGTCCATAATGATAGGTCCGCAGAATTATCTTCCTATTTCATCTCATTAATCTCAACCATTTCAAAATATTCTCTTTGCTATAACATGAGTCTCAATCTAAAGAAGCTTCCTCATTGATTATCATGTTTTATTAATAAAAATAATTGTTCCTATAGGGGAAAGAGGCTAAACGAGACAGAATCGGGTACAGCAGCAAAAGTTAATCTTTCAGGAGTTGTAGGGATAGAGTTGTGGTTTTGTTTCATATTATCTTGATAGATATAAATACATATTTATAAAATATACACATGACTGAAAATATCCAACAGTATTGTATGCAACTTTTGCTTAAAAGCATATTTTATTATATATTCTTAGAATTTTATCAATATATTTACATAATGTATGTAAAGAATAAAGCCACACAAAGAAATTTTCCCCCCATTACTCCAGTCTAGTTCTCAGTGCTATAGAATGATATCCATTTCCTTCCACCCAGTAATACAAATTGTGTTCACTAATTTATTTATTCACTAATGTACCTCATTATAGGAGGCAAAATTCTAAGATGACACATATGATCCCTGTGCCGTACTGGTACACCCGGAATAATTCCCTTTCCTTGAATGTGGATAGGACTTGTGACTTGCATCTAACAAACAGAATACTACAAAGGTCCCCAAACTATGTCATGACATGTTTATAAGACTTTATCTTGCTGGCACACACAATAGTGACTCTCCTGCCAGCCTTGGAAAGTAAACTGCTATTATGTGAACTGCTGATGAAGATGGCCAAGTGTCAAGGGACTGCAGGTGACTTGTATGGTCTGCGGGCATCCACCAGCAGCAGCCAGCCCTCAGTCCCAGAGCTACAAGGAACTGAATTCTGCCAGCACCATGGGTGAGCTTGGAAATGGATATTTTCCCCAGTCAAGACCCCAGATGAGCTTGCAGCCCTGAACAACTACTTACCGCATGCGGCCTGCGAGATCCTGAGCAGAAAACCAAAGTAAGCCCAGAATTACGGCCCACAGAAACTGTGATAATAAATGTGTATTATTTTGAGCCACTAAGTTTGTGTTAATTTGTTGACAGCAACAGAAAATTAAGACACTCATTCTTCTAAGTCATATTTAGAAAAGTCAGGAAATGACAAGAGGGAGCCATACCATTTTCCGTTACTGCGAACCTCTACAGTTACTTCTCTCTTATCTGACTAGATTTCTATCTAATCTGGTTATTTATCATCTCCTCTATTTATCTCCAGCTATCCTTTGGTGAGAGTATGAACAATAATTAAGAAAAAAAAAGAAAACTGAACATATTATTCCATGTCCCAATTTTCTGCTACTAATCATTTCACCCATCTCACTGAATTATATTAAGTTTTATGCATAGTTGGGAGTGATTTAAATAACTCAAAATATTTTAAATAGGGAGGAGATTGATTATGTCAAGTGACAAGAAGCTTATCAACAGGGAAGGCTCTAGGCTCTACAAACTAAGACTCCAGCTCAGCATCTCTGTAATTATTTTAACTATTCCTTTCCTAAGTTGATTTCATTCTCCAGCAGATACAGGAATCACATGTAGACATGACATGTCTGGCATTCAAAGAAGGGCTGCTATTATTTTCATGCTCTCTTCTCTCTTCTTTCTCTCCCTCCAGAGAAACCTTCCCTAGAAAGCCCCCGGCAGACTTTTTCATGTCTTATTGGCCAGAACTAAGTGTCATATATTTCTCCTAAACTGATCATTAATAAGGCTTAGCCAGTTCCTTACCCAGGGATAGGGTTGCCTTCCCTGGAGGTTAGATAAAATGATCAAAATAGTATTTCTTCAGTGGGAACACACAGAAATTAGAAGCTTGCTTAGGAAGAGATACTTGAAGAAGTTATACCTGCTTAGATATTAAATGTCAAGTAAGCAATATTTAGGCAAAATGGGCAGGAGAAACTGGAAGCAAAAAGGTATGTGAAAGATGATCAGATCAGGCTTGAATTAGGATAATTGTAGTCTGGATGAAGGCAGTCTGAAGAAAAGGAAATGTTATGTGAAATATTTGGGTGGTAAAATTAGGGTTTTTTTTTAATCTATTATAAAATATTCACATCCCCCAAACACTGCACAGCCCAACTTTCTGTAAATGGTTCACTTATAAAATTGAATTACATTTATAAAGGTAATCTGTGAAACCTTGGAAACACATATTATTCATGTTAAAGGTCACAAATGAGTTAATTTCTTCTAACTAATCTGAATATTTCAGATTTGAGAGCAACTAAAAAGTGACCAGTACGTTAATTGCAAATACCAGAGATAATTGATTCAAAGTATGAGAGCCACTTAAGCATGAACAGCCTTCATTTCAAGATAGAAAACCAAAAGCAGCAACTGTTAAAGCAAATTGTCCTCATATAAATGTCCTCTTATATAATTTTAAGCTATCCATTCCTTTAGAAAAACCTTGAATTGGCATTGTGAAAAAATTCATGTCATTTAAATATCTAGCGTAAGGCTTTAAACTATGTATTGTACATGTGAATAATTTCATAAAGTTCAAAATAATTATATATGATTCCCCATAATTAAAATAAAATTGTTAAATTAAAAAAGACAATTAAAGCTGGAGTAAAATGATCTGTGTTAAAATCATAAAATCGTCATTGCTCTAATTATTAGCACAATCCATTTTTAATCTATGACATTTATAAAGCAAGAAATTTTACTTATCCAGTCTTATTAGCATAATAATCATTGCACTTTACATAGCTTTAACAATAAATTACTTCCCTTATATTTAAGTTTCGCTCAGACAAACAGAATTAAATATGTATTGAACTGAAAGGTTAAAGCCCCTTCATTAATTCTGTTATTGTTTTTCATAAGCCAAATTCTCCATGTGGGTACCTCTTGACTTCCTAGCATTGATTCTAATCATTTTCTAGTAATGAACCCCAGTCTGACATGAGATAATGCCTTTGGGCATTCTTACTTGTAAGAAAACTCAGCCCTTAACCCTTTTACTTCATTTGCATAATCACTTGCATAGATCTTCCTACATTTGGGATTTGTCTGTGTTTTTCTACAGTAAACTTCAATTTTACTATACTGAATCTATCCTTTTTTTGACTTTCTTTTTTTAACATTTTCTTTTCATTGCTTCTCAATGCCACACCCACCACCCCTGAGGTTTCTTCCTAATTGGCCTTCTTCCCTCTAATTGTTTGGCCCTCACTTAGAAGAGACTGTTAATGAGTTTGATGGATTTTCTGATGCATATGAGCAAATCGCTATAAAACCCCCTTTTTAGGCTATTGTACCCACGATAAACACTTCAGGAGTATCTCCAAACAGAAGTTTCCTCAGTTCACTCAATCTTACTTTCTGCAGATTCTAGACTGTAACCTTGAGAATGGTGTATGAACTCTCCATTTTATTCTACACATTCTCCATATTATATGTTCAACTGTTTTACACACTTTAATGGAAAGAGCCATTATAATACAAAGTAAGGATTCTCAAACTGCAAATTATATGGGAATAAGTACCATATACCATAATTTTCTCCTTTTTAATGGGCACTGGGCTTCTTAGGGTCACCCTACTTCACTCAGGCCAACTGGGAGTTCATTCCTTCTGTAACTATTCTTTAAAAAACTATCCTTATCACTGGTTCTACCTGATTTTCCCAACAATTCATTTTCTTCCCCAATAATTAATTTTCTTCATCTCACACACAGAATATTTAATTTTTATCTCTTCCAAACTAAATTTAATTCTATCAATTGCTCCTTTCTTCAATGAGGAAATTTTAGCAATGCAGTATTCTCCTTAGTATTGCTCTGGGACTTTCCTTTTCTCCAGACTGGGTTCATGTCCTCAGACCTAGAGTCATGTAACCCCATTGGTTTCATTGCCCATTGATCTTTCTGCTAGTGGTCAAGTATTGCTCTATCATATCCACCTTTTCACAACCTATATTTACTCTACTCATACATTCAAAAAGGATACACTAAGCTGAGGTTCTATGTGCTTTAAATTGTGTTCAGAAAACAATGTAACTGGTCATATTTTCATATTAACCTAAATTATGCTCAAAAGTTTTCATTAATTTCCCATTAAATTTAGAATAAAATGGAAACTTTTCATCATGGCCCTACAAGTTCTGCATTATTTGGCTCAGTTTCTAGCTCCATCTTAAAACTGATCCTAATCACTTCATTGCAGCCTGGAGAGGTCCCAGAAGCCACTTAGTGTTCCTCTGCCTCTCCTGGAATGTTTTGCTTGGGATGTGTGCTCATCTTTTTTCTGATTTACTTATCTTTTTTAACTTAAATATCACCTATTCCTGACTACCACACCTAAAATACGTCCACACATATTGCCTAAGACATCACCTTTTTATTTGCTTTACACAATTTGTTATTATTTTTCATATTTGTTTGCTTATTTACTGTCATTTCCTGTCAACAGAATGTAAGCTCCCTGAAAGTAGGACCATTTTTGCTTTTTTTCACTGTTGTATCCTTGGCATTTGACATAATATCTGGTCCATAGCAGAAACTCATTAAATGTTTGCTAAATAAATGGACAAACAGATGCATGTGTATAAACCATGTCAGTGCAATTAATTAATTTACATTTTTAAGCTGATGTATGTCAAATCTCATTCTCCCAAAATAAGTAATATAGAACTCTTGAAGCAATGAGATGTCTCCAAAATCTGCTTGAGATTAGTGGACATTTCATCTAATGGACAACTTTAAATGGCTTACATTTTATAGGCTACAATTTCTAAATTTCCAAATGTTTTAAAATATATTCCTTATTTTCTGTTTTGTAATATCTTTTAGGCCTAAATTAAATGGAGGGATTAGAAATAAAAGTACCTGGTCTTTCCAGGCAATTGAAAAAGACAATTTCATAGACTGTAAACTCCTTCATGAGACTATGATCTCCTTGAGGGCATGTCTAACCAAATCTATGAAAACTCTATTAGTGCCTATAAAATGTTACACAGCAATAGTTTGCCAATAGTGATGACAAATTATTATACAAATTCACTTTGGAGTCTATGTAATTTACAAATACTAGAATTAATAAAATAATTGTGGTTTTTAAAAACTTTTCAGATTCAAAAAAATGAAATCCATATTAAATACACATTTTCTCAATGTTTCAGTAATAATGAGTACTGAGACACTCTCAGGTAAGTGCTCTGTGAGGCATAGTCATGCTGTTTGCTCACAGGAAAATGATTAAAGTAGCAATGTGCAATGTATTCAGTGGCCTGATTATGTCTTAAGGGAAGACACACTTAAAGATTTTACTTATTGCTTAGAAATGATTAAAAAATATGAAGCCAAGTCTAAAAGGAGGTAAATATGATGAGAGATTCTGGGGTCTTTATATGATATTAGGAGTTTTAAATGAGAAAAAAAAATAACAGGAAGACCAGGTACTGAGTAACATTTTACATGTCTTTGTTAGAGTAATATCTTGGAACCTTAATTTATAACACAGAAATGCTTTGGCCTTTGATTTATAAAGATTCAGAAATGTAAAACATCTTTCCTATAAACTTTTGAAAGCATTTTTATTAAAACTTTAAGTGAGCATTCTGTACATTTTATGTCTTATGGACATTTTGGTGAACTTGCAGAGGTGTTCAGAACTTCAGAGAACTTTTCCATCAGGTAGTAAGTTTTGGGAAAACGTTCCCTGAGAGTTGGAGACCCATGATGTTTGAATAGAAGACATCTCTCAAAATGATTTTGATTACAACACATTGAGGAATGCATACAAAATCATATTTAGGCAACAATTCCCTAATAAAATCAGAAACTTTTATCCATAATGATGTGTCAGGTGCAAATGGCAGGTAAGAGTATTAAAAGCAGTCAAGAATGAAGTGCCCTGGAAACTATCGTAAAGAAGGCCTATGCCCTCAAATAAATTTATCACCCATCTGAGAGGAAAAGGGGAATTTTTATCCATTAGCTCCTTTTCCCCATTGGTCAAGGATTCATCCCCAAAAGTTTTAATGTCTCTGAAT
The DNA here is from genome assembly GCF_040939455.1 of Microcebus murinus. Classification (NCBI taxonomy): domain Eukaryota; kingdom Metazoa; phylum Chordata; class Mammalia; order Primates; family Cheirogaleidae; genus Microcebus; species Microcebus murinus. Next base: position 53,573,374 of record NC_134118.1, read on the forward strand.
TTGCAGGTTGCACAAGTGTGGACACTGAGAGGCAGGGCCTGAAACTAGGTTATACTGGCATGAACCTATCAGAGCCCACACAGCACTTTCCACTGCTACGGTGCCTAGTATCTACCTATATAAAGGACAGACAGGGCCAAGTGGGTCTGTAGCAGTACAAAAAAGGTGACCAATACAATTCCTAAGAAAATTGGGGATTTTTATCAACTTGAATAAAAAAGGATCAAAAAGATCTCCCTTCAATATATACATTTATGTGTGTGTGTGCATGTGTACTAATAATGCCACACTATTAAAAAGACTGTGTTTTTTCTTGTTGTAACCTTGGCAAGAATATTATACTAGTCAACTTTTTCAATCAAGAAATAATTGTACTTCTCATAGTTGGACAGAATTTTCATTGACAGCCAAATACCAAAATACCATTCAATTACACACATAAACACACACAGACACACACACACACACACACACACACACACACACACACGAGGTTTGTCATATGAAATCAAACATTGTTAATTTCATTCTGAAAAGAATATGTATGTCCGTAGAGTGTTTTGTAGGCATAGCCCCATTAGTGTTCACTTTTACTACAAAAATAGTGATGTTAAGACCCTGAGGATTTATAAAAACAACAAAGAAATTACATTTTAATGAAAACTTAAAATTACATGTCTTAGGCTATTTGGGCTGCTATAAGAAAATACTATAAACTGGGTAGCTTATAAACAACCAAAACTTATTTCTCATAGCTCTGGAGGATGGAAAGTCCAAAACCAAGGCACTGGCAGGTTCTATGGCTGGTAAGGACCTGCTTTCTGGGTCACAGATAGCACCCTTTCACTGTGTGCTCCATGGTAGAAGGGGCAAGGTAGCTCTCTGGGCCCTCTTTTATGAGGTCACTAATCTCATTCATGAGGGAAAATAAGTACAAAGATGATTCTCTGCTTATCATTATTAAACCCAAATATGCATATGTATGCCATTTTATGCTGTCTAAAAAAATTTGAGGAATATGCAGATATGTTTACAAGTAAATGCAACATTTAGATCTTCATTAACTTTTTCTAAATGAAGATTTGATTACAAGTTTAAAAATTTAATAAACAGAAGTTTTTGTTTTGGGGTGTGTGTGGGGGGGTATGACCCGACAGAAGCTGGTTGGTTTTGGGAGAAGTTTTAAGAATGGGAAAGAAAATCTAAATATAGATAAGTGAAAGATTAATAAAATTATATAGAATTTCTGCTTATAATTCCAGGGAAACAAATTTGAAATCTACAAGAAAAGAAAATTATCTGGCAAGACATGAATTGACAAAATTGACACTTCACAAAGTGAAAACCATGAGGATTTTTGAAATGTGATTAAAAATAATCTATTGGACAAACTAACAGAATCCAATAGACTCAGAGCTGAGTTTTATCCAATTTCTAAAGAGTATACTTTCAAACTTATTTAAGATATTCTAGACTATGCAAAAAGACAGAAAGTTCCACGAAATTTTTATGAAGCCAGTATAACAGTGATTGAAAACACGTTAGATAGTTATGAGAGATGATCTATAGAATTATGTCATTGCAGATTATTGATGCAATTTTTAAATGATCCTTTAGAAAATAGAGTCCAGCAATCCATTGAAATAATTTCATATTATGACAAGTTAGAGTTTACTCCAGGAATGCAAAGGTGTTTTAACATTAGGAAAAAACCTACCAACCTTCTCCATTGCATCAACAAATTAAAAGAGAAAATTCATATAACATATCAACAGATGCTGAATATTCATTTGATAAATTTCAGCATGTCAAATTAAAATTCCATTTACAATGAAAAACCGGGATTAATATAATTATCTATCAAACATAATAGTAAATATGCTAAATGTGAAAATACTCAGAAGATAATTCTAATTAAAATCCCACACACCATGGGGTGTTTGTTCTTACAATTATTTAACATTGTCTCACAAAGAATATGTAAAGCTGCATCATTTTGCTGATGATATAATTATATATCTTTTCAAGCTCAGAAGTTCTAATTTTAAATATACATTTATATGTATACATGTGTGTATGTATGCATATATAAGCATATATATCTATGTTTGTGTGTGTATATTTACATATATTCAGTAGCTTTCACCTGTTCTTTCAGAAAGCACCTAGAAATAAAAATGAGAAAAGTTATCCTATTCATAATAGTAGCACAATTTCAATCATCATAATAGGAGGAAAAACTAGGAAATAGAAATAAGTTAGGAAGAAGGCAGAGAAAACCAGCTAAAAGAAAACTATGGAATATTATTGAAAGAAATGAACCATTAAATTCACCTGATAAATAGAAAGATACATAATATCTTAGGATCAGGAGCATCAATTTATCCTTATAATAATAATAAACTTATTAAAGAAATATATTTTAATTTAATGAAATTGTAAAACTACAATTGTTTACTTTTAAAGCTGTATAAAACATAACTTAAAATATTCTTAAACCATAAATGAAAGAATAAAATCTGGATAATAGCAAGGAAAGCATGGAAAGGAAGAGTGATAGGGCAGATCAGAGATTAGCTGTACCAGATATCAGAACATAAACCAAAGCTATTGCTGGCAAGTAGAATAATGGCCCCAAAAGATGGCCAGACCCTAAGACACAACATCTATGAATATATTACACAACATGGCAAAAAGGTGTGTGATTAAATTTAAGGGCCTTTTGATAGGGAGAGTATACTAGATTACCCAGGTGGGCCCAATTTCTTAAAAGCACAAAACCTTTCAAGCTGCAGAGAACAAAAGAAAGTGGAAGAATAGCTTGACTCACTGTTGGAAAATAGAGGAAGAAGGCCATGAGCCAAGGAAAGAGGAATCTTCTAGAAGTTGGAAGAGGTAAGAAACGAATTTTCCTCAAAAGCCTCCAGAAAGGAACATGACCTTGCTGATACCTTAATTTTATCCCAGTGAGACCCATGTCAGACTTCTGCCCTACAAAACTACAAAATAATACATTTATATTGTTTAATTGCCAAGTTTGTGGTAATTTGTTACAACAGCAGTAAAAAAAAAACTAAGGCACCATTACAATCAATTAAATGTGTTGCTGGAAAAAGAATAGCAAGCATGTCAGTGGAACATAAGGTAATTTAGAAATTGATACCAGTTTACATAAGAATTGAGTATTTATCAAGGTGGCCATTCTAGTCAACATGAAAGGGGAGATGGGAACTAGGTTATGTAATTGAGCTGCTGCAAGTTTTACCTCGAAGAAAAAAAAAGTGGATCCTTATCTTGGACCATGAATAAGGAAAAACTCCTGAGAGACTTTAGCTTTAAAGGAAAAAGTAAACATAAAATCGTACAAGAAATCCTTTGCCTAAGATGATATCTAGAAGAGGTTTTCCAACATTTTCTTCTATAATTCTTATAGTTTCATGCCTTAGGTTTAAGTCTGTTATCCATCTTGAATTAATTTTTATAAGTGGTGAGAGGTAAGGATCCTGTTTCAATCTTCTACAGGTGGCTATCCAATTTTCCCAGCACCATTTATTGAATAGGGATACTTTTCCCCATTGTATGTTGTCTGTTCTGTCAAAGATGAAATGGCAATATGAGGATGATTTTATATCTGGGTTCTGTGTTCTGATCCCTTGGTCTATATCACTGTTTTTGTGCCACTACCATGCTATTTTGATTACTATAACCTTGTGGTACAACTTGAAGTCTGGTAAAGTGATGGATGCCACCTGCTTCATTCTTTTTGCTGAAGGTTGCTTTGGCTATATGGGTTCTTTTTTGGTTCCATACAAAGTGTAGAATTATTTTTTCAAGATCTGCAAATAATGGTGTTGGTATTTTAATGGGGATTGCATTGAATCTGCAAATCACTTTAGGTAGTATAGACATTATAACAATGTTGATCCTGCCAATCCATGAGCATGATATATTTTTCCATTTGTTTACATCTTCTGCAATTTCTTCCCTCAGTGATTTGAAGTTCTCCTTATAGAGGTCTTTCACCTTCTTGGTTAAATATACTCCTAGGTATTTTATCTTCTTTGTTCCTTTCATGAAAGGTATTGAGTCTTTGATTTCTTAACTTGACTGTTGTAGGTATGTAGAAATGCTACTGATTTGTGTACATTGATGTTGTAACATGAGACTTTGCTGATTTATTTATGAATTCCAGTAGTCTCTTGGCAGAATCTTTGGGGTTTTCTAGATATGAGATCATCTCATCAGCAAAGAGCAATAGTTTGACCTCTTCTTTCCCCATTTGGATACCATTCATATACTTTTCTTGTCTAATTGCTCTGGCTAGGACTTCCAGCACTATGTTCAATAGAAGTGGTGACAACAGACAACCCTGTCTAGTTACAGTTCTTAACAGGAATGCTTTCAATTTTGCCCCATCAGCACATATGGAAATAAAACTCAATGGAAATCAAGCAGGTAGGGGGGAAAAGGAGGGGATGGGTAAAATCACACCTAACACGTGCAATGCCCATTATTTGGGTTATGGGTACACTTATAACTTTGACTCAAACTGTGCAAAAGCAATTCATGTAGCCAAAACATGTGTACCCATGTAATATTTTGAAATTAAAGAAAAAAAATAAGATCATTACGTAAAAAAAAAAGGAAGGAAGGAAGGAAGGAGGGAGGGAGGGAGGAAGGAAGGAAGGAAGGAAGGAAGGAAGGAAGGAAGGAAGGAAGGAAGGAAGGAGGGAGGGAGGGAGGGAGGGAGGGAGGGAGGGAGGGAGGGAGGGAGGAAGGAAGGAAGGAAGGAAGGAAGGAAGGAAGGAAGGAAGGAAGGAAGGAAGGAAGGAAGGAAGGAAGGAAAGAAGGAAGGATACTGTATGATTCCATCTATATGATATTTTGGATAAAGCAAAACTATGGAGGCACTGATCAAAAGGCATTAGGTAGGAGGAAGGGCTGAATAGGCAGAGCACAGCATTTTCAGGTAGTGACACTATTCTGTCTGAAAATATAGTGGCAGTAATATGGCATTATGCATTTGTCAAACCGTTTAAAATATACAAACATGAATTAACTTTAATGTAAAGTACAGGTGATAATGATGTATCATTGTAGGTTTGTCTATTGTAACCAATATACCAACACTCAGGTGGCAGGATTTTGATAATGGGCAAGACTCTGTATTGAGGGGGGGCAGGGTGTATATGGGAAATCTCTGTGCCTTTCCTTCAATTTTGCTATGGACCTAAAACTGCTCTAAAAATAATGCATGTTAAAAATGCTTTAAAAAATAAAATCTTACAAGAAAAATTCAATTACAAATGTATCATATATGACAAATACATAGCAGGTTGTTGACATGATTGTGGGGAGAGATGATATAGGTGAGCGGGAAACAGAAAGGAGCCACATGAAAAAGGAAATGAAAAGCAAAGACATCTGAAGAGTACATATGATTAGATATAATTTTATATAAGATTATATATGATTATATATAAGTTTTAATATAACAATATAACATAAAAACAATTCATTGCACATGTGAGTCTCTTTCCTATCATTTTGTATATTTCAATTTTTATAATGTTTTATTAATAAATGAAGAATATTTGAATACCTATGTAAACTACTGTGAATTAGTAACATACTCAGATTGGATAGAACATAAAATGTAGAAAAAGATGCTTTTAGATAACAATTCTTAAACTTCTCAAAATGTGCACAGGTTGTTCAGTATTATTAGATGTTCATTCAAAACTCTCACTTGCCTGGAGTATCTCTGATCCTTATTTTATCATCCCTCCTCTGTTCTGTGCTGACAGCTCTCGAGTTGAAATTATCTTCTCCTTGCAGTTAAATTTTAACAATCCAGTTATCTTTTTCTCTCTTTATTATTCATCTGTCTTAAACCAAATGAGAGGATTTTTTTTCTTCCACTGGGACTTAGTCTCCACACTTTTTAAAAATGAAAGTAAATTTCTTTATTATAGAATTGAATTCAAATCAAAAAAGGTCCGAACCCCATTTGAAAGATGGTTTTGTGAATAAAGAATTGAAAGGATTTCTTTATGAACAAGCGTCACCTTAAGACAGAGGATAAGAACTCTGAAGACAGCATTATAGTGAATCCCAGAGGTGCTCTCCTAAATAGTGCTAATACAGCCAAGAAGCAGGACATGCAGAAGGATTTGGAAGGGCAGTTTACAGGAGCAAATAGCACCACTTGCCCCCAGGATGGCAATGGCCTTCATCTCTGACCTGTGGTCTGAAAAAAAGGCATTATAAGGCGAGGCGACAGGCAATGAAGAGCACATGAAAAGAAAGGTAGAAATGAAAAAAAAGGAAGAAGACAAAGAGAAGAAACATAAGATCTCATGAAAGTGATAACAGAATTTTATATGGAACAGGGCAATTAGCAATGTACAACCTGGTCCAATACTTACTATTTAATAAATTCAGACTGTGTAAATGAATTTTGGAAATGAGAACTCTCCAAAAGCAGAGGTGATCTAGGATGGGTTCTACTCTATCCACACATTTCAGATGGCCTTCCTTTTTTCCCACATTAGGACAGTGCACTACTGTGAACTGGTTTCATCAGATATCATGGATGGAGAGAGAGTAAACCAATAGTATGGGGATATATGCAACTCTGCCCCCTACTGCACCCAATGGCATCTTATCTGGTTATTAATTAATTATTAAGCTTCTCTCACATAACTCCAGTGGTTAAAGTGGGAGGCAGTGAGGATATGGCTGACATTCTCTAAGAAACAGTGACTCTTAGAAGATGATTGGCATTTTGAACTTCAGGAAATTGCTTAGCCCTCTCAACTCGGCAAGTCTATTTGCAACTCAGAAGAAAATTAGGAGAACACAATACTGCTGCCAAATTTAGAAACTTGCTTACATATTCTGCAGAAAATATTCAGGGTCTACTTTAAATATCTACAGCTTATATATCCTCTTTAATACCTGAGGCATTAACTCTATTCATTTCACTAGCTTCAGTGAATTTCACTTTCAGAGCATAACATTGCATTGAAAATGTGTCCTCTAACCTATGATATTTATGTATCATTTAATATGAAATTTATGAGATTCCATTTCTGATTTCTAAATGGATGCAAATTAGAACATAGAGTATTTATAGTCCTTCATTTCTAATCCACATACATAAAGTTTGACTTTAAAATGCCACCACCGTGCTTGTCTGTTTCATAGAAGCTATATGTATTTATATGTCCTTTGTTTCTCTAGCATACTCTGAATTTCAATTTTTAATCTAATATTGGAGCCAGAATTGACTATAAAAATATTGTGCCATTGAGGGTAGAGGTATATTGTTTCTCCTTTTAATTCCTGAAATCTTTATAGGTGCTCAGGGAAGTAGAATTTGTAACACATGATCATCTAACACTTTTCCTGTCTTCTTTGGAGATTGACAGTTAAAAATCTATAAAATCTTTTTATTACTCAGATCATATTCTGGGAGAGGAAATATTTTGGTCAGCTCTTATTCACATTGTTTTGGACAACATGGATCTTTAGAAAATATGCCCTGCTTGTTGAAAATACAGAAGTGTTTCTTTTCAGAAATAAATAGCTTATATTCCATTTATTTTAATAAACATTTTATGTTGGTTAAACACTGTGAACCATTTGCATTTCCACAGTTGATGATCTGGGTGGTAAAATGCAAATCTAAGATTCAAAATCATAAACAAATTTTTAGAAATTTATTTCAAAAGTGTTGAATGGTAGTGGTTAGACAAGTCTACTTTGAATGTAGTTATTGCTTTCACGATGATAATTTCATTATGAGGAAACCTGCTGCAAAGGAACCAATATTTTTGTGTGCCAAATTTGGACAAAATACTTGATATGTTAGTAATTTTGGAATGTAATTATTATTAATAAAATATTGCCATATGAGTAATTTTGCTTCAGGAAATGAAATATAGAAAAATAACATAAATACTTCAATAAAGATGCTATGGTATTGTGTATGCCTTCTGCAGTGTTCTCACATAAAGAAATATGAATACTAAAGCACAAGTAATAAATAAAAAATAAATAAAACAGAAATAATAAAAATAATTTAATAATTATTCCTTGAAAGCAAAATACCATTTCTCTCATCAGTATAGATTGTTTTGTCCACCAAGACTTTCTTTTCCTACTCACCATATTATAGTGAAATTTTAGACTATGTTTACCTTTTCTCTCTTCTTTTTTCCTAATCTTATTCCTAAATATTGGAAAAAACATTTTTGCCCTTCTTCCCAACCTGCAAGCCATCCTCAGCGCATAGGTTTGGTGAGATTGTTTAGTATTTTTAACCAGATGCCAACATTGGAAGGTCTCTTATTATATGCCCATTTTATTATTAGTCCTTGTAACAGATACTGATACAAATATTTTACTAATATTTTCTTAGTGTATCCTATTTATTCTGCCTTAATTATTATAGAAAGTGAGAAAGAAAGATTAATTGCTCACCTTGTTTTCTCTCTTCTTCTATCTTTAGGTCTTTAGGCCTAGTTCACATTTTATTAGTTGGTACAAAGGCTTTTCTTTGAATATTTTCTTCAAAGGGGTTATATAAATAATGTATTATTTTCTGAGTTCTTACATATCTCTAATTGTTTTTTCCCCTGGCAAGTAAGCATACCAGGATTTTTGGATTGTAGACCTTTTCGTTCAGCAGTTTACAAATGCTCCTAGTATTCTGTCATCTAGGGTTATAAATGAAAATTCCAGTGCCAACCAAAGTTATTTTTTAATATCTGCCTGGAAGCTCATATTTTTTTCTTTCTCATGAGTATGTAAGAAATTTAGTGGGTTATATCTGAGGCCATTTCCTTTCAGTCCTGTTTGGAAGTTGGTGAATATATTCAATCAAACAGTCTCAGATCTCTCTTTACCTCAGGAATTTTTTCTTCTATCATTTCTTTAGTTATTGATTCTAACATTTATTTCCACATTTTTTCTGGAACTCTGTTAATCATTTGTTAGTTCACCAGAATCTATCTTCTATGTCAATTTTTTCTTATAGAATATACCTCAGATAATTTGCCTTGGCCTTTGAGCTATTCCTTGCACCTAATTTTATAAGCCATTGATTCAGATCTCAAGTGAATACCTTATCTTTAAATCACCTATTAAATTGTTTAGTTGACAAACCCCATTTTTCATTCCAACCTTATTTTATTTTTGGTGTGGAACATTTTTTTCCTTATGTTTTTTTGTCAGTACATTTTATTCAAGTGGCTATCTCATGTAGCAGCTGTGTTTTGATGGATAATTGTTGTCTTGTTCAGACTGATCACTTTCTCTGAGTGCTAGCTAATTTAGATGGGTGTTAACTTATCTGGCTGAGCTCATGGGGCTCATGTCTAGTTGTCTTACAGAGGCTGGGAGATAAAACAATCTCTTCTCTTTGGGCCATTAGTGAGGAAAAGGCAGGTTGCCAGGCTTTACTGAAACTCCCAAAGAAATCTCTCTGATCTCCCTACATTATTCCCACCCTGAGTCTGGTGAGCTTTGGCCCAGCTGTTCATTGACTTTGTGCCCAGAGAAAGCAGATATATTCAGACAAGGTCATGTTACCACAGCTTCTACAATTTGTGAACCAATACCTTTCCAGGATATTCCATCTTCCACACCTGTCTCAAGCTTTCAATTTTCAGCTTTATCCAAGTAACTCCAACAAAATCTAGGCCTCATTTGCCTACAGTCATTAACCAAAGGCACAAACTACCACAAGGCTCAGGAAAATCAGGTTGACTGGGGCTGGGAATAGAGGGGAAAAATCAGTCTATGTTCAGATTGCATGTGCCCTGTTTGTTCCCAGGACTCTATCAAAGGGTCATTAAAAAGCTAAAATATACAAGTTAAGTTATAGTGTTAAGCTATATGCAATTGGATCACAGTGCAATGTGTGTGTATCTGTGTGTATTTATAGGAATTTATTTATATTTCTCTATTAAAAATGGAAGACTATTCATAAAATTTTATTTCTAGGCCATAGAAAAAGAGATACATAGTCATTTGTTTTGTAATTTTCTTCCTTGTGTTTTGGTGTGTTTTCCAAGTTTACTAGCATGTATGTATATGTGTGTGCATGTTTGTGTGTATATACACATATATATAAGTTATATAATCACAAAAGATTTTTATAACACCTTACGTGTTCAGAGTATAGGTTAAGATTTATTTTTTAACTTATTTTGTCTACTGTGTTTTTTAGTTTAAAGCTCTGAGCTCATGATTAGATATTTGAATTGCTTTTAGATATTTCATTCATCTAGAAGTATTTTAAAATTGTGAATTTCTTGCTTATTTTTTTAAATTAAGAGGGAAGTAGCTGTTGAAGTTTTATCTACTGATAAAGACTACATTTTCTATTTATTTTGAAGCCCACATTACTCTAGTCTCTTATCAAGTACAGCTTTGCTTTCTTTTTTTTTTAAATCATACATATGTGAAATTATATATTTCAGCAGTCAACTATAGAATCCTGTTGAGAAAGATAAATTATTTCAGCTGGAGAAAATTCTACTAAAATACTGAAATGAATGAATGGCAGAAACACTAAGAATGAAATTTAGAGTGTAACCAAATAGTTCTTAGGTAACAGTGATTTAAAAGCTAATGTCACCTTTTGGCAGGTATAATGTATAGGTTTGACCCAAGGAAATACATGTTACTAATATTCATGGGCCCTTCTCCATTTCTTGAAGTAAAGTAATATTACTTTTTTTTAATATAAAACTTAATTTTTTAAATCTAAATCACATTCTTAGAGTCCACTTAAGGGGAAAATAATTTATAGATTCAATATAACATTTCTTATTTATAAAGTTGGAAAAAGTTAAAGAACAAAGTTTTATCTTATTTAGCAGTGAGTCTAGGATGCATCAGATGCTACAAATCTTTGAGGTATTTCTATCAGAGTGGATGTTTACTAGCCCTTCTAATTTTCCTAGGATGTAAGGCAGTCATTTGTTTCAGTGAAATTGGAAGCTCATATTATTTTTTCCCTTTATTTGGGGTCTTACCAGGTTGTATTATAAATTATATTTTACAAATTTAATCTCTTGTTAAGTTCTGAATAATTTAAGGGAAGATGTGTTTGCATCATCAATTTGGCTCACTGCTTAAATGAATGAATGAATACTAAATTAATTTATAACAGGGGATAAGGAATCAAGAAAATAGGACAAGCAAGTACAAAAACTAAAAGCAAATATAAAACAAAATAAAAACTCCAATCAACTGTATATAACAGGCAAAGGAAACAATTGGCCAAATTTTTAGCTATTCTAACAAAATGAAGTAGAGTTTTGTTTATTTTGTCTAAAATAACTTTTCTGTGCTTTATGTTATCATATAAATGTATGAAGTCAAACTGTTATTACCACAACAATGATAGAAGTAAAACACAAATTTAATAAAAAGAGAAGGGGATGTTATCTCCTATATCAGTAAAAATTATGCTCCAACTAATAAATAGAATTGCAGAGATTTAAATAAATTAGGGGATTATTCATTCTTAAAGGCAACCTATAACTGGTTTAAAATGTCTTTAAGGCCAGGGGTGGTGGCTCACTCTTGTAATCCCAGTACTTTGGGAGGCCAAAGCAGGAGAATCACTTCAGCTCAAGAGTTCAAAACCAGCCTGAACAACATAATGAGACCCCTTTTCTACAAAAAAAATTAGAAAATTAGCCAGGTGTGGTGGTCCACCCCTGTAGTCCTATCTACCAGGGAGATAGGACTCCAGGAGTATCACATAAGCCAGAAGTTCTAGGTTACAATGAGCTATGATCATACCACTGGATTCCAGTCTAGGCCACAGAGTGCGCCCCTGTATCTCTTTTAAAAAGTACATTACAGTCATCAAAGAAACATCCACCATAAATTGTATGGAACTATCATCCTAAAGGTTGCTGCATGATTCAAAGATAACTGCTGTTGCTTCAGCCTTCACAGTTGTTACAGACAGGGAGAAAGAGACTAAACAGAGGTCTTTTACTTAAAGTATGTTGGTCACACAACTCTTCAAGGAGGATGTAAATGTAGCTTTTGAGCACAGCACCTGCCAGTATTCTCATACCAAAAAAGGACAGAAGGATGGAGAACAGGTAGACAATCAGCCTTTTACATCATGTTGCAACTCCAGAGAGAATCTCTATTATCTTGAATAGACTCTTGATTCAGAATAGCATGTGGAAATTTAAAAGTGATGCCTGGTATTAGAATCTACTTACTTGGGATATATATCTTCAGATCAAACACTGGTCAAGGGATAATTTATTTTTTTCTAAGGACTGTTCTGGTTATATCATAAACCTAAGTCACTTTTGCTGAAAGTCAAAGGCAAAGTTCCTGCCTTTGTGAATAGTAGCCTGATCTCTGGTTAGCCTTATTTACCAGTGTTTGCCTGGTATTTACCAAGAATATAATTTGTACACTTTAGAGATGATTTTGGCTTAAAATATATTATTCACCCACACAGGGCTGACTTGATGGGTGTGCGACCTGTGCAGTCACCCAGGATGTCTCCCTTAAAAGGGTCCTGTCCCAATTCTATTGTTGCCATCTTAAAAAAATTCTTAGTAACTTTTTAATGCAGGGCAGGGGGCTGCATTTTCATTTTGCATTAGGAACTATTAATACAAATTATGTAGCCAGTCCTGTTCTCACATAACATAGCAAAAGAGCTCAGAAAGTAATCAGAAACAGCAGTTTTGAACGTGTGTTATCCAGGGAATGAAAAATAATTGTCTACTATTGGTATAGATTAAATATATTTATGTTGCCACAGGTAACATTTACTAGACATTGTAAATACCACACAACTTAGAAATCACATAAATTGTAACCCTGGAGCTAATTAAATTCAGCATCTAATGGAGTGAAATTTATTGACAGCTCACTAAAATGAATTAAGAAAAGCAGTAACTGCAGTGTGTTAAAAGTAATAAAATGTTGATTTTTTTTCCCCTAAGCTCTTAGAAGATTATTACAAAATTGCTCTAGGCCACTCAGTTAATATGCTACACCCAATTACTATTCTTAAATCAGGGAGGAAATGTCTATTTATTGAGAAGTAACTTACTTGTTATTGTTTCTAATTTTTATTCATACTTAAGAAATTGGACACTTATTAAATATTGAAATTGAGCAAGGCACATCATAGATGGCAGGTTAATGACATGCAAAGACCAATTTGCATTGTATTATCTCTGTTTTCAGGCACTTTTCATTTCTAACATAATTTTAGCACAGGGAGCACAAATCTATGCAACCTTCTTCAGATTTAATTTTTTAAAGCTGAAATTTTTCACAAAGAGTTTTATGGGCAAATATAGACTCTTATTCACTTTACAGGAATGAAAATCCATTTGAAAACTCTTTTTCAAGGACAGTGAAGATTATATCCAAGCCCCAACTGTTCAAGGAAATTAAAAAAATTTAAAGCTGTTATTCATAATTGATTCATATCATCATGCTGTGTATTATACAAAAGATGTTCCCCTGCCCTCTTTTATTCTACAATCAAAGAAATTCCAAACAACAAAAAAAGAAAAGAAAATATATAGATGATAGCACATAGAGCTAAAACAAGAATGCAATCTGTGCTACTTTAAGGAAACATAAGAAATTAAAATCTAAATATCAAGATAGAGAAATCAAGGTAAATTTTTAGATTGTATAAAGTAGTCATTAATTATGCCTATATAAGCATTAGGTTGAAATGTTTTGTTTTATTTTAGTGTTTCGGGTTTTGTTTGTTTCTTTCTTTGGGGGTTTTTAAATGTTTTAGACAGGAAATTCCTTTAAAATAGTTAAATGTACAAGATTAACTTTGTGAACCTATGGCAATATTTCACTTAGGTACAGAGAGTTTCTCTTTACCATTGTCAGCCAGGAAAAGGAGATATGAAATGTGCTTTAACAAAGCCGTTAGCCCATTGTTTATAGTTCTAATGTAATATTGCATCTAATGGACATATCAATTAGCTTGGTTGTAGTGATCATTTCAGCAATGCTGAAATATTTTGTATATAAAAATATCAATTTATACACTTCAAATATATACAATTTTTATTTGCCAATTATACCTCAATAAGGTTAGAAGCTAAAGCAGAGAAAAGTTCAGGCTTTGCTCCAATTATTTGACTAATTAACACAATCCTCTACTTTGTTTTATTAGTCAAGATTAATCCTTTAAAAGTTGATGATCTGGCAAAAGAATGTTATCCTCATCTTGTACTAAATGAACACAGGCTAATGTAAAACTAAATGAATTCTAAAAAATGGAGCAGCAGGAGTCACAAAAGCAGAAAACTAAAATGATTAAAAGCAATCCATCAGTCGTAAAAAAATTCTGCTGTCCACAAAATTCTTAAGGAACCTTCTGAAAGAACTATTTTTGCATCGTGTAAAAAATGCAATGCTTCCCATGGCATAAATACCAGTTTATTTACTATTTTAAGTGTGAAAACTATAACTTTTCACAGCACCATACTAAAGCATTGGCAAGCATCCCTGTTCTCAAAGGTAGTTTAACCTATGTTTACCTTGATTATCCATGATACTGAGAAAGAAAGACAAAGATATTTAAATTTTGAGATCTTTATATTTTAGAAAAGTCATACCAGAAAACATAAATATATTAGTATATAAGCTTGGAGAAAACAAGAAATTCAACTAATCTAGAATTGATGCGTTCTGAACTTTTGTGAGAAGATGTTAGAGAGGCCATGCAGTCAAGAGTAAGAAGGATTATGCAAGCCAAGAGGAAAACTACGGTCTTTATTCTAAAGATAGATGGGAAGATATTGAAGTATGTCCATAAGGAGAGGCTCAGTGAGCTAATCTTTCTCCCTTTGCATCCATTGCTTAAAATAAGAATCTATAGCTGACCACGTATGACACCCAGACATAACGTCTATGTAACTCTTTGACTAAACAATAAATTATTAACTGTATAAGAAATGTAATCTTAGAAAGATTATGATGCCACCTCTTGAACATATTGACAAATGTAAAGACCATATGCATAAACTTAGAATGCAAATAGAAAATATGTAAACTTCAAAAAAAATAGAAAAGAAAAAACTACTCAGTGCTTTTATTGGGGGATGTGGAAAATTTGACTTTTTTTGTCTATTCTAAGGCCTGATTATCCTATATAAAATGATATTTTTGTAGGAAAATGCTGCATTTTTCTGTCTCTGCCCACCAATAAGATAGATAGAATTATAGTACCTCGAACCAACCATAAGCAGAGCCTGCAGCCCACATGTTAAAAAAAAATAAAAAAATAGTAAAGTTTCAGAAAAATGGAAGGTGTTAACTTCTTCATGTTCTTCTAGGTATGCTGTAACTACATATATGAATAACCATAGTCTACAAAAGTTCCTCATATTGAATTTAGGAGACCTCCCTGTACCTTATTTTCCCCAAATGAACTAAAAGCATTTATAGTGGAAAGAGAGTTTCCAGGCAAACTAGTTCTGCCTTTCTTACAGAGCAGAAGTTCCTTCCACTGACAGCATAAACACCTCAAGTGACAGACAGCTCCGTTTACAGTTGGACAGTTTGTGGAACCAAATTCTTCCCCCTTTTAACAACCATCCATTACACCTAATTTGGTTGGCTGCAGTAACATAGAATTAGTTTTAATTCTCTTTTGAACTGAGTTACCACCACATATTTGATCATATTTGTTCTGTTTTCAATTTGTTTTCTCTTGTACATATCTACATATCTGGTTCTTTCAACCACCCCTATGAAGCCTTATATAATCAGACCCCTGCCTACCTCTTTGGATTGTTCTTGTTTCATTTTCTCTGTCACATACTATGCTCCAAGCACACTTATTTTTTTTGTTCCCTGAACCCAGAATATTCCTGCCTAGGCCTTCATGCTTGCTGTTCCCAATGTCCTGTGTCTTCAGATAGTCACAAGGCTAATTCCTTTGGATCTTTCAAATTTATGTATAAATGTTACAATCTTTTTCTATATAACACATCAGCATTTAAAACTATTTTGTTTACTTAGTAATTTTTTTTCTACTTCTTCCATATAAGAATGGAAACTTCATCATTATGAGGACCTTGATGATCTTATTAACTTCTGAATTCTACAGTAAGTAGAACAGTTCCTGACACATACTATGTATATAATAGAGATTTGTTCATCAGTGAATGAATGAGCTACCACCTTACCCATGTCAGAATGCCCATTATTAAGTCAAAAAGCAATAGGTTCTGGTGAGGATACAGATAGAAAGGAATTCTTATATACTATTGGTGGGACTGCAAATTAATACAGTCTCTATGG
The DNA here is from genome assembly GCF_040939455.1 of Microcebus murinus. Classification (NCBI taxonomy): domain Eukaryota; kingdom Metazoa; phylum Chordata; class Mammalia; order Primates; family Cheirogaleidae; genus Microcebus; species Microcebus murinus. The sequence goes on from NC_134118.1 coordinate 53,589,718, forward strand.
AAAGCAGTACACAGATTCCTCAAAGAAATAAATGTAGATCTACCATTCGACCCAGCAATCCTAGAGGGTATCTACTCAAAAAAAAAGAAGTCATTTGATCAAAATGAAACCTGCGCTTGATGTTTATGGCAGCACAATTCACAACTACTAAAATGTAGAATCAACCTAAGTACCCATCAGCACATGAGTTCATTAAGAATATGTGGTGTATATATATACCATGGAAGTTGATAAAACTCCTTCTAATATGTTCTCCTTTTTTCTCTCATAAGATTAATCACTTTATTGTGATTTTCAACTGTTGTTTTGTTTATTCTATAAGGCAGGGGCCATGTTTGTCATATTCATCATTATATCTCTAGTGTCAGGCAGGGAGCCCAATGAATCTATTCATATGAATGAATAAATAGTCATAACATGCTTTCCAAATGCCATACCATCTTGGCCATTTTTCTTATGTGTTCTCTATTTCATCATTATCCTGTTTTATAATGTGTAACTTACACCTACTTTTATTTGTTATAGAATTTCACGTTGTGCTCACCAATACAGAAAACTGTGGGACATTGATATAGTCTATAGTATAATTCAGCTTATTACTACTTTGCCACTTTAAAATTTTAAAATATTATTCTTCTAAATCTGTGTTGACTAAAGTCATATTTTACAAGATCATCTCATCTCCATTTGATCAGTGCCTTCTATTATATTTCTATTTCATAAGTATCCTTAGCAAATATACTTATTTTTCCCTTATTATATGGTTTCAAATAAAAGTTTGCCTAGAAATAATAGGCAAAATATATTTAGGCCCATTACCTCAGTTTTAGTAGCCATAACCTGAATCCATTTTTCATCTGGTGTCATGTCTAGTAAAGAAACTTAACTTTCATGTGGCAATTAGATTTATTTCTGTGACTTTAATAGGACATTATCAGATTTTTGAATGTCCCATATTGTGACACTGATGACCTCATCAGTTATAAGCAACCCAAGCCTATGAGAGCAAGATAGGGGACGCTTTGTCACTTGGTGTTTTCCTTCTGTGAGAGTCACTCTGCTATCCATCCTATTTTCTGAGCAGATGACTGAAAGCAAATACATCCTATTTCTTGCCATCGGTCTGTTTTTAAAAAGCCATATACTCCCTATAACTTAATGTTCCTATAAAAGAAATTTTCCCCATGGTTAAATTCTTTAATTTTTAGAAGCAGTGTTATTATCACAGAAATCCCAGTACCAGCCTTATGATATATATTCAAAGTGATATCATTTGAGTTGACTTATTATTAAAGCAAATGGCTCTCTGGATTTTTAAAGTCAGGTAGACCTGTGCTGCCACTGTAATCTGATTATAAGCTAAGACAAAATTTTAATTTATTTTAAATGGCAACAAATTCAAAATGCAAATCAATGTCACTGTGATAGAATCAAATGCCTTTCATACACAGAGCAGAGAAGGTAAGAATGATTTTCTTTGAGTATTATCTTTTAAGTATAAAATTAAGAACTAGATATTAAATCACAGAGACGAGCTGATCTTCTTAAGAAACTCAATGAATATGAGAGCAAAATGAATGACATGAGAAGTATTAGACCTCAGCGAACCTGAGCAAAGAGTGGGGCAGGCTGAGTATGTGAGATAAACAGCCTGGAGAAGAAAGATGGAAAAGAGGACGGTGACTGGGAGCTGCAGAAAAGATACCACTCAGGCTAGCAGCAGCAGGAGAGGGATAAAGTGTGATAAAGAGCTTAAAAAGGTAAAAATGCCCATCAAGTTTCAGATGCCAGATGTCACCGAGTATGAGTCCAGGGTGGAATCCTGGCATAAGATAGAAGAGGATGCCAAATAGAAATAAATAATCACAATCTATATAAAAGTCAGGAAAGGGCTTTGTTAGTTACCATTTTATTTGAAAACAACTGTGTTAACAAGACAATGATGAATATTCTAGGACAAACATAAAGGGCATTATTGAAATGGTAGATATCAGTCAGGGGAATTGGAAATGAGCTTTCTTTAATTAGGAACCAGAGTGGAATAACAAATGTTAAAGCGACATTTGGAGATACTAAAGATGAGACAATATGTTTTCATATGTTACTATTTGCTGATGGACCTGATGATGCATTGCTGCAGAGGAACTTAAGGAGTGAATAATAGTTGGCCATCTGGTTGCAAACTTTGACAGCTTCTGAGGATAGCAGTTCATAGGAGCAAGGAGTAAAGAAAATAGAGTTTTACCAACTGCATCAAAGTTATATGAGAGTAAAGGGGTTGTCTTCTAATGAAGATAATTACCTTTTCTTGGTAAGAGATGAAGGCATGAACCTACAGCTGGATAATATAAAATTCTTCTAGCAGAACAGCAGAAAATTATATTCAATTCAGGTCCCATGCATTATTAACTCCCTCGAAATTAGAGCATTTCTTTAGTCTCTGGTGAGGCAGAGGCATGTAATGGAAAGATCACAGGCTTTGAAGTCAGATAAACATGGATTCAAAATTGGACTCCACCATCTACAAGTATGATTTGGAGCAAATATGTTAACCAATCCTCCTATTGAAAATGAAGACACCTCTTCCTATCTCACAGGGTTTTGAATGGTTAAAAAAGATGAGTATGTTAAATGGCTACCATGGTGACTTGCATTAATTATTTATTTAACAAATATGAATAAGCTGTCATGTGCTAGGCACTATGCTAGGGTCTGAATATTCAAAGGTGATTAAAAACCAATTAATCCCTCCTCCCCTCATGAAGCTTATAGACTTATGAGACAGATAGTCACTAATCAGACAATTATGAAACTTCATGTAAAAATAACAAGCATGGTAAGTGCTACAAAGGAAAGGTACATAAGATTATGAGAGTAGTCATATGATTCTTCCATGTACTCAGAGGGGTCAAGGGAGGCATCTGAAAAGTGTCAATTGACCTGATATTAGATGGTCAAGCTGGAGTCCACTGGGAGAAAGAGAGTGAAAACAAGGAACAAAGGGGAGCATCACATCAGATGAGACTAGAAAGGCAGTGAGGCTAGAAGTGTAGAATGGGTAAGTGTTGAAGTATATAAGCATAAGGAGAACATCAACGAAATCTCCACCTCTCCCCTTATGTGCACTGCTGCTGTGACCTTCTTTGTCTAGCCAAAGTGAAAACACTAAACATAACTTCTCTGTTTTCCTTAATACATTCCCAGCAATGTAATAAATGAGGGCTTAAATGGATCATCAGGTCCTTCCTGAGCACATTAGCAGGACTATCCTTGTACAAACTATAATGAGACAGGAATGGGAAAATACACACAGGCAGAACCTGAGCCCCAGACCTTAAACCACATGATGCAGCACAGCACAGACCCCTTGAGCAGACCCTTCTCTGAGGAAGGTGATTCACTCTCACACTCACACTCTTTTTATGCCCCCCAGGTTAAGATCGACCCCAACCTTTGCTGCCGGCGTCTCAGTTGAAAGAAAGGGCAGAGCTTCTCATAAACTTATGGATGAGTTAATTATCTTATTAACTTATTCTATATGTCAGGAGAGTCTAATTTATGTTGAGCTAACAACAAAAAAGAAACATAAAATGTTTCAAGACAACATACATTTATTCCTTGCTTATTTTTTATGGTTTTCACTGGTGGGCTGGGGCCAATGCTCCACATTATCTTCAAGAGGGTGTGCGGGGTGGCTGAGGGGGTGACCACCGTCTGGTCATGAATGCATGTCACAGCCATACACGCCTCATTGGCTAAAGCAAATCATAAGGCCAGATCTAATTTTAAAGGAGCAGAGAAGTACAATCCTACCATGTTTCATGAAAGGAACCAAAATATTGGTAAATAAGCATACCAACTACACATATTTACTATTGTTAAGAAGTCAAAGGACTGAAAATGAACCTCTCACATTTAGGGCTTTCACTTCCTTTTATCTTGTATTGTTCTTTCTTTACCATCACACTGGCTCCAGGGCATTTATCCTAACAAACTTCCAGCTACTGCTGTTCATTTCCAGTGGTTATCCTATAGCACAGTGGTCCCCAACCTTTTGGCACCAGGCACCATTTTCATGGAGGATAATTTTTCCACGAAACCAGAAGGTTGGGGGGATGGTTTCGGGATGATTCAAGCACATTACATTTATTGTGCACTTTATTTCTATTATTAGTACATTGTAATATATGATGAAATAATTATACAACTCACTATAGGTTGGGGACCCCTGCTATAATATACATACTTTATTTACCTTCTCTTGTTTATAACTCTCTTCAAGCTAATGTCTCCTGGAATTGATGAATAGCAATCGAGTAATCTTATTAGTCAAAATAATGTCTTACATTGATATAAAGGGAATATTTAAAAGGTACTGAAAAATAAAAATAAAGTCTTAAGCCTCCCAACTAACTGAACGGATCCCCTCTTGGCCAAGGGCAGGGCAAACCCCAGAGATACCTTAAAAATTGAAATCCTGGCCATGATGGGATGGGAGGTCAGACATAGCTCTTTACAACCCCTCCCTCGCTAACCAGCATTAGGCTTTCCCCCCTAAGGGTCAAACAGACACCGGCCTTTGGAAGGATTTACTCCATTGCTGATTTCAACCAACCACCTAAAAATGCTGCTCCTCTCTTTTTGTGGTTTCAAGACAAGAACTGACTGCAATCCTTCTTGATAAAGACAACTGACCCCAGAGTGGTTCTGACCCGTCTACAGAGGCCACACAGTGAGTGTTTTCATGTCCTATGCTTCACCTTTTGCCATCAGAGGGCCCAAAACTCTACCCTCGGATCATGGCCATTTTTTGCACATGCACCTATAAAGGGGCATAAAGCTCAATTGCACATGTGCATGTTTCTCCTTTCATAAATATTTGTGATTCCTCCCACAGTTCACAAAATATGTATTTTTGGCCACCCCGGTAAGCACAAATTCCTGTTCCCTTTGCTGTTCCCTCCAAGTGCTTGCTCTTTGCTTCAGCCTGAGGCTGTGCTTCCCAGCCTGTCAGCACGGCCACCCTGCAGGCTGCAGCCCTTTATGAGACATAAAGCTCTCCTTTCCAAATTTATGAACCTCGTCATTCTTGAGTTGACATCACTTTGACAAATAATTTCTCGCTTAATATTACTCTAAGATTGGAAGTCTATAGTGTCCTCACATTGTAGGGGGAAAAAAACCCCTAAAATTCAGATTAGTATAGTGAATAGCCAGGGTCATGTGTTAATAAGTGATGAAATCTGGATTTAAATCTATGTCTTATCACAGAATATACATTCTTTCCACAGCGCTACATGTTCCTAAATCTGACGTCTACTTTTCATGATTAAACTTTGTATATACATAAGCTATTATTCTACAGATCACACTAACAGAAAGCAAACAATGCGTAGGGGCTGATAAGGTGCTGGTCCGGTATGCACACTCCCGAGACTCCGATTCAAATTCATTAACTGAATGTAGGCACTTAGAGTCCCAGTGCATTAACCTCATCAGACATTGCAGATAATAACTGACCCCACCCAAATAACGGGATACTGGAAGTATTGACATAAAATAATGGAGTCACGTCTTCTAAGCAGTAAAAGGATTAAAATACATTCAGAGATAAAAGAACTAAAATACCCTTTCAAAATGTAAATTACTTCTTCCATAGCAACAATGATAATGTACTAATTCTAGGAGTCAAATAAATTATTCAAGGACACTGCCATTTAGTTTGTTTCTTGACTCCATAGGGAAAAAGTAATTATGTCTAGCCCAGCCAAGCCTACGATAACAGCTGGCTATAAGGGAACAAAAATGAAGGTAATGTCTTCAGAAATCCACCATGATGTTTCCTATTTTAGTGAAAAACGTCCTTGGAGGGACCTTAGCATCAATCGGTCCAACCTTCTCATTTTACATTCAAAGAATTTGAGGCCCAGAGAGGTTAAGTACTTTTCTTAAGGTCACATAGTTTATGGCAACACTTAAAGGCAGGAGGCAGATTCTAACCATGAAAAGGCTGGGAGGAAAACCACCAATTATTAAGCATGTTCTTTGATGCTTTATTCACATTGTCTCACCTCATGCTCAGATGAGCACAATAAAAGAGATATCATTTTCTCTCCTATTATAAATATATCAGGAAGTCAAAGGTAAAATAACTAGCTTACATTCACATAGTAAAGGGCACAGCCAGGATCCAAAGACTCTTATGCTCCCCAAGGCTGGGTACTTTCTTCTATATCAAATGCCTAGTGAATCTGTGTCCTCCCTGCTAGTTATAAGGGTTCAAGTCTGGATAACATTTTGCCAATGCTGCTATTTTAGGGGATTATTTGTTTTAGATGATTTTTGACTAAAGTCTTTTCTAATGCTGTCATTCTGGGATGTCTGATTAATGTGTTTCTGCCTTCTTGAAGCACTGTCTTATTTGAGGGGTTGGTTAGATAATTGAAGTAATTCGGGCAACATTAAGATGATTGAAATTGTCTTCCTGGATTTTTGTCCCAGGCCTTTAGAATGTCATCTAAGTGCAGGAGCCTTTTATGGAGAAGTTTCCTGAAAACTAAGGAGGCACTATTCTCCAGATTTTCAATAGCTTCTCTTACTGAGAAAAGAGTTGTTAATGTACTTCTGAGATGTGGGTAATCAAGTCCCCTAGAGCAGTGGTCCTCAACCTTTTTGGCACCATGGACTAGTTTCATGGAAGACAATTTGTCCACAAGGGTGGGCAGAGCTTATGCAGTGATGTGAGTGATGGAGAGCAGCTGTAAATACAGATGAAGCTTCACTCACCGGCTGTTCCTAAGTTTCATGGAAGACAATTTTTACCTGGACTGGGAGTGGGGAGTGGGGAGGCAGTGGAGCTCTGTGGCCCAGTCCCTAACCACAGACTGGGGGTTGGGGACCACAGCCCTAGAGGAAACAGGACCACCTCCACCTGGCTACTCTCACCATGTCAATGTGATTCAGGATGGAAATTTTGATAGAGAGTGGGAGACTAAATGATCCAACAGCTGAATGTTCCAACCTCTCCTCTTCTAAGACTGTGTCTTCCCCCTGGCCCTCTTCTAGGTACATATTGGCTTTGACTTTTCTGTTTTAAAGTATATGCTGTGTGGTTGAGATGAGGGCAGAGGTAAATAGGCAGAACTACCTGGAAAATCATGCTGACAGGTGGCAAGAATATCAGCTTACCTGACACCTTAGACTTGTCTACATTTCTGACACAATGTCTAGACCTTTTCACATTTTCCTGAGAGGTTTTCTCAACATGCCAGAGAGACTACAAACTACCATCCACACCCACAACCGAAACACCACCCGCACAAGGAAAGCTTCCAACTAAAGGTTTAGAGGAACGAGAGGTTCAGTCCAGGCATACCTTCTGAATGAAAACTTGTTCATGGCATTCCAGATTCCATTTGGGTTCATTCCAAAAATAAACAATGGCTAGAAAGCATATGCAGCTACCCCAAAAAAATGTTCTCAAGAGCAGCCTGTATGCTAGGTTCAATGCATACAGGAACTGCCCAGAAGAGCCAAAACCCACTGTTAAGTTCAGCATGAAGGTTTTACTATCTCCCTCCCTACCCCTATTCTCCACCCCTTGATGCTGATGCCCAACTGGACCCTCATTCAGATCTCTCCACTGCATTCCTGGTTGGAAAGACAGAATATCTCTTAGTACCTGCCACACTGTCACTGCTTGCAATGAACTTAGCTAGGAAGAGAAAGATTTGAAAAAGTTGGTGATTCAGGCAGTTTAACCAGAGATGTATGATAAAGAGCAAGAACCATCTAGACCCCACCAAGAGTTCTCAATCAAGTTCTATTGGACCAATTAATCTCCAAAATCTGTGTTAAACATATGAAAGTGTGAAAAATATTTTGAATTTTTTAATGATTATTTTAGAAATTATAGAGTCAATGGGCTGAAAAAGTACTTATCTTCTACATTTGCACAATGCCTTACAGTACACAAAGCTTTTTCATTCCAACTTTGAATCCTTTCAGATAGGAAGGGCAAGAATTATTTTTATTCTAAAAATAGGAAACAAAAGACTGTAGAAATTAAGGAAGATGACAAAAGTAAATTTCAAAGTAGTCAGTAAGTGGCTTTTCTTCCTATTTCCCTTCAGCCTCCTCCTATGTCAAGTTATATTTTGTCTACAAAGTAGTCATAAGCTGTGTTTTTCTTTTTGTTTCTCTTTCCTTTCCCTAGAGATACTTATATTGTTCTGCATTTTAATAAGAAACACTGTTAATTTTTTTCCTCCTTTAGTATTCTTCCAAAAAGAAGTTTATATTTCTGTTTAATTTGTGGGGGGTATCTATTTAAGAAATCAAATGTAATGTGCTTAAAGTCCTGACACTTTTTAAAAGCTAGGATTTTTTTTTTTTTTTGTCATATTTGGAAAGCTGACTCTGACATTTTAGCTATAGAAAAATGTTGATAAATCTGTTATATTTGTCACCTTACCGAAACTAAGAAAGGTAGGAAATGGAACAGCTGGTAGATATTTCTAATCTAAACTGTCAGACAGAGTGAGCATGAAGAGAAATCTGTTGGTGTTGATGCTTTTGATCTAACCTCCCAGGCAGGGGATAGCTCTGGCAGAGAATCACTCCGGAGTGACACTTTCAGGCAGAAGCTCTAGTAAGTGCCCACATCCAAAAATGCCTGGAGGATTGAAAGGATTTATCTCAAAAAGAAGTTTATCTTTCCACATAAAAATGGCTACTTTGAATTAATGCTTAAAAACCATATGCTATGGTACTGAAATCAATGAAAGAGATAACATACCCTTAATACGTTCTCTATTCAGAGTTAGCAATTCCAGAAACAGGAACCAAAATGATTGATTGAAAGTAGCCACCTCATGGTCTTTACATATTGCACTGTAAACTCGATTTCACATAGTTTTGACAAATATAACTTAAGAAAGGACTATTCCTGAGGTGATTTTTTAAGCCAAATACTATCTATATTTGGAATTAGTGGGACTTATTGGAAAAACAACCAAAGTTTAATTTAATATTTGTCCCCAGAGATCAGATGCATGAAAAATATTTTATCAAATCTAATGGGTTGAATTCCCTCTGTTATTTTTTTCTCCCAAATTTAGTTCACATTCTGTTCAAATGATATACGTTTTCTTCCTAGCATATTCAATTTTTAATTTTTATACTTAAATGAACTTTTAGAAGCTGTTCAAGGGTCCTAAAGGAAGCCATTAACTTGATTAATTGATTTATGGTCTTTTTGTGTTTTGTGAATTTTTGTTTCTTTTGTTTTTGTTTTGATTTGTTTTGTTTTTTCATGTTGCAGCACATGAATATTAGAAGCTATTTAACAAGTTAGGTTTCTGAAAGTATTTTAGGGTACCATTTTCTCCTTAGTAAATGTGCTGATTTGCTCAACACTATTTAGGAGAACACATAAAGCAATTCAAGAAACATAAAAATATTGTGGAGTTTTTTAACCTTAGAGAAAAATATAAAACATGTCCTACGTGTATGTACTGCCCTTTTTATTTGTGAATTTAAAAAATCACAGATTTCTATGAAAATGTCAGATAAATAACAGTATAATTGAAAACTTCCAAGGGGAGGGAAACATTTCCAGTCGGTCTTTAATAGAAACCACTGGGGAATTTTCCAATAAAACAAAAGCAGTCATCAGAATATCTAACCACCCTCTCTCTTTTAGTTACATTAAAAATATTTAAATAACCATAGGCAGTTATAAACAACAGTAAATCCCCCAGGTAATCCATTACATCTTCATGTTGGTTCTTTCCTCCCAACAAGTAAGTAGATCAAGTATTATTTTCTAGGAAAGTATATGACTAAAATAAGTAATTATTATCTTTTAAATCTAGGTTTTCTCTTTTGAATTATTTATTTCTTAACTTCTGTTGGTTTCTACTCTCCTTGTAATTTGAAATTCCCCCAGCTGCCACCTCCCAATAATGTGGTTACATACATATTTTCATGTCTTTACCTTGTCAATTCTTTTAAAGAGATGTAGTACTTTAAGCCCACAACTCAAAATTGGGAAGATGCACTTTCTTCTCCAGAAGAGGTGTTTTTACTTGATCGTAAACAAGAGCTCAACAAAGAGTGTTTTGAGACTCAATTTTTTCTTTCAAAAAATATAAAGATAATAACTCTGATCTACTCCACCAAAGTCTTAGAATTTTGAATGTTCATAGAGAATTAAGACTTAGGAAAGACTAATCTATAATGTCAACGTATTTATCTCGATTGCAATATATGTTTTCTACAGACAAGGTGTCAAAGCAAAATATGCATTGGAAAAGGTTAAATAGGCAAGAAAGAACTTATTCAAGGCTACTGAAATGGGTCAGAGAGGCCAGAATTAAGTTTGAAGTTAACTACACTGAAACAAAGGGAGGTAGGGTTTTTAATGGCTGGGGTAAGAGGGAGATCATAGGTAGTCTGTGCTTACTCATTGGCTTTACCCAAAGAAAAAGTGAACTCTTACCTTTATGACAGGAGATAGTTTTTCAGTGTGGAGCAAAACACCCACCAGTTAGGCTACTACCCTCCCTCAGATATTGAGAGATAAGAGTGTTACTTTCTTTGATGACATTTCAGAGATGTTTTCTGGATTTAAGGAGATATTCCTATGATGTAAAACTGGCAAGAGGCTTTTTAAAATATTTACATCTGAAAAGGGCAGAAAAAGCATATATAATTAAAAGGTTTCTAAAGTAAATGCTCTAGGAAAAGGGAGGTCAGGGTATTGGTGTCAGGAAGAAACTTCTGTGAACTTTAGTCAAAGTGAGAAGACTCCCGAGGCCATCTTGGTCATTAGTTATGGAAATACAAACATAAAAATATGTAGGGCACAAAATAAAGTAGAAAGGCTTGGAAATTCAACCTTTTTGCTTTCTACTTAAGAAGAAATTTGATTTGGCTATAATCCAAGAAATGTTAAATATAATTTATAACATATCTTTCTTAGTGATGTAAATCTAGGGTCCCTGGTAAAAGTGAGAACAAGAAGTTCAACTAACTACAAACAATAGCAACCAGAACTAAAAAAAAAAAGTTAAAAGTTATATTCAAAGTAGCATAGGAAAAGAAAGATACTTTAAAACGACACTCTAAATTCCTGCATCATGCTTATGATCAGATTCTGGAGCTAGACTGCTTGTGTTCAAATTTCAATTACTATTTGTGTGATCTTGGGTAATTTATTTAAACTTTCTGTGTCTCACATACCTAAATAGAACTGAAGAATAATAATAAATCATTGCCAAATAGTTGGCAGAACTGAGTTAATAAAACAGAACAGTGTCTGATATATAGTAAATATTAATATGTTATGAGAATGAACTTTCATAATTTTAGTCAAAGATTTACAATTAGCATTGCATAGCCAGGCCCCCTCATCTTTGGTAGCACAGAATTCTGAATCAACTTTTTCAGGATGGTGATCAATACTTTTAATCCTTTTTTCTTATTCTTTCTAGGTGTCATTGCATTTATTCACACACCTCTCAGACACATGGCCTTCAATGATAAATTTATAAATATCTTTTAATGGAGTTCAGGATATACTGAGTAATAAGGCTATAGCTGATGGTGGAATAACAAAAACAAGTCTATGCTGTTGACATGAGACCTGGAATTAACAGCAATAAGGGAGCGTTTGGCACTGTTAAGATAGCAAAGATCCGCCACAGACTCACCATTGTATCCCAAGAATCTTAAATAGATTCCTGCCAAAGAAAGTAATGATGTGTCCTACTTTCTCCCCTTAATTATTTTCTAAGCTTCTGGCATGAATGAATAAATATTGAAGAGTAGAAGAAAGAATGACTTAGAATTTGAATCTTAGTTCTGTCAGTTGCTATCTTAAGCAAATTATTTAACCTTTCTGAACATTGAGCACGTCTGTTTTTTCATTTTTAAAGATTAAAAAGTAGTAATGCATTTTAAAACATTTAGTGCAAAGGTGCGTGCTAAATAAATGCAGTTTATCTTTTCATTAAGTTCTCCCCTCCTCTAAACAAATTCCTCAAGATAATTTCATTCTTTCATTCTCCATGCCGTGTGTTGTGCCCGCTCAGTGCAAGGTGCCGGGAATACGGGCGGAGCATGGTAGACAATGGGCATTTAATGAATAATATAGAGAACTGAAGATACAGAAAAAAGTTATAATTTTTCAAATTCCCAAAATATATCTGTAAAGTGAGCATGTATTAGCTTAGAGGAAAAAAAACCTTGATTTCTAAAATATGAAGACCATCCATATGATATGATTTCCCATAATTTAATATAATTATAACAGAAAATGCTTCTAAATAATTTTTGAGTTAAAAAATGAACTCAAACTTTGAATTATAATACATAGAATCAAATTATGTTCAGAGTTATATGTTAATACCTATGGGAGCCAATAAACACAGTACTTGAGAAAAATCTAGTTAATTAATGCATCTATAAAAAATTTTAAATGAATATGAGACATTCAAATTAAGTTAGAGGCTAGGCACAGTTTCTCATGCCTGTAATCCTAGCACTTTGGAAGATTAAAGTGATAGTATCACTTGAGACCAGGAATACAAGACCAGCCTGAGCAACATAGCAAGACCACATCTTTACAAAAAATAAAAATAAAAAATTAGCTGGGCTTGGTGGCACATGTCTATAATTCGAGCTACTCGGGAGAATGAGGCAGGAGTTTGAGGTTATAGTGAGCTATGATTGTGCTACTACACTCTATCCTGAGTGACAAAGCAAGACTCTGTTTCTAGAAAAAATAAAAAAATTAAGTTAGAAAAAAATTAAAATAAGAAATTCAGTGAAAGTAGAAAAGACAGTTTTTAAAAGATACAGACCCAAAGTCATAAAATGAAAAACAAAAATAAAAAATAAAACAAAATATAATATAATAGAAAATGAAAATAATACCCAAACCATAATTATCAAAATCTGATTCCTCAGTTGCTTATGATGTATAGCCAATTCCCACTCTAACTCATCCCTGGAAAAATTATTAGCTCTTTGGTTTTCATTTAGAAAATTTTGTTAGAATTTAATCTAGTCCTCATAGGATACATTACAAGCATAGCTAGATTTCTAATATGAACTAAAGTGAAGCCATAAATTAGTAGGGTTAATCCATCAGACCCAATGGAGAGATAATTTCCTAATCTGTTAAAACATTATGAAAATACAATTACTATAAAAACAGTAAATTCTTTGAGGGCACACATTTTGGCAGAGCTTGGATATTTATTTCTATTAGAAAATTCATGACAGTAAAACAGTGATACATAGCAGAGTAATTACTTCAAATTCACTCTCCCCGTACCCTCCCCCAAAATACTGAAAACCTCTTCAGTTCTTTAAAATATCCCCAATATCTTTAGGGTAGGAAGGAGGGGAAAACCCATAGTATATACACAGGAGGCTTCCTCTGACATAAAGGTGATAAATTTTATAAATAACACCTTTGACACTTTAATAAATAAACATAGTCAGATAGGACGTTCAAGAGACATGAAATAGGAGGTTGATTGTAGTAAAGGAAAGAGCACAGATTTTAGAGTCAAGCAGATCTGGTTTTGAATGTCATGTCTGTCACTTACTAGCTACATGAAATTAGGCAAGTTTTTTAACCTCTCTAAATCTCAGTAATTCCACCTATATAATAAAGACTATGATAATCTTTTGGCAGCGTTCTGAAGATTAAGAATAATATAAGTATATAGATTAAGGATAATGTAGATATTTAAAGATAATGATAATGCAATTAGCATGATGACTTATGTTCATAAATAGAAGTTTTTATTATTATATTCTATTTATCAATGCTAGTATATTAATTACATTTGTGCAAGTACATTAATATAGTCAATGAATCCTATCAACTACCTTGCCTTGTGTAGGTGATAGGGATGGAGGGCTGAGCAAGGTTGACAAGGTCCTGTCTCTAGTAACTTCAATTCTAGTTTATTTTCCCAAATCTGCGTCTCCCAGATTATAAATAACTAGATAGTTCTTTGAATCTAACTAAACATTAAGAAAAATTCGTTGATTTATTATGAAAAGCAAATATGGCTTTTATCTCAGAGGCCCTGGAAACCCGTTTAAGGGTTTCAGGCCACAAAGTGACAGAGTAGATTTGCATTTTGAAAGATTATTCTGGTGGTAGGATGTAGGAGACCAGCTAATGGATATTTGCAATGCGTTTGGCTGAGGGATGATGTTAAGGTGGCCATAGGAATGGGGATGTGTCAGAAGGAGAATCAATAGGGCTGGTTTCTGTTTTAGATATTGGGTGGCCAGTTTTTATCACCAACCAATATAGTTAATACAAAAGAGCAAGTTGAAAAGGAAACTAGGAAAAAAAAGTTTGTTATACCTAAATTTGATTTGCTATTTATTTCATCAACTTGGGCAACTTGTGATTTTCACATTATATGTGATCCCTCAAAGTCCAATTCAGACATTCTGTTCTCCATGAAGGATGTTCAACTCATGAAGAGTCAAACACTTTTCCCTCCTCTGGGGTTTCTTATATTAATATATTCCTTAATTGTTGGCTATTTTACTACATCACATTGCATTATACATCTGCCTGTTTCTCCAATTGTGTGCTTTTTGAGATCAGCGCTAAGGTTTCATGTACATATGTTTTTCCAGGACCAGCAACGGGCCAGGCATGGAGCAGGCAATATATCTATCTATAATGTTGAAGTGAACTTCTTAAGATAGTTTTTTTATAGACAAAAATCTATAGCATTACAAATGTCATCCTTACATAGCCAAGTTTACCAGTTTGAGGTGTTTGTGGAAACATGAAAGCATCTTTTTCTAAGAGTCAAGAAACCTTTTTTAAGTCCTGGCTGTGTCAATTACTAGCTGTGTGACATTAACAATATATATCGTTCAACTTTCTGAGTCAGATATCTCATGTGCCAAATAGGTATAATGGTATCTGCTCATTACATAAAACATAGATGTATGATTCAGATGAGACAAAATCCTTAAAAACAATCTGCAAAACCACAAAAGGATATAGGCATGAAAGTTATATATTATTTTAAAAAATAGTTTTTAAAATCACATTTGCTAATTTTTATGCTATAAAGATATATGATATGTACATATGTTTCTGCATTTTTAGTATCTATTTTACAATTAAAACATAGAAGTAACAGAAACCAGTATTTGAAGATCCTCTATCCTTCTGTTCTGCCTGTCTATAGGAATCGATCTTTTATCATTGAACCCTCTACTATTTAATATTTCTACAAAATGTAAATTTTATCCTGAGCTGGATTGGATGAAAAGCAATTCTTTACCACTGAAATTATACTTGCAAATCACAAAAACATTAATTAAAACAATGCTTTTAGAATCTAGTCTTATTCATTCTTTAATTTCAGAGTTTAGTATCTAAAAAGAGATTATAGAAAAGTTCAATAAAAAGATGCTCAGCAATTCCAATCCCTGCTGAAATAAGGTCTCATACTCGACCATTCAAATTACATATTATATAAAGCTATTTAATTTTATCATCAAAATACAAAAATGAAAGCTATTAGCAACATCTGATTAAAATAATGGTGTAGCATACTTGATTATATTTGCTCATTACTTTTCTTTATATATGTTTTTTATATTATAAAGTGAAATAGTCACAATGCCTTCATATGAGAGCTGCAGTTAAAGGTCAAGGCTTCCTAAAACAGCTTCTTCAGTAAACATTCTTAATGTCGTAAATTGTTCTTCCATTTTTTAGAGATTTAAAAGGACAGGTTGAGTGGAGAAATAACCATAGTGATGAATTCCCGTAAGAGAGACAGAGTGGTTTGAGTTAGAAAATGTGATTGAAAATAAGCTTCAAGAGATTATTTTAACCTATAAATGCATAGTTTCTAATTCCACTTTCATATCTAAGAAAAAAAATAGACCTGTTAGAGCATTTCTTTTACAGTGTGCATAAGGTCCCCCAAGTAATAATTTTTCAAAATATTTTTGATCTGGAAGATAAAATCCTGACCTTGATATTAAAAAATATTATCAAAGCAGATAATACTGCTCATCTAAATTGAAGGATTATCACTATTAGGTTGCACATGTATATTTCTGTAGGATATCTATAATCCTCAATTTTGGGAACAATAAATTTTCATTTTTATTTGCCTATTAAATATCTATGATTCAGATTAATTTGACAGCTTTATGAGACATGATAATTCTGTCCAATTGAATGCAGTAGGGCAAGGATTATCTACCAAGAAGCCATAACAAAATTAGAAATATCATTGAAATATTCAGTTATCCCATTAATGATATTATTTTGTTCCCAGATTAAAGCATTCTTCTTTATGTATTAAAATATAATAATCTCCAGTAACCAAATGAACCTTGATTTAAATAACTCTTCCTCTCTCTAGTTTTTATTTGACCAGGGATGTAAACCAGTCTTTTGGTGCACAGTAACATGCAGCTGCTAAGGAGGAAAAGTCACATGGAAATTTGAGCTGTTGAGTTACAGCCTAATCATAGACTTGTGTTGTCAAGCCACAACAAGAAAGCAAATTAGCCTTTGAACAGGTATAAAGATTTTGCAAATCTTCTGTAATTTTGTTTATAAGCGACAACAACAGACTTTTCCAGGTGCACTGATTCTCTTCATTATCAAAAATTTTACTCAGTTTAGGACAAGAAAGAAATGTCTATGAGAAGTTGTTTCTTCAGTGTTTGTGGAAAAATATACAACTGTTTAAGAAAACATTGCCTTTGTTTAGTGCTTTGCCCTGAATTTGAGAAGTGCCCTGGAAGCTTGATGAGTAGTGGCTGAAAGGCCAGCACAGGGCAGGTGATGCCAGGTCTTTGTGCTGAAGAGCTGATATAACTCTGGACAGATGACCACAGGTTGGATAGAGGTGGGGGAATACAGGGTCCTACAGTGGCTACTATTCATCTTGAAAATTGTGCAGAAGCCAGAGAATATGGACACAAAAGGTGAATGGGTATTGAGAGTTTAACAGAGAGAGGACTCTTGAGTACTAATGATTCCCCTAAAGGGCCATCCTTCACAGTTCCAGCAGGAAACACACAACAGGTGGGAGTGCAGGCTGTTAGAAAGGCACATGGTTTTTCTTTTCTTTTCTTTTCTTTTCTTCTCTTCTAGATATTAAGGAAAGGCAAAGAGGTTAGGCTTGTTTAATAAAAGAAAATGTAGCAGATAGCATATTGAAGTGTCTCAACCAGGTAAAAGGATTGTTTCTAGAAACTTAAGGTAACAATATTTTTGTTTGTTTTATTTTGTTTTTGTTTTGTTTTTGGGAAAAGGGCACATGTTAAATGTACTTATTGCTGTTGTTGTTGCCATTATTTTGAGAGTTTATCTTATATATATATATGTTTTTAAATAATCCGTGGGATATTTAGAAATTTGTTTTAGAATAAAATAAAGTTTTATATAGCTATGACTTTTCATTAAGGAATTTGGGAGTAGTTGGAACCTCTTTAGACAAAAATGGATAAAATCAGGAATTAATGATTATGAGTTAATATGAGTGTAAGAAAAAAAATAATCATTTTATGAACATTTGGCTGAGGTCCATTTTAAATAAGCTTTCATTATTTCAAATATTTCCCAATGAGGTAAAAAGAACAAGTTCACATAAGGCAACTGTATCATTTATGGAATAGTGGATCTGGTATTTTTAAATTCTATTTGTCAATCAGTGGTATATTTTATGAAATAAATTCTTTTTGTTAAGAGCTGGGCATATATCTATGTAACAGAATACTGCCAGTTTAAAATGATATAAGTGAAAGTGAAGATTACCAATACTATGCAGTAAGCAATACATACACAGAATGCATGCATGCACATGCACACACATGTGTACAACTATGTATGTTAGCAGTGACTGTCTCTAAGTGGTGGGATTTCAGATTATTTTACTTTTTTACGACTTTTGTATATTTTTTATGTCTTTTGCAGAGATCATATGTCATTGGTAAAATAAGGAAAGGAAAAAGAAAGATAATTAGAGTTCTAGTTGATAACTGAATCTAGTACTTAAATTAGACCAGCACTCATGCCACAGATAAGCAGTTTGTCTAATAGTGAAGGGTAAGGTCTCTAACTATCAGATGGCCCGGGTTCAAGTCCCTGTGCTATCAGTTGCTTTCTGTGTCATTTAGGCAAGTTACTTAATTTCTCTGTGCTGCAGTTTCCTTATCTGTAAAATATATTTAGAGTTCCTATCAGGTTTGGGAGGACCAAGTGAGTTAATGTACCTAAAGAACAATGAACTATTCCTGGCTCACAGTAAACACTATGTAAGAGTACCCTATTTTATTCTCCACACTGGAATGTAGGCACCATGACGGCAAGTATTTGCATCTTTTCGGTTCCCTTCTAGATTTCCAGCACATAGAAAAGTGCCAGGCAAATAGCAGACAATAAATATATGATGAATGAAAATAGGCAAAAAGGAGAGAGGGAAAAAAGGGAAGAAGTAAGGAATTTTTTATTTTAGTAAGAAGAACAATTAATGTAATAACATTGCAGTAAAGTCATTAATGTTGATGACCGTGTACTTATTCAGGTGTATTTGAATATCATTTGTCTGATTCAGTTCTTTTTAAATCAAATAAGAAAGCACAGGTTCTGTAAATTTTGGATTACATAATCTGTGAGATTCACTCTCCCTTATAGATTGGAATAAATTTTGGCTAATTTTTGACTTAATTTAATTTTAATTTTAAATGTTTTATATTATCAACCAATTCTAGGTCTATATTTCCCTTTTACTAATGGAGATTTATTTATTTTAGAGCTGAACCATCAGAACGATGCTCTACATGGACACTTAGAAGGATAAAAATAACATGGTGGTGCTCCCTTGACAGCAGAGTTTGAAAGGTGTAAAAAATTTCATATTTCCCTTAAGGATATGTAAATGTTTTGAAAATGTCATGAAATGATCGTCTTTGCTGGAAAGGACATTTTCATTATTGATGAATGGTATAGTAGAAGGTTATCAGCCTAGTCAGCCTGCTTTTATAGCGTTTTCAAATGAGGTTACTCATCAAGTAACAAGGACCTTTAAGAAGCCAACAGTGGACTTCCAGGTTCAAGATGCTGACGTTTTTCTGTACACTGCTCTCAAAAATCACTTCTAAAAGAACAAGAGGAACAAAACACAGAAACAGAAACTCTTCCTTTGGTAAAATGAAAATATCCTATCCTGAATCACAATAAATGAAGACCAAAAAATGGAAGGAAGGATTTTCCTTCCAAAAAATGGAAGGAAAATCCTCATTTGCTACCACAAAACTAGAGAACCTGAGGGTTGAAGGCCTAATGAGCCTAAGCCAGAATTCATATTCAAGCCTGAAAATGAGGAAGTTTTCCTTATTGTTCTCTTCAAAGACTTGGATGAGGAGCAGTTAAACTCTCCAAATAATCACTCAGCCTATTTCCTCAGGTAACTACCGGGCCTGCCAAATAAATCAGAGGCTTCTATTCTCAATCTAGGTAGGTTCTGGGTTTCAGGCAGAGGAAATCAGGAAAGTGAAATCTGTACTAAAAACTTTGAGAGCAGGTGCAATTCTGCTTCTATAACAGTGAAACTACTATTTAAAGTGAAAGTATCTACATAAATTATTTGGAATTATTTAAATGAATGATTTGTCTAGTCTTTCCCATTAATTTATTTTTTAAATTATTTATGACACTATGGACAAATGAATATTTATTTTATACTTTGAGTTATATTCAGTACTAGTTTTATTTATTTTATTGATAAAATTGTTTCGCCTTTGGCCATTGGGAGCTCTTTCAGTTGATTCCCGTGTCCTTCTGATATACCCTCATCATTGTGTTCTTGTCATTGTTGTTGTTTTAGAAATTCCTTTCTGTCAGTGCAAGATGCTATGAGTTTACCTCAGATATGTCTGTCCTAGAGTCAGCGATTTATCCAATAAAGCTCATTTCCATTTATTAGAACATTGTATTAGAAACCAAATGCTAGGGGTGCTCTGTTTTTTATTTCTAGTTGAATTCCATTATTGGTCTGAGAACTTACTCTGTATGATTTCCATTCTATGAAATTTGTTAAGGTATGTTTTATGGCCCAGAATGAGGTCTACCTTGGTGAATATTCCATAGTATGATGAGCTTGAAAAGATTGTATATTCTGATCTTGTTGTATGGAGTATTCTATAAATAACTGGCATAATTGTACAAGTCAACTATACTTTTATTGATTTTCTGCCTATTTGGCCTATCAATTACTAACGGGGTGCTGAAGTCTTTATGTGTTATTTCTTACTTCTCGTTTTGGTTTTAATATACTTTACATATTTTGATGTTTTATTGGTAGGTGCATATATGTTTAAGATTATTCAGTCTTCCTAGAGAATTTTTTTATTACCTCATATATGGAGGTACAAATATTGTCAGGGTTACATATCTTGCCCCTGCTCCCCCTCCCCCACCCCACTAAGCCAGAGCTTCTAGCATGTCCAGCCTCCAGGTGGTGTGCACCACACCCACCATGTAAGTACATACTCTTCCCCTCCTCCCCACTTCCACCTGCCCACTTCCTGATTACAAGTTGTTTTTTTTCCAGACATTTTGGTTACAATGTATATCTTTGCCTCTCCCTAAAAAGGGATAGAGGAAATCCCTTCCCCCCAATAATGCTCGCCATTTCCTTAACATGTGGGTCTTCCCCCACAACTCCCTGTTGAACACTACCATTTTGTGGGCACCATAGTTTTAGTCAGTCAGTACCAATTTGATGACGAGTAGATGTGTAGCCCATTTTCCAGATCTTGTGTCGTCTCGATTTGTATTACGGGCTTAAGCTTAATCCAGGATAGCATAAACGGTGCTAGCTCACTGTCGTTTCTTAGGACTGAATAATATTCCATTATGAGCATATACCACATTTTAGTTATCCACTCATGAATTGACGGGCACTTGGGTAGTTTCCATGACCGTGCAATAGTGAATTGTGCTGCCATAAACATTCAGGTGCAGATGTCTTTATAATAGAGAGACTTATATTCTTTTGGGTAGATGCCCAACAATGCTATTGCTGGGTCGAATGGTATTTCTATTTCTAGCTGTTTGAGGTATCTCCAGATTCTTTTCCACAAAGGTTGCACTAATTTGCAGTCCCAGCAGCACTGTAAGAGTGTTCCTGTCTCTCCGCATCCTCGCCAGCATTTGTTGTTTTGGGATTTCTTGATACAGGCCATTCTCACTGGAGTGAGGTGGTATCTCATTGTGGTTTTGATTTGCATTTCTCTAATGATTAGAGATGTTGAACATGTTTTTATTTGTTTACATGCCATTATTCTGTCTTCTTTGGAGAAGCTTCTGTTCATTTCCAATGCCCATTTCTTGATGGGGTTGTTTGATTTTTTCTTGTTCTTTCTTTTAAGTTCTAGATAGATTCTTGTTATTAGACCTTTATCAGAAGTGTAGAGAGCGAGTATTTTCTCCCACTTAGTGGGTTGTCTATTTGCTCTAATGATCGTTTCCTTGGTAGTGCAGAAACTTTTTAATTTGATCAGATCCCATTTGTTTATTTTTGATGCAGTGGTGATTGCCTTGGGGGTCTTCCTAGAGAATTGATCCCTTTACCATTATTTAGTACCCCTCTTCATCCTTGATAAAGTTTTTGTTCTGAAATCCGCTCAATCTGAAATTAATATAGCTACTCCAACTTTGTTTTGGTTACTATTAGCATGATCTATCTTTCTTCATACCTTAACTTTTAAATGAGCAGAGTTTTTACATTTAAAGTGGATTTCTCAGAGGTAACATACAGTTGCATTTTGATCTACTCTGACAATTTCTGTCTTTCAAATGGTACATTTACCAATTATATTTAAAGTGATTATTGATATATTTGGGGTAATATAAACCATGTGTGTAAGCATGTTCTAGTCATTGACAGATACTTTTGTCCTGCCTTTTCTGGTTCCAATTGTTTCTTTTATATGCTTTCATTTTAGTGAATCAATTATATTTACTTTTTAAAAAGACTTTTGGTGATTGTTCCAGAGTTTACAATATACATTTTAAACTAATATACCTCTACCTTCAAATAACACTGTTTCATTTCACATATGGTGCCAAGTTCCTCATAACAGAATTGCTCATTTCTTCCCTCTTGTCCCTTATGACATTGCTGTCATTCATTTCACTTATCCATACGCCATAATCACCCAGTGCACTGTTGCTATCATTGCTTTGAACAGTTATTTCATAAGTCAATTAAAAATAGAAAAAAATGTTTATTTTACCTTAATTTATTCCTTCTTTAAATGTTCTTCTTTACTTTATGTAGATCTGTGTTCAGACTTACATCATATACCTTCTGCCCAAAGAACATCTTTTAACATTTCTTGCAGGGCAAGTCTGCTGGTGATAAATTATCTCAGTTTTGTTTGTCTGAGAGTCTTCATTTCTCCCTCACTTTTGAAGGATAATTTCATTGGATATAAAATTCTAGGTTGGAGGGGTTTTTTTCCTTCCACAAGGCTCTGGTAATTTCTCCCTCCTAACCCTGCCAGAGTAGACTTTTGTTATTGGAAGGTTCCAGATGTTTTTCATAATTACTCTTTCTCTCTCCTGGTCAGAGATAGGAGAGAATATTCCCCAGATCCTCACCGTGGTAACTTGGTGGGGTTCCTAGAGGTAAAGTCCCAAAGGGGCTAAAGGCTCCCCATAAATGTGGCTAGAGGCTCCTAGAGGATTCCCCTAACTGTGGCTCCTGGGAATCCCTTGCTGTCATGCTAGTCCACACTTAGTCTCTAGTAATTGTCATGTAAATGCTCCTATCATTATATGGCTCCAGTGTCTTCTGTTCCAAGTAAGCAGATCTCCCTGCATTTGCCTGTCTCTCTAGATTTGGGGGTGACAGTTTGCCCTGAAAATTCAGTTCACTCATGGGTCTAAGAAAAGTTATTGATTTTCAGTCATTCAACTTTTTCTTACCATAAGGACAGAAATGGCAATTTCCAAGTTCTTTACATGTAAAAGCTAATACCCAAAATTGAAATGTAAAATTTTGATGACAAAAAGTTCAAAAAATAATTTTTAAAAATTGACTTCAAAATTAAACAACTCTGAACGTGGGTTTTATAATTTTGTGAAATGATACGTGGAAAAAAATAATACATGCCCTGAAAAATAATTAACAAAGTATTTCCAACTGTATTAATTTATTCAATTCAAATGACTTCTTGAGGGATATAGACAATTTCAATGCTGAGTATGACATAGGCTTCATATTGACCATTCTCAAAATACGGAAGAGGAAGGATTTTTAACTTTTACCAAAGTAAACATGAAAAGAAATTGATGATGAATGAATGCCAACAAATTGCCTTAAATCATTTTCGTTATAGCACTTTTAAAAAAGAAAATATTTCATTAAAAAATTTCTAAAGCAAGTCCATATCTTATTCAAAGCTTTTAAAAAAAAATTATAACTTTAGCAATGTGTTCAACTTTAGCTGTTAATTATATTATTTAAAGTATAATAAAAAATGCTATCTCCAACATACATGTTTTTGTGATGCATTGATAATTATTTAAGTAGAAATTATGATACAAATTGATTAAGTACTATGTATTCTAATTTATGATCATAAGAAGAATAAAGATTCTTTAATAAATCCAAGGATATGCACACTTGGGACTAATATCAGGGATAAATTAAGACACATTAGTATGATAATGATGATAGATAATGGAGTAGGGTAGTGTGAAGAAAATTTGTTCCATTTCGTTATTTCTTGTGCCATAAGTTACCTAATTCATATCCGGAAAAATCCAGTACAGATGATTAAGCAAACTTATGTCTTTCAGCTGTTATATACAAGAACATTTTCTCCAAAAATATTCACAAATCTACTTATTCTGTAAACAACTTTCCATATTTCGCCGGAGTTAAAAATGCTTAGCCATAAACAAATACCAAATGAGTAACAGTATTAAGGGTGATAGGGATATTAGTATACAATGTAGCACTTTCTCTATCATAAAGAACCTAAAGTGCTTGGAAAGTTCTCCTATCTCTGTACTTTATTTTTATTTTCACAGACATAATTTAATTGGGAAATTTTTATTTGAAAATTAAAACTGTCAGTATCCTTAGAAATATCAGAAAATTAGACCACACTAGGCCAGAATGCCTATGTTCAGATGTGACACACTGAGGTGAACAATCTATAATGAATGAGGGTTTGGCTTTAATTTCTGAGCAGACAGTCCCCTTTAATGTAAAAACGGCCTTCGGGGGCCTTTTAATTACTCAGCTGTAACTTACACTTGCTCTTTTCTTTTCTTCTTTTTTTTTTTAATTGGGGAAAGCCTGAATGAATGGACCTAAACTGAAGGCAAGTGTTTTAGATTGATCATTTAAATCCTTGACTCTTTCTTCATGCAGCTGGAGTACAAGCTTTACTGACCTATATACTAGGAGACTTAATTGTTTCTTTTCAAGAAATATTTCTTACTCTAAGCTTGTGTCATTCTCTTACCTTATCCACCTACCTTCTGAGAGCATTTGAGTCAGGGTCTTTGCTTTATAGTCAGAACAACCTAGGTTAAATCCCAGTCCTGCCATTTACAAGTTGTAAAATGTTGGACAAATCAGTCAAGTTCTTTGAGCCCTGATATATATATATATATATATATATATATATATATATATATATATATATATATATAAATGTGTCTATTGGTCAATATTTCATCAGGAAAACAGCTACTATGAGTCCATTAAGGGCTTTCACTGGACCCACTCAAGGGAATCTTTCTTTTGATTAACTCAAAACCAACTAATTTGGGATCTAAATTATACCTGGAGAAAAAAAACAAAAAACTCCATAATCTTTGCTGTGTAATGTAACCTAATCAAGAGAACAATTACTCATCACCTTTGCACTATTTTATTGACTAGAACAAGACATAAGTTTAAACTTTATTTAAGAGAAGGAAATTATACAAAGGCATGGCTTATTAGGAGTCACTGTAATGTGCTTTTTTTTTTTTTTAACTCAAATGTTAACTAACTGACTTTTCAGAGATCATGCTCAAAATCTTTGGTCCCTTGTGCTCACTTTGGCAGCACATATACTAAAATCTTTGGTCCCCATATTTGCTTTTTATAAATATATCTATAAGAAATAATTATCTATGTGTCAACATGAATTTATCTCTGTGATGTCAAAAATTAAAAGCAATATACATGTTCCAAAATAGAGAATGGCTAAATAAATTATAGTTTATTCATACTACAATATTCTATGACACTATTGTGTCATTTTAAAGTAACAATCCTAATGCAGAAAAAATGTTTAGAAATATATCTGAGAAAAAAGCCTATAAAACAAGTATAATATGTTACCATTTCATTTTACATACATACTAAATATATGTAATATATACTGTACATATAATACATATATTTTATATATTATATATTTTTACATATATTATGTGACAGAAGCATACTTCTTTACTTCGGTCATTTGTGCACAGGCTTTTTCTCTGCTCGTGTGGTAGCATAAAGAAGACGGAAAAGGCCAATTCCAGTCACACTGCCTCAGTCCCAAGGCTGGGTCCACAAGCTATCAGTCTATGGCTCTGGACAAGTCATTTAACTTAATTCTCCCTCAGTTAATTATTTAAATAATGGGAAAGTCCTTACAGAGCTATTATGAGAATTCAATGAGAAAAATATATGAAAACATTTAGCAAAAGATCTAACAGGGAGAAAATAATGCATAATTTTAACTATTAATTCACTAAGTGACCAAAAATGTGTGGAAGAATTGGATTATCAACATAGATGATAGAATGACCTTGAATATATGAGAGGAATTTCTCACAATTTGTTCACATATTTGTTAATAACTCAGTATAAACCAAATTTAGCCAATCCATAATGAATATTACTGGGTTATCCTTTCCAACATAAACAAAACAAATTATTTAAATTATTACCTAGTATACTGTGTTATATAGAAATAAAAATGAGTGTTAACAAATGACATGGAAAATATGGTCTCATTTTAAAACAGCAGAAGAGCCTAATTTTCTTTACAAAATGTAAATCTCTAAGTATTACAAGAGAAGGTGAACCGGTGGCAATAATAATTTCAAAAGAAAGCTCATAACAGTAGGACCTAAGAGCAATTAATTTTGAACTAGAGAAAAAAAACTGGGATTTGAATCCAAGTCTACTGCTTGACCCACTATATTTCACCACCTCCAAGAGAGTAAAGCAAACTAAAAAATATAGGGCGGACTTTACTAGAAACTTTCACTATAGGAGTGAAGACTACTGCAAGGAGGAGAGATTGGGCTCAGTTCTAAATACAACAAAAAAGTGTTGGAATTTATGGCCAAGCAGCAGGGTGTGGGTGGGGGTGGGTAGGTCAGCAGGTGATAAATCACTAAGAGGGTAGGGTAATTCCTGGTAAGCTAACCTTGTAGGATTCTTGCTGAAGGTGAGCCAGAGAAATCAGATACTACTTGGGGGATGGTGTAAGATGAGGACTTTGGTCAGATATTGATGGAGAGGTAGATATCGAGGGTGGATAATTCTGGCTAACTCAACTTGACAGGATTCTTGATAAAACTGAGCTCTTGAGAACATGCCCAAGCATGGGGCCTGGTCAGTATCAGAGCATCCTGTTTAGAGCTTGTTCAAGGAAAGAATCTTTGCCACAGCATTATTACATAACCAGAAATAACTGCTGTGAAATAAAGAAACAGTGCATAAAAGGAATCTGCTTTGACACTGACCTCAAAAATCACTGCAGAGAGTCCTAGGGGCAGAAAAATGGATGATATCTGAGGGGGAAAAATAGCAAGCATTCAGTCACAAAGAAGTTACATACTCCTTAAACTATTGGCAAAGTTTTTGCTAGCACCAGAATTTTACACTTGAATTAATTTAATGCTTTTTGAATTTCATAGATTCCTGCCTTTTTAAGGCTATAGAAATGTAATTATATTCTGGTCAGAGTAGGAATTTGAGGGTTTACGTTGGATTCAAATCATTCAGTTCATAACCTTTACAAATCCAACAACAAAAATTATATTTCTCCATAGAACCAGAAAATTTCTTTACTTTTCTTTTCTTTCTTCAGTGTTATACATCCAGTGAATTGTTTTGATACCTGTAGTGAATAAGTGAATAATGTAAGCAACGTTCTCTCTCTCTCTCTCTCTCTCTCTCTCTCTCTCTGTCTCTCTGTCTCTCTCTCTCTCTCTCCTTTGTCAATTTCTGGTTGCCAAAAGTAGATATAGTACAGCTGGATGCAAATAATGAATATACAAAATTAAAACACAAATTACCTAGATATGTTTGAATTTCATGTGCTTTCTGAATTTAGATGGAATTAAGAACATAATGTGAAAATAGACATCCGAGGAGAGGCAGCACCCTAGGCTGAAGTCAGCATGCCCTCTTCTTGGCCCTACAACTTCCAGGAAAACACCTGGGGCGGCGGCATCTTTGTAACCCTCTATGACCTGGTAGTGTAAAATCAAAGGATAGGATCTTCACATCACCGAAAATTCTACCTTATATAATTAGAATATTAAAAATCATAGCATAGATTTAGATAAATATAGTATAGTACTAAAATCTCTTTCACCGAAAAAGAAATTGAGAAACAGATAAAACTGGAAGGCTTTTTGTAAAACTGGCCAGTTAATGCTGGCTCCACATCTCTCTTCCTCTAGGAAGGTAGCCCAACATTCTCAATTACATCTCTTCTTTTTAGACATGTGGCTGTCATGGCACATAGCCCATCGTTGTAATCATCTCTTACAAGCTGGCGTCCCTCCCTATACTAGGAGTATATAAAAGCGGACCTGTTTTTTCACATCCTTGCGAAGTCAGCATCTAGCAATGAACATGTAACATATAATCAATACATGGTGGCATTAGTAAATGAATGAATTAATTATTTAGTCACACTTAATACAATAAATAGCTATCCAGAAACAAAATACATCAATCTCTCTCCCATCTCCATTTCTTTTTTTGAAAAATAGTAAACTAAGCTTTTTTAGTAAAATTTTATTTGCTTTCTTTATCATCATATAATATGTATTTTAAACACATATTCCTTTGACCAAAGATTTATTTAAATATTGATTAAACTAATAAGAAATCATCACTCCTGAGATTTTTTTCAGAATCAAATATTCCAGTTTTAATCCAGAAAGACTTTTCTCCAACCTAGGATATTCTTTGCATATTTTTCTATCTAAGAGACCATTTTCCACATCTTATGGATAAAGATAAAAACCCCTGAAGCAAGCCAGGTTAAATCTCAAATTTAAAAAATAAATTTATATACAGTCCATGATTACCTTGGTAAACAAATTTGGAGTCATTGTAGTCATGTAAAATGTAGCTATATAGAAATATAAAATGTGAGTTTAATAAATTTAAATACATGGCAAAGACAAAAATAATAGGCAATAAAAACTGTGAAACTCTTTATACAGTATAAGGCACTTTTGATACATTAACTTTTGATCTTTACAAGAATTTGGAGCATTATTTCCATTTTGCCAAGGTATAAATTGAGCCCTAGAAAATTAAATTACTTGTTGGCATTCATGCAAATGTTAGATGGTAGAGTTGAAATTACAGCTGAGGCCCCCTGAGGCAGAGTTCACTTTTCTTTGTACTAGACCTCAGTATATCTTCTTTACGTTTCAATTTTGGTAAATAAATATACATTAAATATACATTTCATATATATTACTATTAATAATTCTATTTTGAATACTTTTCTGCAGAAATATCAGAATGCATAAATGTTAAGCCCCTAAGTGTGAACCAATATAAGTATAAAGCAGCATTATTAGAACTCACAATATTATGGCATTTAAAAATTGATTTGTCTCGATTGATGGAGAATCCAATTTAGGTTAAATAACTATGTTTATGAAATTACTTCAGGATTTATTGGCTGTAGCATGATAACTCATCAACTATAGTTGAGCTTGCAGGAATTTGAGCAGAAAACTTAATTAACAATAATTTTAAAACTGCCAAAAGCTGCTGCAAGTTCATTCTGCACTCTGCATATATAGCAACATGTGCTGGGCTTCAAAAGAAAAGTCATTTCCTAAAACTGTTTACTTTTATGTCATTGAATTCGTTATTAAAAATAAGTGAGCAGTATTGATTTCAATGGTTTAATAATTCAAAATGGTTAAGGGCAATAAGAGCACTTGAACAGACAAATATTTCCTATTATTGTTTATTACCAACTTTAACTGTAATGACTCAATTAATTCAGGCATAGTTTCCCAAAGTGAATTGAAATGCAATTATCAGACGAATAAGATGCCAGAGTCAGTAACTTAAACCTCAGGCAGAAGATTTTACAAAGTGATATAATCAATATTGCATTCAAAGTGGTACATGGTGTTATTAATTTGCCACAGAAAATATGAAAATTTCATTACCTTTTAAAAATAAAAATATCTCAAAATCTACTGATGTGATGTCAATTACACTTTGAATAACTACTTTGCAACATATATGTGATTCAAAAAATAGCTTACCTTCATATGCTTTGAATGAGGACATCTGCCACTGTTAGGTGAGAGAAATTATGGCTAAGAAATGTTTGGACTTAGTAGTATTTAGTCAGTAGGAATATAAATTCCCTTATCAACATACAAACAAATTTTATATATCACTTATGTTAGAGAAATATCTGTAAATGATTCTTATGTATAAATATACTCACAAGCATCACATTTATTCTCTTTCAAATTTCCTTTTAAAATAATAAACTATTGATTCTAACAGCAAAGTTGGTTCCACATTTGTCCATTGTAACTCCTTTTAAACTAAAGGAAATAGAAATGTACTAACATACCTTTTAAACATAAATTTGATAGAGAAAAACATGCTGTCTTCTTGGCATCTGTTTCAGCTATTCATCTTGGTCTATGCCTAGTGTTCTCCACGCGCCTTTCTAATCCCTCAGTTCAGAGTTATTGATGTTTAAAAAAAATAAAATATACAAAGCTAGAAAATTAATTAAAGTAAGGATTGAGACTATGATCAGGAACTTCCCTGAGCCAAAGGAAAGTCTATTATTGGCTAATGGTGCACTAAGCTTTCTTTCCTTCTTTCTTTCTTTTTTTCCCAATATGAAAGCACTCTTACATCCAACCACAGCATAAGAATAACTACTATTTAGTTTTCTGCTCAAAGATACTTATGCTTGGTTGGCAACTTAGGTAGCAAGAATAGTATTTTCTCCCACTCACAGCTTTAAGAATGAAAAGAAAATCGGATGAACTGAATATAGATAAGAGAAACTTTCAAATTCAGTAAAGAGATATTCTTATTTTCCTTTAAATTCTGATTGGTATGACTATAATCATTGTCTTTAAAGAAACATAACCAGCATCAAATGCAAAAGAATGCTGAAATTAAAATACCATTTTGTGAGTCTTTACAAACTTTAAGGACTATTGTCAGAAGTTACATTCATAAAAGAGAAAATAATAGATCTATAAGGAAAAAAAAAATCAGTATTTTCACACACACACATACTCCCAGTTCCAAGCTCCTGAGGTGACCACCATTAAGACTCTGGAATATGTACTTCTACTAGTTTCTCCCTCTGCATACTGACACATGCTTGTATTCTTAGTGGACGTTGTGTTACCCCAGCCATTAGCCCTTCAGAAATGAAGGCCTCATGGCTCCAGCTGAGAGAAAAGCAGCTGTACAATGGCTCTCAGCCATCCCTTATCTCTTGGATTACCTCTGTTAAAGAAAACTACCTCTTCAGAGCTCTTGTCTGTTCCCGGGGGCAGTCAATATTTAATGACTGCTCATCCCAGGGGTGAAAAGGTCTGGCTCCCTCCTCCCAACTTAGAGCAAATCTAAGGACCCTGCCGGCTCCAGAGCACCCACAGGGTGGATGGAGGCTTTATTTGTTCTTCATCACAAATATCCCTTTCTCTCATCACATTCCATACCGCAGTCTTCTACAGTTGCACTCCCGATAAACATCCAGTGCACCAATCCCTTTTCAGAAAGCTTGCTGGGAGTTTTCAAATGCTGTTGCACTACTCTGCAAACAGGGTAAGACCCTTAAAGCAGTCTAACTTTTATCATTGTTCCCCTGCCTTTGTGCTTCTTGTGTCTTACATTTACCACCACGCATACTATAAACCCCATACTACCTTCTTATGAGTTTTGCTTTAAAGAGTCAATAGTCTTTTAAAGGAATATAATTACATACATGCACATCTAAACACAGAGAAAGAGAGAGAGAGACGCAGAGAGAATGGGAGCGAGTGATTTACAAAGGTACTAAAAATGTCTTTCTATGTTGACCTGCCCAGATGTTTACTTTGGTGCTCTTTATTCATTGTTAGAGAGCTGGAATCCCATACCCTTTAGCCTAAAGAATTTCTTACAGCATTTCTTATATGAAGCTGATGAATAGTCTCAAGTATCATCTCTCTGAGAATATCTTAATTTTTTTTCCATTTTTGAAGAATATTTTTACAGAATATAAAATCTGGACTGGCAGTTTTTTCTTTCAGTACTCTACAGGTGTGGTTTCATTGGACTATATTCTTCATAATTTATGGATAAATTTAATTATATTTTCTTTTATTTAGTGTGTCTTTTTTTTCCTATGGTTGATTTTAAAATTTGTTCTTTATCTATTATTTTTTACATCTCTTTATGATAAACAGCATATAAATAGATTTTGATGTTTATCCATTTATCTTAGAACCAGAGCATTTAGTCTAGTCATATATCGTGATTACTTCTATGGTTGGGTTTATTTTGACCATCTTATTTTATGCTTTTTTTTCTCAGATTTTTACCTTTCTCCATTTTGTCTCATGTTGAATATATTATTTTTATTTTATTCCACTTTTTCTCTGCACTTGTTTAGAAGTCACTCTACAAGTGTTAACATGCATACTTAACAATATCTGTACCTTCCTTACAAACAATACAGCACTACCCACTATATAGCCTGTATATTTTTATTTTAGTTTGTTTTTATCTTTTTTTCTGTCCTGAAAAGATGTTATTATGACTGTGCTCTGAAGTCAGTGTTCTTCTGACTTCAAAGACAGAATCGATAGAGTAGACTCAGTCCAATCATCTTCATTCTGGGGTTGGTCCAACATCTAGAAGTAATTACTATGTAAGGTATCTTTTTCTGTATAATAAACTACTCCAAAACTTAGTGGCTTAAAATAAAAACAAATCATTATTTCCTATAAGTTGATGGGTTGACTGAGCTCAGCTGGGATAGATGAAATGGATGAAACTTCTCTTCATTTCTTCATCCTTAAAGAGGCTAGATAAGACTTCTTTATATAGCAGAAGCTTTCCAAGAAGGCAAGCACAAGCACATATTAATATCAAGCCCAGTGCTTATGTTTCAGTTGTCAATATCCCACTGGCCAAGAAAGTCACAAGGCACAGAGTCAACATGGGATAGAACTACACAAAGGTATTGTGCAGAAAAGAGTTAATTCAGCAGGCCTGGACTTCATCAACCCCACACATTTCCAAGAAATACTTGTCCTCAGGATTGGGATTTGGGAAAAGAGCTCTGAGCCCTTGGAATATTCTGCCTGATGTAAGTGTTTTTGTATGCCTGAGGCTTTATACTACAGTGTACCATTTTGATGAGATAATTTATGCTAAAAATATCATTTATGGTAAATGACTGTTTTTGTATTCCTAAGGCAGTGAACATGCTGTACCAATTTCATCATATAGTTTATGCTAACAAATGTTATTTATGGTGAATGCTTGTTTTTGCTCTGGGAGTCTGGAATCTGAGTTGTTGAGATCAGTCACATAAGCATGCAGTGACCCCCAATAAAAACCTTAGATGTCAAGATTCTGGTGAGTTTTCCTGATTGACAACACTTCAGCATGTTGCCACACATTGTTTATAGGAGAAATACGTGTGTCCATGCCACTTCACTGGAAGAGGACACCTAGAAGCTTGTCCATGGTATTTCCTGGATTTTTCCTCATGTACCTTTTTTTCTTGTCTGATTTTCATCTATATCCTTTTATAGTAATAAATTATAACCATGAGTGTAACAGCTAATATGAGTCCTATATGTCTTTATAATGACTCATTGAAACTGAAGGTGGTCTTGGTGACCTCCAAACAGGCATGAATATCAAGGGGCAAGATTCACTGGGGGCCATTAATGTAGGAATCTATTACAGGGAATGAGAAAGGCCTAGGCCTTAAACAAACAGATCCCAAATATCACCCAAACTTCAAAGAGATATTCTATGTTCATATATTGAAAGACTTAATATTGTTAGTGTGTCAGTTCTTCCCAGCTTGATCTTACAGTTTCAATGTAATTCCAATCAAAATCACAGCAAGCTGCTTTGTAGATAGCAACAAACTGATTCTAAAGTTTGTACTGAAGGCAACAGTCCTAGAATAGCCATCACAATCTTGAAGAACTAAGTTGGAGGAATCACACCATCTAATTTCAAACCTTACAAGAAAGCTATAGTAATCAAGACAGCATGATATTGGTGGAGGAATGTATTTAAAGATTGATGGAACAAAACAGAGAGCCCAGGAATAGTCAATTGACAAAGATAGTTCAATTGCTTTTTAAAAAAGAAAGCAAAGGCATTCAGTGGAGAAAGTATAATCTTTTCAACAATAGTACTGGAACAATTGGATATTCAATGCAAAAACATGAACTTAGACAGAGACCTCAGAACTTACACGAAATTAAATAAAAGTGAACCATGGACATAAATGTAAATGTAAAATTATAAAACTTCCATAGAAAGAGAAAATTTACATGACTTGCTTTTGGTGATTAGTTTTCAGATATAACATCAAAAGCATGATGGATGTGAGAAAACAATTGATGTTGTTTATCATTAAAATTAAAAACTTTACTGTTCAGAGACTGAAAAATCTCAGAGGAAGAAAGATTTTGCAAAATCCATATCACATAAGAGACTGTTTACAAAATACACAATGAAGTTAAAAAATTCTACAATAAAAAATAAAAATCTTGAAAATGAGAAAAATACCTGATAAGATACTATACCAAAGAGTGCACATACCATGTTTCCCCAAAAATAAGACCTACCCATAAAATAAGCCTTAGCAGGATTTCTAAGCATTTGCACAATATAAGCCCTACCCCGAAAATAATACCTAGTGATGGGCGTGACTACGTATTTTATCTGCACAACCCATACATTTCGTCCAGGAGCAGTAAAGAAGATGAGCAGCCCTTCTCATCTGCCCCATGAGAGCTCTATTGCTCAACATGAGAGATTGGCGCCAATGGTTCTAAAGAAAATAGAGTCACAAGAAATTCAGGATGGAATCAGGGTTTGGAGAGTTATGATGATGTTCCAGAAGAAGACAACTTAAGTATATTTGAATAAATGTAGATTGTTGTACCGTATTTAAAAAAAAAAAATAACACATCACCTGAAAACAAGCCCTAGGGTGTCTTCTTGAGGAAAAATAAATATAAGACCCTGTCTTATTTTCAGGGAAACATGGTAGATGGCAAATAAGCATATTGAAACATGTTCAACATCATTCGCCATTAGGAAACACAAATTTAGCAAACAATAATATGTAACTATAGACCTATTAGAATGGTTGAGTCATTCTGAAAATATAAAATGCTGACACGTTTACTTTGTGAATCACATTTTATCTGGAGTATTTCCCAAAGCAAGTCACTCAAGGGAAAAAGTTAAACGTACAGCAGTTTAGTTAGTCATTTACCTAGTAAACGTTTTGAAAAATCAAGTGATAAAGAATATTGTTTAATTTTTATGTAAGTGTATGTTCCCCAATCTTATTGAAACCTAGAATTCCTTTTTTATTAAGAGATGTTTTACAAATATCTATTATTATGCTCTGGAACACATTTTGGGAAAGATTGGGATATACCCATGTTAATCTACTTATTTGTTTCCCTTTTTAAAATGTACTTAGTCTTAGTTTGGTTCTTAATATATAATACCTTACAGATATATCATTAAAAATTGTTTTTAAATTAGCATTATTAGAGTTCAAATCTTAGTTTGGCTATTTGGATCTACTTCTGTGATCCTGGGAAAATGACATAAAATCTCTAAGTCTCTGTTTCCTTATCTGTAAAACAGAACAAGATAACAGTGCCCAACCCACTGGACTGTCATAAGGATACAAGGAAATAATGTATGTGGAGCAGTGCTCTTGGCACACAGTAAGCAATCAAAACACATAAGCTAATTCTTTCAACATTAGCATCATCAACACCGGCTTCATTAATGTTAATACAGATGAAGGACAAGTGATTGGCTCCTTCTGTCTCTCATTCTCACTTTTACTTTCTTCACTCACCAGTTCTAATGTTAGCTCAATAATAGAGGTAATAATTATAGGAAGAACCCCAATGGGAAAGCCAAACTCAAAGTCCCTATACTCTCAGAAAAACGAAAACAAAACCAGAAGAACAAGAGCTGTCCTTTCTGATGGTAAACTTGGAGAGTTGGGTACTAATTTTATGAAGAAAGATAGTATCTACTTCTCAAATTTCCAAATTTATTCTGATTTTTGTGAAAAAGTGTACATATGGGAAAAATAAGTATAATTATATTAAATATAAGCACACTTTGTGTCATGCCTTATATTTACCTATAATAGACTATGACCTTCCTAAGGTCAAGAACTCTGAATAACATGAAAACTTCAATTCAATTGCAGTTATTCTATAAATTTAGTAATATTTAAATTATTTCTGTGAAGAACATCTTTTAGATGTGTGTTCAATTTTGGAGAAATCTCGGGCAACCTTCAGAAAAGAAGAGCTGCAGTGAATTAGATGGTGCTTTAATGGACTATAAAAGAGACTCTTGCAGCTGAAGTATTCTGACAGCAGCATATTCTAGCTGACCAGGTCATTCCAAATGTGTGTCTGACCATTATTTTAAATTAGAAGATATAACACTGTCAAACCATAGCAGCCAAGAATCAAAAGTGACATAAGAATTTTAAAGGAAAAACCATTGACAATTTTATCAGTAGGTCTCATCCAGTACCATAATGCAATGGTATGTCATAAATAATTTGTGCCTAATAATACTGAAAGCATCAAAATTCATGAGATAATTTACTTTACTATAAAACATTGTCTTAGCATGGTTCAAGGTTATTCTTATACATCACCCTCCCTTGGTTGCATTCAATTTGTGGGTTTTTTAAATGAGAAAAAAAGACAATACAGGGACTGCCCTAGAGAATTGCCCTAAACCCAAGTTTACAAATACATCAGTCAGATATATTCTGTGTCATGACAGAGATCAGGTGAAACACCTCTGGACTGTAGAATAGTTTATGAAGTCCACAATCCCTTTATATTCCAATTCAGACAACAGAAATAAGCAGAATGTTGAAAAATTCAAAAGCCATTTCTATTATATTTATCTTCATCTTCTACTTCATCTTTCATAACATAATTACATCCTTAGACAATTACTCTACAATAATAGCAATAAGCCAGGTAATGAAAGAAACAATTCAAGGTATGATCCATTCAACTTAATTTATAATGTACTCTATTTTGAAATCAGGTATATAAAACCTTGTTGAATACACCATAGCTGAAGCTTTGGCAAATCAGATATTAATTGTATGTAATAATTCAATATTTGAGGGGATTTTTCAATTGTTTTCAGTTTGTCATTTATAAAAGCAAAGTTAGAACTAATATGATTATTTATAGTTTTCAGCTCACATTTAAGAGAAAAGGACTGTACACCATTTCAAAGTAGCTATGAGAATACTTATTAAATGATCATATAAAAGTTCTAGACAACTTGGATTCCCAATATACCAAACAATTAAAAATAAGACAAATAAAATAGACATTGGGTGCCTTAGTGGAAAATATTCTGTCTGATATTTTGTTAAGTTTGGTTTTGCATTTTTAAAAGAATGAAGAGATATCTTCTAAGAACCTGATGTATTCTTCAAACTGAATTACCACATGGGCATTAATTGTTATCACTACTCACAGGTAAAACAGCTTTAAAACTAAACATAAAAACTTCCTTGCTCCCTTATCCTCTCCTCCCCCCCAAATGATCTATTTACCCCAGATGAAAATAATTTTCTGCTCAAATAGAGCACTTGCCAATTAAATGAATATTAATTTACATAATGCTACAGTTAACATTTTCAATTGTGGGACATTAAAACATAAATTAATGTAATATTCACTAAGTAAATATTTCAAAATTAATGTAAATAATAATCTAAGTGTTGAGTGTTATTTCTAGTTTTTTAATTACTATTAACTGAAACTGTAAATATCTCATCAAAACCATTTACATCTTTAATTGTATTGATGCCCACTTTTACTAAGATATACTAAGTTAGTAAGATACTAACATGTCTTTTTGATAGCATCCTGGCTTGATTTAAGCATTGTTGTACTATTTCACGTTGCTGCTCACGTCTCTGACCAGGGTAGCACGAAATATAAATCGCCATTTCAAATGTCCCCAGCTGCTCTTTTGTATCTCAATAGGTCCAATCATTCTCAACAGGAATGCTTGATAGCTTTGGAAATCTTAGTAATACAGTGCCACATTCTTGACTTTTTACCTATATTATTATTTAATACTATGGTAGAACAGGTGCTTCATTTTATTATTTTTATATTTTATTAAAAAAAAATAAAATTTTCAAATTTTTCAACTTCTTCTTGTTTAGGTTAATCCTCCAATTTCTTTATGAAGTTTGTATTTTACAATTCTCCTGAGTATATAGGTATGTATGCATGTACCTATACATAAGTTATTAGATAAAAGAGAATTTTTAACAAAAAAAGCTATTGAATTGTAGGGTTGAAAAATGGACTGACAGCAGGACATAATACCCGAAGCCACATCTTCAGGCATTATAACTAATGAGAAATCCTATTTTTTAAGAATCTTTTGAGTAACATTTTTTCTTATAATGGAAAATGTTATCATTTCTTGTGCTCTTAAAAACAATGTTCTGCCTTAAATGGACTTCAAAATTTTTCAGTTAGTTGTTAGATAAAATATTAGAATCAATAATAATAGTGATTATTGTTATTATTGGCTTATTTTATATTCATGTATTTATTTTATTATTTTGGTTTTTTTTAAAAGGTAGCATATGGATGATGTAGAAGATCCATATTGAGTTGGATTTTCTGAAAGTGAAGCTATGTAGCCTCAAGCCATGCTGTTTCACCTTGTTCTTTTTGCAACCAACAATGTTAATGCCAGCAAATCATGGAGACATGGAATGCAACCATGATTTTTCCTTCAGGTGTACCTTATGCAGGAATTTAGATTTATTTTTGCTGCTCTCTGAACATATGAGCTAACTTACCCTTAAAAATAATATTGATCATGTTAAGTGATTTAAAAAAACTCTTGGTTTTTCCTTTTCTGTCTATTCTAATATTTCTTTATTGCACTAGAAACGATCTTGCAATCCTATGATTCTATGGTTCAGAGACAGATTCTAGTACTGTTACCTATTGTATTCAAGGGTCTATATTGAGAGCTAGAAAAGGCTCACAGATACACCAAATAATACCATAACAGATATTCAAATTTTTACAGTATTGAGTAGCATTTCTTATGTGGAACAAATGTTTGCTTTAAAGAATGGATTCAAAGAATGTATGAAAAAATGTTGACAATGCCAGATTATCCTTCAAACACCAGTTACCTTTTGCTTTCCTTTATTTCTCTCATTCACTCCCCTGAATATTATCACTTAAATAATTTTACCTTCTAACTACATCTATCATAGCAGTACTGCTCAGTAGGTTACACACAAACAACGACCTTTCCAAAAAATATTTGAATTTGACATAAAAATATGGTATAGTTTAATTGCCACACAAAACTATTCTTAGTAAAATATCAACGCTCAGCAAACCTTTACATTCAAAAGAACAGATTTGTGATGCTCAGAACAACAGATGTTAGTTTGCTATTACATTAAAAACGGAACATAAAAGAGAAAGATATTTGCTTGTATCATATGCTGTGCGTTGATCATCTGCATCTGCTTGGCATGTTTGGGTCTAAATGAAGCAAGTTGAGTTTCCAAAGAAAGTATCCATGTACTGCTGCATCGTCAAAGCAATTACATTTCTTTCCTGCTGCACTCATCAATCATAGAACAAGTCAAATATTCACATTGCAGCTTAAAAGCAAGAAGACCAGCAGAACCAGGTATCACACACCAGGTATTAAGTATGTGAGTGAGATGCTGAAGAGGCTGGGTAATGCTGAAAACGGAGGGTAAAGGGAAAAGCCTTTGAGCACCTTGATTGCACTGAGTCATCGTGTCACTTTCCCACAGAATTAATTTAATTAGCCTCTCCCTAGTATTGGGCATTGCCCCTAACCTTGAACAGTCACTGATGGAACGCTGTATCACCGCTGCCCCTACTAGATGAGCACTCCTCTGTTCTGTAACGGTGATTTGCCTCAGGTGAAAAATAGGATCACTCGCTTTTCCTATTGATTTCTGAAAAAGAAAATGCTTCTCTCCAACCAGCACTGCACTATTATTTTTGTTATCATGTTTCATAGAGCTGCACATTCTGTACATAAAATTGGGGGGGAAATGTATCAAACCCTTTCCTTTGCCCAGTGATAGAAACTAAAATCCAGTTATCTAACTGTTAGAAACACTTACATTACATCTTTTAAAGGAAAAATGTTATTACTTTAAAAATAGAATGTCATTGCCAATGTTTAGTGTGAAACTTAAGTTTTGCAAAGGAAATGCACGCTTACTAAAATATGAAATGAGGTCAAATGTAATGTTCATATCTAAACTTGATTTTTTTTTATTGTTAAAGTGTACAGTTAAACTTTCACCTGTCCATTCAGTTCATAAATTAACTGATGGAATTTTCGATCCATGAATTTCATAAACAAAACTTTTATGAGAATAATCAAATTTCTGGGGTCTAGATTTCCTGTTCTTTTTTATTTTTATTCCTGAAACGAAAACATAGTCTAATCCCAAGATTTGAAAAATACTATTACTTTCAAAATTTGGCTAGAAGAATCAATCATTAAAAGGTTTCTTTAACTGTAATTACAATGTTTTACCTAACAATAAGTTATAAAGTTCCAAAACAGTAAAATACAAGGTAAAATTCATCTGGAATTCAATTAAATTCACTTCCAGGAAACATGGAATCATAAATATTAATTTAATTATGTGGAAAAAAAGCTGTATTAAAATAAATTCAGATTTGAATTCAAGATGGAAGACTGGTAACTATGCATACCTCCTTCCTTCCCCATCACTTATTGAAATGACAGAAAATAATACAAATCAATGAATTTAAGAAAAAGGCTAAAAACAAGTAAGTGAGACCATGAGCAGAGAAAAGCCTAGACTAATTTATGGAAGATAGCAAAAGAATGAGATTAGCTCAGAGAACACTCCTAAGAAGTTTGCAGTGAAAGTAGGAGCTTTTCAACTGCTGGAGTTGGCAGGATGATGGTGGAGGAGGAGGATGAGGAGCAAAAGGAA
The DNA here is from genome assembly GCF_040939455.1 of Microcebus murinus. Lineage (NCBI taxonomy): Eukaryota > Metazoa > Chordata > Mammalia > Primates > Cheirogaleidae > Microcebus > Microcebus murinus. The sequence continues at coordinate 53,630,386 of NC_134118.1, forward strand.
CAGAAACTATGGTTAATAATAAAGAATTTATTGGCGAGGAATGACCTAGTCAGGACTCAAAAGTATCAACAGGAAATATCAATAAGAGTTCAGCTTCAAATATATATCTCTCTATCAACCATAAAGACTATAATTAGAGAGTTAAGTGTTCATAATACCTTGAAAAAACTTGGGGTACTGTATCTCTGATCCCAGGGGCTACCTTGTCAGTCAGGCTCCCTTGCCAATAACTGCACTTTCAAATGCAACAGTGACATTTTTTCCCAGGCTTAACGGAAGACATTTTCATGAAATAAATTAGACACTCTGTCAGGAATAGACAGTTCTCCCCGCTAAGTTCTAAATTGCACAATGTAGTGCTGAGAATAAACTTATTTTCAAATTGGGGTATATTACTCTCACCCTCTGGCATTACCTACAAGAACTTTTATCTAATTCCCTGTAGTAAAAAATTGCTTCCTTTATTGGCATAAAACAATAATATATAAGAAGCAGAGACTATTGTCTTTGATACCTTTATTTTGAAGCCATTAAAGTTTTTGTGAGTGACAAATTTGAAATATTTGTCTTGGACCAATCCTCCTACTGAGAACAACTATCAAATCTAGGGAAAGTTGGTTTTAAAAAAGGAAACTTTGTTAAAACAGTAAAGAATTACTAAGTCAATAAAGATTTTAAGAACAAAGACTAAGGTAGAAAAGAGTTCAAAATCAAGAGCCCAGAATTTGATACTACTTTTTGTCTTAAGGTGTTTTAAATCCCCCAAAAACTGCAGTTAAGCAGAACTTTCCGAAGACTCAAGGGACTGAAAAAAAATTGGAATTTAGAATTCAACAATGCAGAGAGGCTCTGAAAAGGACCACAAACATTTTGTTGTGACTCAAAATAGCTACACACTAAGAGTAAATGTAAACTTGAATTATGAGCACTGATGCCCAGATTCAAGTCATTTGAATTCACAATTACATTAAGATGGTATCAAATAGCTAGTATCCTAGTCTACTTGCCTATTAAAAATTAAACCAAGTCCACTTACAAGAGTGATAACATCACTCAAAACATCAAATTACCTCTGTAATTTTTAATACATATTATCTGGCATTTAATAAAGAAACAGACATAAGAAGATAATACTTAATTATAAACTAAGAGAATAAACCTACGGTAGAAAGAGGCCTATAGCAAATATAGAAAATCTAGGAAATTTGATATAGGCTTTAAAACAAAATAACTCTTACTAACATATTCAAGGAATCAAAAGACAAACTGGAGAATTTTTGCAAGAATCAATAAATATAAAAATTAACCAAATGGAAATTTTAGAACTGAAAAATCTGATAGCTGAAATTGCAATACAATAACGATTTTAAAATTGACTAGAAAAAAGTTGAAGAGAGATCAGGAAAATGAAAGATAGATCAGGACAAAATATCTACAATGAAGAAGAGAAAAGTAAATAAATAGAAAACGGAGAAAAAAATTACTAATATTTGAGAAACTCTGGAAACTAATATTTTTATAATGGTAGTTCCACAGAGGGATAGAAAATGTTATTGCAACATGTGAGACAATACTGATAGAATTTTTCAAAACTGATGAAAGTCATTAAAACCACAGATTCAAGATGTGTTATGAACCTCAAACATAATGAATATAAAATGGAAAACCACACCTAGTTACATTACAGTAAGCTGTTGAATATAAGAAAGAAAATCTGAAAAATAGCCAGAAGAAAAGAAGGGCATATTTATTATCTGCAAGGAAGTAATAACAAGAGTGACAGCTGACTTCTCAAGAGAGAGAGAAAAAAGGAAACCTGAAGCTATGAAATGATATCTTCAAAGTACTGAAAGAAAATAATAGACAAAAGGTTCTGAGAATTTTTCACCTCAGGTTCATAATGTAGAAAATATTAAAGGTTATTTTATTGCCAGAAAATAAATGATCCTAGTGGGAACTCAGAGATAGAGGAGTCAATGAAAAGTAACAAAAAAGATAATTATGTGGGTAAATCTACATGAGTATTGGTTGAATAAAACAACAGTAATAATGTCCTGTGTGGTTTAAAATATCTATAGTATTAAAACAATTGACAGCAATATTACAAGAGCCTTAGACAGAAGGGTACAATTATATGGTATTAAAATGTTCTGAACTTCCTCCCAGTCTGGCAAGATATAAAAAGTGCAAATATATTAGATTTAATAACAAAAAAATTACAAGTTTTACTTTCTAGGACATAACTAAAAGGAGCATAAAAATAGTTAAACTAACAAACTATTGAAAAAATGAAGTAATAATTTTTTTTTTTTTTTTATTTGAGACAGAGTCTCGCTTTGTTGCCCAGGCTAGAGTGAGTGCCGTGGCGTCAGCCTAGCTCACAGCAACCTCAAACTCCTGGGCTCGAGTGATCCTTCTGCCTCAGCCTCCCGGGTAGCTGGGACTACAGGCATGCGCCACCATGCCCGGCTAATTTTATATATATATATCGGTTGGCCAATTAATTTCTTTCTATTTATAGTAGAGACGGGGTCTCGCTCTTGCTCAGGCTGGTTTCGAACTCCTGACCTTGAGCAATCCGCCCGCCTCGGCCTCCCAAGAGCTAGGATTACAGGCGTGAGCCACAGCGCCCGGCCTGAAGTAATAATTTTTATGACATATAATCCCAAAGAAAGGAAACAAATAAACAAAAAAATAAAAGAAGAAAGAAAAAACTTTATAGCAGGGGAATAGATATATTTAAGTCCCTGAATTACATTACAAAAGTTGTTAGACTAAATAAAAAATTCCAACTATATATTACTTATGGAAAAAAATTCTTATAAATAAAGATACAGAAAGGTTGAAAGCAAGAAGATAGAAAAATATAAATAATAATTCTAAACTCATGTGAAAATTTACATTGAGTCAAAATATTAAAAATAAAAGAATTGAAAAGAAAATAGATTTTTAAACATAGTAGGAGATTGAATATACCCCTCCTAGTAAATTAGTAATGATTATGATAATCAGTGTTCATTGAAAGAAAAAAACAGCAACCCAAAAGCATATAAATGTATAAATCTTGTTGTAAAAGGTAAACATATAGATAAATAGTGAATACCATAATTCTGTAACAGTGATGCATAAATCACTTTTAATTCTGGCATAGAAATTAAAAGAGGAAAGTATAAAAATAACTAAACTATAAAATGTGTTAATGGGTACATAATATAAAAAGATATAATTTGTTAGATTAATAACACAAAGTATGGGTTTAAGAAGTAAAAGAATAGAGTTTTTGTATGCAATTTAATTTATTATCAGTTTAAAATAGACTTTCATAACTATAAAATATTTTATGCAAACTCCCTGGTAAACCCAAGGAAAATACCTATAGAAGACACACAAAAGAAAAAGGAATCAATGATATCACTATAAAAAATCAACAAAACACAAAGGCAGCAAAAGAGGAAGAATGACCAAAAAACTTATAAGACTGACAGCAAACAATTAACAAAATGGTAATAGTAAGTCCTTCTCTATGAGTAATAACTTTAAATGTGTGAATTAAACTCCTCAAACACACAGAGTGGCTGCATGGGTAAAAACACAAGATCCAACTAAATTCTGTATTCAGAAAACCCATTTTAGGTCTAAGGACACACAGAGGATCTAACTAAAAGGACAGGAAAATATAGTCCATGCAAATAGTAACCAAAAAAGAGCAGAGATGGCCATAATTACTTGAGACAAAATAGACTTTAAGTCAAACACTTGGAGGAAAAGGAGGACATTATATAATGATAAAAAGGTCAATTTACCAGGAAAATACAACAATTATAAATTATATGCACTAAACATCAGATCACCCAAATACATGAAACAAACAAACTTAGGCAGACTGAAAGAAGAAATAACAGCAAAGCAAAAATAGGAGATTTTAATATCCCACTTTAAATAGAGCATCCAAACAAAATATGAATAAGGAAACAAAGGACTTAAATAATATCTATAGACCAAATGAACCTAATAGACACATTCAGAACTTTCCTCCTAATAGCAGCAGAATACACATTCTTTTGAAGCACAAACAGAACATTCTCAGAATAAATTATAAAATTAGATCATAAAATAGATCATAAAATAAGCCTTAAACATTTAAGAAAATTGAAATCTACCAAGTATCTCCTCTGAACACAATGGAATTAAGCCAGAAATCAATAATGGAATGAAAACTAGAAAATTTACAAGTCTGCACAAATTGAACAATGCATTCTTGAGCAACCAATGAGTCAAAGAAGAAATCAAAAAGGAAATTAGAAAATATGTTGAAACAAATGAAAACAAACACACAACATACAAAAGCTTATGGGATTCAGCAAAAGCAGTACTAAGATGGAGGTTTAATAAATGAATTTAGTAAAGTTGCATGATATAAAACCAAAATATAAAAATTGTGTTTCTATACACTAATAATGTATAGAATCCCAACAATCCAAAAAAAAATTAAGAAAACAATCTGATTTATAATAGCATCAAAATGAATAAAATACTTAGGAATAAACTTAGCCAAAGAGATAAAAGACCTATACATTTAGAACTACACAAAACTGCTGAAAGAAATGAGAGAAAATACAAATAAATGGAAAGACATCTCATGTTCATGGATTGTAAAAACTAAAATGATTAAAATAGCCATACAATCCAAAGTAGTCTACAGATTCAATTCCATCCTCATTGAAATATTAATGGCATTCTTTTTTGCAAAAATAAAAAACACAATACTAGAATCCAGATGGAACCACAAAGGAACCTGAATAGTCAAAATAATCTTGAGAAAAAAAAGAATAAATCTGGAGATCTTATAGTTTCACACTTCAAAACATATGACAAAGCTACATTAGTCATAGCAGTGTGCTACTGACATAAAGACAGACATACAGACCAATAGGACACAATAGACAATCCATAAATAATTCCATACATATGCAGTCAAATGATTTGGTGATAAGGGTGCCGAGACTCCACAATGGGAAAAGAAACACAATGGTGTTGGGGAAACTGAATATCCACACACAAAATAGTGAAATTGAACCCTTATATTATGCCATACACAAAAAGTCAACTGAAAATCGAGTGAAGATTTAAATGTAAGACCTGGAAGAAGGCATAGAGAAAAAGTTAACATTGATCTTGATAATGATTTATTGGATATGACACCAAAAACACAGGCACCAAAAGCAAAATAGATAAATGGTACTACATCAAACTAAAAAGCCCCAGCAAAGGAAACAATCAAAAAAGTGAAAAGACAACCTGTAAAATAGAAGAAAATATTTGCAAACCATTTATCTGATAAAGGGTCATATTCAAAATATATAATAAATTCCAACAATTCAATAGAAAAAAAAAAATCCCTGATTTACAAACAGGCAAAAAAACTTGAATAGATATGTCTTTAAAGAAGACATACAAATGACCAACAGGTATAAGAAAAGGTGCTCAACGTCACTAATTATCAGGAAAACACATATCGAAACCAGACCATAATGAGGCATCAGCTCACACCTGTTAGGATGGACATTATCAAAAAAATAAAAACCGAAAAATAACAGATGTTGGGAAGGATATGGAGAAATTAGAACTCTTATGCACTGTTGGTAGAAATGTAAAATGAGATAGCCATTATGGAAAAGAGTATGGAAGTTCCTTAAAATATTAAAAATGGATCTTTTATATGATCCAGCCATCCAACTTCCGGGTATGTATCCAAAAGAAATGAAAACAGGATCTCAATGAGATATACATACTCCCATATTTATTGCAGCATTATTCACATTAGACAAGAAATGGAAACAAGTTAAATGCCCATTGGTAGAGAAAGATATTTGATAAATAACATCTAGTATATATATACAATGGAATATGATTCATCCTTTAAAAAGAAGGCTATTAAAACAGAAGGATGTTGTCATATCCTACAACATGAATGAAACTTGAGGACATTATGTTAAATAAAATGTCAGTAACAGAAGGCCAAGTATTACATTATTTTACTTATGTAAGATATCTAAAGTAGTCAAATTCTTAGAAGCAAAAAGGAGAATGGTAATTGCCAGGGGCCATGGGAGGGGAAATAAGGAGTTGGTCTTTAACTGGTATATAGTTTCAATCATATAAGATGAAAAATTCCTAGAGATCTGCCATATAACAGTGTGTACAGTTAATAATACTGTACTGTACAGTTACAATTTTGTTAAAAGGGTAGCTTTCATGTTATGTGTTTCTTACCACAATAAAAAACATCTAATAATGGTTCCTCAAAAATTTTAATCACATCTACCTAACTACTCCATGCTGAGAAAGACTACCTCTTTTAATTATTTATTGGGACTTGATGGTTTATTTAAAAGCAAATGCAAATATAAGCTGACACCTTAATCACCAATTACAACCTGACACCTTAATCACCACTATTTTCTCCCTTGCCATTGCTAAAAGGAAAGTTAATTTTCTATGGATATTCTGACATACCTATAAAGGGTTTTCTGTGTATTCCTTGAGATTGTATATAATCCATATCGTTAAAATGTGCAAAAAAATTCAGTTAAGATATAACTGAGATACTAAAGATAAACTTCACACTTGCAATAAAACAGTCTTCTACCTTAAAATACTAAAATAATTTTTAAATAAAATGCAGTTATCTAGATTATAACTTGATATGGTCTGAAAGAATTGTTTAAAATTCTAGAGAAATCTCTTTTTTAGAAATTGCACAAATAAAACTGCAACTAACTTTTGTATTTCTAGTATAGTCTACCTCCAAATTAAAATTACCAAATCTTTAGTCAATTCTTCACATAAACATAATTCTTAACCACAAATCAGCTTTTTTGTTTTCTTTTAATAATTGATTTCTTAATTAATATTTAATTATCAACTTTAAAGACTGGGAATTATGTGCTAACTTCCCAATTTAAAATGGTGGAGTAAATTTCATACATTCTCTTGTTCTGTTAGAAATCTTCTTAAATCTACAAGGAGAATAAGAAATCAGAAATGCTTATTTAACTTTAGTGAAATAAGAACCTATATAAAACTATCAACTACAAAAGGCTGAGGAGAAAGGGCTGCCAAAAAAAGTGAGTATTAAGCGGGAGACTTATGTCTTCTTGTTCCAATTACATGTCCTTCATTATTGCAAAAACTGCACTTAATTTCATGTATATTTCCTTTTGTAATCATCACTGTATGTGCTTTATTTCTGCCCAATTTCCTACTGGGTTACTCATGATTTCTTACACAAATATTTTATGTGTACTATATAGTAATTCCAATACTATTCATAGATTGGTCTATCTGTCTTCATTTTTTATTTATTTGAAAGACATTTGCCATTATTTATTCAATCTTCATGTATTTGGTGAGTTATTTATGGACACACATTTGTGCACCATTGCATCAACAACAGTACTACTATACAACATTATGAAATATTTGGATTTTACTAAGGCACACTTAAAAACAACCAATGAATTTGTTTTGTTTTTAGTTACTTTGGCTATTGTTGCATATTCATTGTTCACATGAATTTCAGAATTAATTTTCAAGATCTGTGAAGAATCCAGTTCTGATTTTTTTTAGAATCAAATTGTCCTTATGGATTAGTGTGAAGAGACTTAAATAGTGAGCCATGCTATCTGTAATGATAGACTGTCTCTCCATTAATTTAGGAATTTTTATAGATATCAGCAAAGCTTTGCAGGTTTTTTCCATAACATTCTTGTACATTTCTTATTAGGCTTAGTCCTTACACTTGCGAATATTTGTTGCTATTGAGAATGCAATGCTTTCCCATTATATTTTCTACATTATTATTATTACTATACAAGAAAACTTGATTTGTGTGTGCGTTTTGACTTAACAAACTCTCTTATTGGACTTCATAGCTGTGGATTAATGATTTTGTTTTTTCCTAGCTGACAATAATAACATGCAAATAATGATGTTTTTTATTCTTTCCCAATATTTGTATTGATTGTCACTGTTCCTTGTGTTATTACATTGGCTAGAATCTCCACTATAATCTTGAATAGTGGCAATTTTATCAAAGATACTCATTTTATTTTCTACTTTATTGAAATTCATTCAATAAATTAATATTTATTACATGCTTAGAATGTGTCAGAGTGTATTCTAGGGATAAAGGTCCTAGTGATAAAGTAGAAAAGACTCAGGAAGTCCTTGTTCTTGTGGTACTATTTGTAGTAAAGAAGATGAAGTACAAGTGAAAAAACAAATAATTAGAAAATAATATATCTAACTTCAGATAATATCAATGTTTGTGAAGAAAATGAAACATCAAGGCAATGAAGAAAAATCTAACAGGAATAGTATAATATTAGAAATATAGCCAGTTAAGCTTTCTTTATTAAATAATATTGGAGAAGGATTCTGCCATGTTAAAATCATGTGGCAGAGTTTCAGATAGTGTGAATGTCAAGTGTGAATGTCAAGACTAAGAGGCTGGCATATTTATGGGGAGGGAGTGATGGTAAGTGTTAAGTGACCACGTTTGTTTCTTCCATAGTTATTAAGGTTCTTTCATTTTAGGTTCTATTTAGGTTCTTTCATTTTGTTAATTTATACCTTCCTACAAATTTTTCTTTTTGCCTAGGATTTTGAATGCATTGGTATAAGTCAACATTGTACATTGTAATATCCTATATCTGCTCTCTACTTACATTTATTACTTTTGTGTTCCTAATATTATCTTCTATCATATTTCATTTTAGCCATACTTGCCATATTTTTTATACTTTCATAGTGGGTTTTTTACTATCTTCTCACAATTTCAATGATTTTAAAATATTTTACAATTTTTCCAGAATTTGTTATTGAAAGATTTGGTCTACATTACCAATTTTACTACTATTGGAAGTAATAGTCCTATATCATTTTTGAAAGGCTACAGTCTTCTAATCCTTTCAGTGATCTCTGATGTAATTTGTATAATGTGAGCATATAACATTACATAATAAATCAAGCATTTGGTAATAAATAGGTAAAATTAAAATATGTGTGTATTTTTTTTAGTTCGCATACATTCTCATTCATTAAAAAAATTATTTATGAAAAGCTTGACTGCTATATTTTAAGAACTATACCCTTGGGAACATTCAAAGATAAAGACCCTATGGCCCCTGCCTCAAGCTGTTTAGAAATGGGAGACCTAATATTAAGGAGACATAATGTAGACTATGTGCACAACTAGGATTTAAATAGAATTGCAGGGAACTCAGATGGAAGGAAAACCTTTTGAATCTTACTTCTCCCAAAAAGGACTTTATGTTAGCATAATAACTTTATTTTCTTAGTCCTTTTCCTTTATTGATACTGCATTAGAATTCTCAACTATATTCTTCATTTTAGTCTTCTGTAAGGTTTAATGCTCCCTGATGAAGACCCAGAAGTAACTTTCCATGAACTGTTATGTGAAATAGATATTTCAATATCTTCAAATCATCATATCTTAATCTGTATCAAAGTTAAAGAAATGACAAGGAAAATGACAAGATATGGGACCATACAAATAATAACAGATTCCTCTTAAATCTCACAAATAATTTGGTCAGTTAAATGAGAAAGTGTGAATTTGGGGAAAGAATGTAGCCTGTATTGTAACATTGGAATAAAATTTTCATGAAATCAACTTCTTCAAGCTAGACTTAGACCATGGTGCTCTATAATCATAATGCATAGCATACAATATGAGATTTATAAAATTCTTGTCTTTTGTTTGTATTTTACCTAAGACCCAAGAAGTCATTACTACTACAAGGGATGCTTAGCTCTGGGTCACAACACATACACACTAATAACCACAATACAATGTGATTACTTAAAATCTATATATTTTCCAAATACTAAATGAGATTGAGAAAAAGCTTTTTCTAGAAGAATTGGATGACAGGTTCACAAAGGAAATAGCATTTCAGTTGGTTCTTAAAGCATGAGTTCATCTTAAGCAGGAAGAAACTAGAAGGAACAGCATGCTAGACAATGGAAATGGTATGAATAAAAGCATGGAGGTCTAATTCAGCATGTTGACCGAAATGTTGAAAAAATTAAATGTTGGGAGAAGGGGATAATAAGGTAAATTTAATTCATGCCATTAAGGTTCATGAGCATAATGCTAAAAGGTTGAATCTTTTACTCAGTAAAAGGGGTTCCACCATGCCCTAGGAAGACATTTTGTGAATCAACTATAATAAATAATGAAATACTGGAGAAGGTTACTTAGAGTTTTTTTAGAATTTTCCAGGAAGTATCTATGAGTATAGAGAAGAGAAAAAGAACTGGTAAATGTTTTCAAGTTGGAATTAATGATACCTCTTCAAATATAGAAGCTATTATTTGCTTATAAATAATTTCAAGTACCTAAGTTAACCTGTTGGACTTCAAGGCATTCCCAAAACATGAGGGTATACTCTACCGAGCATGAAGAGATTACCATTGAATATATAAAAACTAAAACTAAAAATATTAACATTAGCCTTTGAGGTCACCAGCCAGGATAATGTAGTACAGTCATGTGTCACTGAACAACAGGAATACATTTTGAGAAATAGGTCACTAGGCAATTTCTTCATTGTGGGAACACCATAGAGTATACTTACATAATGGTACACTCTATGTGTAAGTGCACTCTATGGTGTACATCCTTAGTATGTATATCACACTAACCAAGGTGTGTAGGTTTTACCACTGGTACAGCCTACTGGTATAGCCTATTGTTTCTAGGGTACAAATCTACTGTAATGAATACAGTAGGCAGTTATAATACAATGTATCTAAAGTATTTGTGTATCTAAATATATATAAACATAGAAAAGCCACAGTAAAAATATGATGCAACAGGTACTTACTATGAATGGAGCTTACAGGACTGTAAGTGGCTCTGGGTGCCTCAGTGAGTGAGTGGTGAGTGAATGTGAAGGCCCAGGGCACTACTGTATAATGTTGTAGAACTTACAACACTGCACACTTAGGCTACACTAAATTTATTAAAAAATGTTTTTCTTTCTTCAATAATAAATTAACCTTACCTTACAATAACTTAATTGCTTTATAAACTTTAACTTTGTCACTCTTTTGTAATAACACAGCTTAAAACACAAATACATTGTTCAGTTGTACAAAAATATTTTTTCTTTATATCCTTTGTTTTCTATAAGATTTTTTCCTATTTTTAAAAAATTTTAATTTGTTTATGTTTTTTAACTTTTTAAACTTTTTAAATTAAAAACTAAGACACAGATACACACATTAGGCCAGGCCTACACAGGATCAGAATCATCGATATTACTGTCTTCCACCACCGCATCTTACCACTGGAAAGTCCTCAGGGGCAATAACCCTTGTGGACCTGTCATCACCTATGATAACAATGCCTTCTTCTGGAATACCTCCTGGAGGACCTGCCTGAGGCTATTTTGCAGTTAACTTTTTTATAAGTAGAAGGAGTACACTCTAAAATAAAGATTAGAAAGTATAGTATCATAAATACACAAACCAGTAACATAGTCATTTAGTATCATTATCAAGTACTATATACTGTATATAATTGCACGACTTGTGGCAGCACAGTAGGTTTGTTTACATCCAGCATCATTGCAAACACATAAGTAAGGTGTTATGCTAAGGCATTACAATGGCTAAGACATCACTAGGCAATAGGAATTTTTAGTTTCATTGTAATCTTACAAGCCCACTGTCATATATGCAGTCCACCATTGACTGAAACGTCATTATGCAGCATATGACTGTATGTTAAAATCAGTGTGAGCTCCATAAATGCCAAGACAGAAGTAAAACCTTAAGTATATAAATTTCTAATGATCCATTTTTAAAATAAGGATAGAATATAAAGTACCCCTAGGACATCTTCCTCTATTTGAATTGAGGACTGATTTCAGATTGGCTATATCACTTTTACCTGGGGAGCACTTTAAGAATTTTAAGATTCATATTCTGGAGGTCCATTTCCTGAGCTGCTGCTACCAGGGAATCTGCACTCTTAGTTTTTGTACTGTAACAAGTAGGAATAGTGTTTGCTTGATTTTTAACTATGAGGGATTAATATCAAATCTGTCTCTTGCAAGACAATTTGGATATCCAATTGGTATAATTCTTCAACCCCTAGTTTAGGCACACATGAACAAGAGTTTGCATCTTTGTCAAACATTTTTGAAGGATCATCAATATGAGACACAAAGTTTTTCAAGCAAAGAGTGGAAGTAAATATAAAATCTAATAAATCATCTACCTTAGAGAAATATCGACTATTTTACCCCATTTTTAAGATTTTCCCAAGAGATGACTAAATTACAGAATACATTATAATCTATTTCATTATTTAATGAGCTTCAAGAGATGGCACCATTTTAAAATATTTAGGTTAACCAAAGACATAAAAACAATGAGAATATGTATTTGGTAATAGGAGCTGAAGATGCTGTCTAATACCCATGGGCATCTCAGTCTCAGATGTTTAAAAAGCTCAAAGGTTTTCGCAACCTTTTTGTTCTTCCTGTTATATGGCTCTGCTACATATATTAAAAGGTCATATGACTTTATTTATTTTCTTTGTAGTTCAGTCTCTCTGATTCTACACTATGATATTTTTTTACCCTGTTTATCCAAATTAAGACACATATTCAGTTTCTTCTAATCTAGAAAACTTTGGTTTATGAGCAATTTTAGACTCTTTTTCAGAGTTGATCAAAATAACCTAACTTTTGTCTTGAAGAATGTTCATATATATGTATGTGTATATATAAATGTATGTTACATATATTTTATATGGGTCTGCATATTGTGAATAAAATCCATGTACTTAAACTTTTAAAATTATACATATTTTAAAGTAATTTCAGCTTTCCTAGAAATATTCATTTTAAATAGAAATTACTTAATGTTAAGTAGTGTGTGAGGGTCAGAAATTAACAGCCCAAAATAGCAACTGAAAAGAAGTAAAAGAACTGCCTCAATTATGTGCTGCATTCTTTCAAAGAACCTCCTATTATAGTATAAATTTTTTTAGGACAAACAATAGCAAAAAAAGATAATCTTTTGCTACTCTTTATTCTTCCTATCTGAAATCTAGTTGAAATTTAAAAACATAAACGCTTTCCACTAATATCTGATAGATAACATACATTAGATTAATAATAAAAAATTTCACAATTTTCCATTTTGGAGTTGGAAGGTCACCTTTCTGCTCCTTGTTTAGATTGTCATTTATTATCATTAGTTATTTTTATTATTTTGTAGTTAAATATTCTTCTCAGGAACCCTCAAGTATATTTTTTTTCTAAGGCCCACAATTATAACTCTCATTTTTTACAACTTTCTCTACACATATCATAAGTGCTTTAAGTATGATAATGTAAAACTATGATAATGACAGTATTGAAACAAAAATGGGTATGATGAGGAATCTTAGTGCAATCAGAATACCAATTACAGCACTTTCTTATATATACTCAATTAGATAGGGAAGGGGAATATTTTTAGACATTTCTTTCACCAAGAAGATATGACATCTAGGCAGAAGGAAAAGGACAACTTCATTTTAAGTACACGTTTAAATATCTCATAATGACTATCATAAGGGAATAGAGGTTACCTTGATAGAGCTGCTGTTTATGTAGCAGTTCTGCATGGCTTTCTAAAGAGATAAATTTATACAATTCTATAGTTAATGATGATTTATGTTTATAAATGTTTAGAATGGTTTCATTTTAACTTAAAAAAGGAATTGTGCATTCTATTTAGTAATATAACCTATCTCCCCATTCATATATATAGATTTAAGCAATGTTTTTCAGTATAATCGTAGTGTAAAATCTGAAGTTAAACTTAATTGAATAATAGGATATATTTTTAGATTAGTTTAGAGAAATAATTGCAATATTTTAGTAATACAAATAAGCATGATAAGATATATTTTCCTGTCCACTCCAATATTCATTAGGATTGCAAATTCAAAAATATGTCCTAGACTTTCATCTAACACTATAAACTAGGTGGTATAAACAGTTAGCCCAATATTAATTCTTGTTTTCAAGACTGGATAGTATAAATAGAGAGAAACTTTTCAAAAAGATTTAAAAAGAAAAATAGATTTCTATGTTATACTTGGTGGTTTCTGATTTGTGAGTAAAGCCCAAAAACTAAAAGCAAAAGTTTCTAAGTATCCACATTCTAAATTTTCAGAATTCATTGGACTACTAGTTTCCTACAGAATTTAATTGACATATCCTATCTTCTAAATCAGCATCCAACAGAAATATAAAGCAATTGTATGGCAGAAAAACGTCTTTTTTCCTACTATCTTACATTCGTGGCTGAGGACCTCTCTAATAAAAAACAGATTAAGAAGAGAAAAAAAGTAAAGATTTATTTCATATAAGTTTTATGTGACATAGGTGCTTCCTTTAGGGAATGAAAACCCATAGAAATGGTTAAAGCTATGTATTTTTATGCTCAGTTTAATGAAGAGTGGACAGTTGTGGAGAAATATGATTGGACAAACAGCATGATCTAACAGTAAGAAACTGAAGGGAACTTAGCTAGGCTTGTTTGTTCAGATTCTTCTCTGTACCATCCGTCTTCAGAGATAAAGATGTCCCACTGCTCTGGGTATAGGAAGGCACCTCTCACATGAGCATCTCAAGACTGCTTCAGAGGAGGGTCAGAAAATCTTCCCTAGATTTTCATGACCTGCCTCAGGGGAGAAAGGTGGGGGAAGGTGAGAGTGACCTTCATGCTTCTGTTGTTTTCTCCAATGCCAAGGTGCTGTATTTTGAGGTAGTATGTCCTGAACCCAATCACAAACCACAGATATAATTTAAAGGTTTCTTGTAGTTGCATCAATAAAAACAAAACAGGTAGAATTAATTTTGACAACATAGTATCTAAACTAATATATTAAAAATATTTTCAACATATAACAAATATTAAATATAGTAATTTTTATTCTTTTTCTTATCCTAAATCTTTGAAGTTGGATGTATGTTTGATACTTAACAACACCTATTACTTATCACTACTCAGCTTTCAAATACTCAGCACATATGCCTAGCGGCTACCAAAATACATAGTGTAGGATTAGGAAAGAAGATGTCCCATTTTAGGGGAGTAGTGCTCATATAGAAAGGTTATTATAGGGCAATAGAAAGTAGCTCTAACTCTTGTTAACTTTGAGGGGACCCATCTTCCTCTGGCAACATATCAAAGGGATAAGAGCTCTTTGTTTCCTAATTAGCCATCTTGGGAATTTCTAAACTACATACCAATCCCCTTAAATACCCAATCGGGAGAAGAAATAACTAGAGGGAGGTAGTACAGAGAAAGACTAACAGGCTATGAGTGGGCCAGTCCACTCTCCCTTGCAATCCTGGCTCCCACAGGTTCCCATGAGCCTGAGAATTGGCCCTGGAAGGCAGATCATACTGGGGTCACTGGAGTAGAGGAAGAAAGAAGCGCCCACATCAGAAGAATGTGTCACAATTATTCCAATAGCTAGAAGTCAGCCATAAAATTTGTCCAAACCTTCCAAGGAACTGTGCAGACATAAGGAGTTGTTCTGTGACCCTTGTCAATGGGGCAAGATGAAGCCACCACCTGCCCCTAGGGATCCCATAGACAGCGAGGCACACAAGGAGAAGCCAAAAACTTCTCCAAGGAAGTAAAAGGATATCAGCCTTTTCTCTCTCTTGCTTTTCCACCACATGCTAGAGGAGCCAGTGGGAAAGAAGGGAAGGGGGTGTATATACAAAGCAGACCACACTGTGATCCTCACCTGCCCCTGCACCTGAAAGTCATCCTCTCATACTGGGAGGATGAAAGAATTTTATATCAGGATTGAGTCTGAAAGAAATAGGACTGTTTGAAAAATGAAAAGTACCTCAAGTATCAGAAGCTTACTCAAGTCATTAAAGGAAGTGACAACCCTAGAGCAAGGATGGTTTGGTAGGGGAAAATTGAGAGCATGATTAGGGAAAATAATAAACCCATTCCATATTTATATCCCAATGAGTTGAGACTTCTCAACAAACTAAATATATGCCACTCTCCAACAAAACATTATGAATGAAATGTTTAAAATACAACTCATGTATAAAAGTTGGAAATGGAAGAAGGGTATTGGGAGAAATCCCTAACTAGATACATAAAGACAGATTGGGTGGCACCTCAAATATCAGGAAGGAGAATGTACTTTTTCTTAAAGACAATGAGAGTCAAAGTTTTTAAACAGGAAAGTGACAAGACTGGGACCCTTAAAGATAAAAATTTGAGTTAACATGGAGTTTAAATTAGAGTAGAAGGAATATGGGAAGCATAATGATCAATTATGTCATAGTTATGACAAGCAAGAAGGGATGAGTAATTGTAAAAATTAATGAAAAGGAGAAGACAGATTTGAGAAATATTTAAGAAACATTTCTGATAGGAAATTTCCAAGACATGTTGATTGATTGATTGTGGGTAATACTGTCATGAGAGAGAGAGGAGATGAAAAGAATTTTCAGTCCTCAGGTTAAATGGGGGTGGTAGGATGACAAATGCCTGAAGCAACAGTGAAGAGCAGTGACAGAGCTGCATGAGTGCTCGTAAAGTTCGAGATGCTTGTGAAATGTTTAAGAGCTTTTGTCCATAAACCAAGCATTGTAACTAAAGACCTGAAACTAAAGAGAGATGTCAGAAATAGAGACAAAAAGTCTATAGTCAACAGCATACAGTGAGAGTTGAAGCCATGCAATGGATGAGCTCTTCCGGGAGGACACTACAAAAGAGCAGTCCCAACAGGGAAAGCAGTGTCAGAGGCCAAAGGAGTGGTCAATAGTCCCAAAGGGTGCAAAGATACAGGGACAAAGGTTAGGAGGAAAGCCATTAGTTTTGGTAATAGGAAGTTACTTGTGGTCTAGTGAAATTGTTTCAAAGATACTACAACAATCAAAAGATAATGGAAAAAGATTAGGAAGTGCTTGGGACAGGAAGTTGAGATGGTACTGATAGAATAATTCAAAGAGCTGTAACAGTCCTGAGCTAGATTTAAGGAAGAATTTATGAAGCTTAGGAAATTGATCATGTCTTGAAGCTATGAGTTCAAGAATAAAGGTTGTCTAAAATCCAACCTAACTAGAAATAATCTTGCCTAACAGACAGACTGCACAACCTTTTGCTATCTTTTCTAAAGCAGTGATAATTTCATCACATAGGCAGGCAAGCTTTATCATTACAAACATGCTAAAAAAAAAAAAAAAAGAATGTCAGATTGTATTATTATCTGCAATTATCAAAAATCCTGAAAACAATTTAAATACATTGTAGAGTCACTAAACAGATGAAAAAAGTATTTTATGGTAAGTGTATTTCAATAAATTAAATAATTTCTCTTTTATTCCCTGCAGATAATTATTACATCCTTACCATATGTCATGCTTTGTAACCAAAGTAAAAAAACATGATGTCAAAATTTAAATAACTCAGAACTATTTTTCCCTTTTGTTAAAACAATTTGAGAGAAAGAGGTGAATCACAGATTGCTTAACCCTTTCCACTTTGCTTGATTTTAAAATATGCCAGCTTGAATATTCATTCACTTCAAAGGATTATATAGATTTTAACTTTAATTTCTAAAGAGATATATTTTGGCCAATATTTGTTTTAAAATATTAGAGATTTTAATAGGTTTATATTCTTTATAATTTCTATATGAGAACATACTTTTCAGAAGAGTTATATGGATATAAATAGAAACCTATTATATATTTTATTTTATTTTATTTTTTCATTTCTAGAAAACTAAAAGAGTAACACAGATGGTTTTATCTAGTTAGGATCTACCTGCATTTGTATTAACCACGACCATCCTTCTAAAACAATCCTTCTAAAACAATCCCAAGGCAGAGGAGAAATGGGAAGGATTGATTTAAAGAAAGAAACTCTATCACAAATTTGAACCCATTTAAAAAGTCTGTTCCTTCTTATACCATTTAATGTTATAATTTCATAGGCACCCGTCTTAATATTTCTTTGGAAAGAGATTTTATAAGGTAGAACTGCTGAAAGTGGGAAAAAAAAATCAGAGCAAAGTCCAGTTCACCAGTACATGTGATACTTAAAGCTAAAAGATAACAGTGCACAAAAATGGGTAATTGCCATCTGTCTCGTAAAAACACAGAAGCCTACGCAATGCCAACCAATATGTTCTGTCAAAAAAGTGACTTAAAATATGTTCTGCTAACACTAAAATGGCAATAAGCAATTGGAAGGAAAACGTATACTTGACCAAATTGTCCCCCACAGCTCATAAACACCTCTGTCTCTGCCCTTGGAGTTTATCAGGGCTCTGGGAGACATTTATTGACTTTTACTTGATCTCCTATTGCCAAAACACACCAAGGTTAACACAGTTACTCAACACCTTTGATGCAGCCAGGAAAATGTTTGACTGAAAAATGTGTGCAATTTAACAAAGCAAGCAGCAACTGCCTACAGGAAGTTCTGCAACCACAATCATTTCAAAATGTCACAGTTAACCCAGTGCCATGACAGCTCCGCTCTGTGAGCACACCTCGAGACTGTCTGTTAAGAAGAGGCAGGTCAGCTTTCAAGTAGAGATTTATTTTTACTCCTGAGTTAACCCTAGAGTTTGGATCAAATATTTTGTTTAGAAAGTCTTGGAATAAAACTTGTTAGAATGATAACACATATTTTAATAGCTAAATAATTTGGAAAATTTGCTAATGCTTTAGAATAATTTATGTAGCATTCTCTGTCTGACCTAAAAGGAATATACATTAGCCCTATTCAGAACACGAATCAGAATACACTCTAGAAGACCTGCTAACACGGAGCATTTACTTACAACAGTGGGTCTCTGGCAATCTTCAGCAAGCGACTCAATAATTACAACATACATACACCACTATTCCCATCGCTAATTGAGAAATCACAAAAAAGTACTGTAAATTAACAACTTTAGAGAGAGCATGGTTCAGAAAACAAAGGCAACAAAAATAAACTCAAAAGCTAAGAATTTGAAACCTTTGTTGCCATTGACTCAATACATGAACTTGGGTAAATAAACTTAAATTGCACTTCCAGGCAAAACCCATGACTGAAGATGATGTTGTGGTGTAGTATTTTCACAACACTGTGAAATGTGCTATTTTTGTTGCTATAGGCAAACCATTAATGAACAATTTAGCTTGCCAGTAATTAAAGTTGATTTAAATACTAAATGACCCTATGCCAGCCAAGAAGAGGTAGTTTTCCTTTATCCATGCTTCTTTGTTCCTGTTCCACATTATAAGCAGGATTACTTGCTCCTCAAATCGCTTTCATTTGGGTTGAATGGCTGCATTTTGTTGAAGAAATTTTAGGGGTTTTTTTTTCACATTATAAATTCTTTGGGATAATACAAGAAAACTGGTAAAATTGATATGCATTATAATCCTTCTTTTTTTTTCCTCACTCCCCATTAAAGCTTGAGTTTGCAAAGAAGACCAATTTCTAAAATAAATATTATCTTTGTATAATGCATAACCTAATCCACTACACGCTAATTCCAACAAATATTGATAGAGATCCTTTACCAGTTTTAGATGAAAGATGCTTCTGCTAAGCCATTTTCTCTATTTGCTGATGCACTAAATGTAAAAAACACTTAAGTTCATTCCTAATGGAATATTTGAAAACTCTTAGGTCATACACTAGCGTACCTCCTTGATAAATTGGGTCAGGTTTAAATCAAGCAAAAAAAAATATGTTATAATATCAAAAGGTACCTGGCATAAGTAAAGTATTAATTAGTAGACTCGTGTAAATAAAGTGTACAAATTTAAATATTTATTTTTAGACCTTAGTGTAATGCACTGGTCACAAATGTTAAAAAAAGATCTCATTTTGAGTGACTTTTAACTGATTTCCTATTAGTCAATCACATAGTATGAAATCAAAACCCTCCAAAACCATGATATATTTTATGCCTTCTCTGTCAAAGTGCCAGCATTTAATCTTTTTATATTTACAGACAGTTGATTTTCTCAATGGTTTCTTTTGGAATACTAAAAGAAGTATTGTAAAAATAAAAATAAATAAAATATAAAAGGAGATGGTTTCAAATTGAACCAAAATACTTTGGGATATATAATTTACTAGAACAAATTTTTATTTTAAAAAGTGCTTCTCAGTTAACTTTTTAAAAAAATAAGCAACACTCTTCCTACACAAAAATACATTCTGAATTCATGTCTATGAACTGTTTAATTTTTCCATGTGTTTTTCTACATAAGTGAATTCCAGGTTAGGATTGTAGAATAGAGTAGGATCAAGAGGTTCAGCTCCCCATTGCCTAAAAAGAGGGACATATATAAAATACAAATGAATACATAATAAAAATAATCTCATAAGAATTATTCTGTAGTAACCAAACAGGCTCATTTCATAAGCATGAGGAAAAACAAAAGCCAAACAGAACAGCCAGATATGAAGCTGGTTTATGGAAGTTTAGATGGTACGGCTTTGAACTCTCTTTCCCCAGAGCTAACGACAAGGAAAGAAGGCATATTTCAGTAATGGTCTATGAATTTGTATTGATATCTTCCAATTTGAGAATAAGCAGACTAAGGCAATGATTAAGCAGCCCTGGGAAAGATAGAGAAAATTCTCAAAAGTAAAAGCCCCTAAATATCAAGGCAAGACCACCTCCTGAACACAAGTCAGTAGGAAAGGCCACCAAGGATTATCATCTTCCAGGGTGCAATAGTAAAATGGAGAAGTCTTCAAAGCCATAGGAGTGAGAACAGAATATGTCTAGATATTTCTCAGCTTCAGTTAAACTATTCCTTCCCCTGCCTTCATAGTCTGAGGTTTTAGAAGAATATGTTGAAAGGATTCAATTTGAGATTTAAAAAAAATAATTTATTTCAAGTAAAATGCAAAGGTGTATTAGTTTATTTTTATAGCAGTAACACTGAATAATAACCCCATGATCTGAGAGATTACAAAAGACATTTATTTTTGTCACTCATGGGTCTGTAAAAAGGCTATGATTCACCCAGGCTCAGCTAGGATAGTCTTGGATTAATTCAAGGATGGGGACTGCATTTAGTTTTATCCCTTATTCTGGAACCAGGAGCTATGGAAAGCATGCCCCTTCATGGCAGAAAGTTGAAGTCCAAAAGGACAAGTCATCATGCAAGCTTTTGACATTGGTTCTTGACATCTTTGCTCACATTCCATTGACCATGGAAAGTGAAGTCCAAAATCAATGTCACATAGTAAAATCCAAATTTAATAAGGCAGGAAATTATACTCCTCTCAGGGAGTGATAAAAAGAGTGAACATTTGCTAAAATGTCAGAAGGATGCTGGGTATTGAAGAGAATTTACTGACACTGTATCAAAACAAACAGATCTGAACAGAGCTACTTAAATTCCTCATGAGCAAGACAAAAAAAAATTGGAGTAAAAACTGTAAAAATATACTATAGAAAAAATTATTTCAGTGTAACATATAGCCCAAAAAGCACTAGCTAACTTCCTGCCAATGTTTCACACTATGAAAGACTTTAATACATTCAATTAAGTTTTTAAAAGTGAAGGAAAATATAACTCACAGATGATACAATATAACAATGAAATACAAAGCAAGGAGATGTGAAAGCTAAGAATATAAATTAAGAAGTAAAACATACAATTTCTGAGACAATAAACAAAGTAAATACCAGGATTCAGCAAAGATATGGCTAAAATAAATAAAATTAATGTTGTATAAAAGGCTTTAGTTTATCAAAATGAACATAGAGAGCCAACAAGATTAAAACAACTAGAGCTAAGATGATGGATAGGAGGGATGGATAAGAAATAGATGATATAAAGATAATTTATCTTCCTTAAGCAGAGATTCCAAACAAACAAATAAACAAAAAAGAATAGAAAAGCATTCATAGGTATAATACAGGAAAGTAACACTAAAATATAGAAAGAATTGACTCTGCAGATTGAAAGAAATACATTTTATTTGAAAGATATGATTTAGAATAACTGAGATAGAAGCAAATCATAGTTAAATTATAGAAATTCAAAAATAAAGAAAAAATTCTTCCACCATTCAATTTTGTTTTTTTAAATAGTCATCTATAAGAAGGGGGAAAATGAGGTCAGCCTAAAACTTCCTCAGTAGTATTCAATGCCAGTAAAAATTGAAGCACTGTTTATGAAGTTAAAAGGGAAAGAAAGTATTATCAAAGAAAATTGTATTGTTAAATAGAATTTATGGGAGGCCACTGTTTTGAACTAAGCTCCCACACTGGGCCCCAGACCAGACCACAGAATGGAATCACTCATGTTAGGTACCATGAAATCAAATTGAAGTTAAAAACAGGTCAGTTTTTGAGAAAACAGGAGATTCAAAACCACCAATCCACAGGATTCAGTCAGTCTGAGCCAGCATGATAAGGATGCCCCTTTGCTTTAACCCTGTAAGGAGAGAAACCCTTAGTAACTTGATGGTAAGCAATGGTATTTTACACTACGTTCTTTCTTTGTTCCTGCTCAAGTTACCTTACAAAAACCAACTGTTTTGCTATGCCTGGCAGAGCGTCTTTCTGCTTTGTAGATGCGATGCTGCCTGATTCATAAGCAACTAATAAAATAAACTCAATGTTTAAACTCAATTTGTTGAAATTCTGTTCTTTGATTATATGTATTTGTCATCTAATTATAAAACTGGGGGCATTTATTCTCTGCGATGACAAACTTAGAGACTGTAACACTCATGAGCCCTCCTTGTTAAAGCTATTAACAGTACCCAACAATGACAATGGAGGTGACCAAAAGTTGACTCAAAGGCGTCAGAAATGGAGAAACCATGAGAAAGGGAAGGGCTGTGAGCAGTGAATCCATTTACATGTAGAACTAAGACCAAAAAACCAGGGGAATCATGGTGCAGAAAAGAACATAAATATTATGAATCTTTTCAAAATAAAAGACACAGGGAGACAAGAAAAAAGTGAACCATGCTAATTGCCTGCAAATTATACTCTCTAAAATTGGAATGTTTGATTAGAATATAACATGATAACTCTAAACTCTTAACTATTTTCATAATTTTTCCAAGTTTAGGAGTAATTTTTAGTAAGTAATAGTCTTTGTGGTGAATTTTTTGTTTGAAATTTAACATTCTTTCAACTTCTTTAATTTTTATATTCTTTAGATAAAGAAGACATAAAATTTAATATTTTTTCAAAGAAGTATTATTAATTTTAATAGCATATTACAAAATTATTTTCCTATACATACAACTCCCTTGTTCCGTAATTATTTCTATGCTCTATTTCCATATCACCTCTGTCCTCAGATTGGCTTCACTTGTGGTCACATGATGGTAACAATCAACAATCCAGGCTTAATGGGGACCTCTGAGTACTACTGTGCATATGGCACACTGCATAACTGTCGGGGCCACAAGTCACAATGTAGCTGATTTGTGCAGGTTACACGATGGTAACCCTAGACTAGGTATTTCTTCATTCACATTCAAAGATAGGGAAATTATGTTTGCTTCTCATACCTAAAGAACACAAGTGCTGAAGTTCATATTAACTGGCCCATCCTTGGGTGAAGCCTTTTAGCCAAGAGAACATCCTATACTCTTTGGATTAATACTGTGTCACATGCCCATCACTGAACTAACTGCTATGTCAAGAGGCATGGGATTACCAATCAGAGTTGAGTTAATTTTGCCCAAATTGCAACTATTACACACACTACAAAAGGGATAAAATAAATTGTTTGGAAGACCATCAGAATTCCACTATAGACTTTTCCAGGCACATATAACATCTAGTAAATGAGATGTGTAGTTTCTTTTTTGAGTTGAAGTTATATTTTGTGACCCAAATATCTTCAAATCACATGTACTCGTTCTTCAGCAGAATGTATTTTCTGAAATTTATAGGTGCCTCTAAGAAACAAATAAATGTTCATAAATAACCTAAGAATCACCTAATATAATAACCCATCACTCATGACATCATGAACACAATAGCTCTAGAACCATTGACTCATTGTAAATGATTCCCCAAGAGGACTGATGTTTTTAAAGCTGAGTTTTAAAGTATAGTTCAGATATATATGATCTTACCTACAATACAACTGTTTTTATGAACAGAAGATAATTTCTAAATCAAATATACAAATGGAAAACCCCATGAATAAAATCTGGCTGAAAAATTATAGCCAGTTTATATGCAGGTCAGCTATGAAACAAATAGAAACAAACACTAGATCTAAAAATAAGAGTGATCAGCATGACAGCTTTTCAAGAAGTAGCACACATACTCTCAGCAGGATGCAAGGCAAGACTTCTAAATGACAGTAATAAATGTTAGAAATGTGGCAGAGCAAATGGCTGGGTACACCATTCATTCCCTTTGGAAATATGAGGTTTTCAGAGTTGGAAAAAGACCCATTGATGACTTTATTGTTCTTCCACTAGAAACGAAGTGATTGAAACTATACCATCTTCCAAGTCTTTGAAGAAGCAAGTGGATAGAATAGATACAAAAAAATCTCAAATTACTATAAGACCTATAACTCTTTAGTTTAAAATAGGATGGTAATGTTGAAGAAAGCAATGAACAGTTTAAAACTAAATAAAAAGGCACTGTTATTTGTTAAGAATTTGTTATATGTTAAGAATGACATTTAAAATGTTTTGCCAAAAGCTGTACTAGGAGTTGATAAATGACTCATCTTACAAGAACAGAAATGCTTTACCTGGCTAAACTTAAAAATGGACATAGCCCCCAAAATAGGGATTCTGGGAAAAAAATTGTATTATGAGTGATAAACTGAACATACTTCAAGACAGATGGTCAGCATTTCTGAGAACTGATGCTCTCCTCTTGTAATACTGAGTGACATCATCATTTATAGCAGAGTTACTATCACCTACTAAGGCTCATCAACTTCCAGAAAAGAAAATTCAATAAGCATCCATCCCCATTGTAGGTTTTGCCTTGTTCCTGGATGGATACCATTCAGTACAATTATTTCTTTCGGTTTTGAAATTTAAGGAAATGATTAAGCCTTGTGTGGCATAATGGTCTATATTTAATTAATTTCTAAGCCTTCATTTGTTTTCCTTTTATCATTTGCAAGAAAAGAGAAATGTCAAAAATGATTTAAAGGAAGGTTTAAATTACCTTTTTTATGGTTCTGATTGTTGACCTAGATTTATAAGCTTTCAGAGCATCTTCTTCTAGATGTTAAAAGGGGTCATAGCAAAACAGTTTTCAATTCAAACAGATTGAAAGCTAAGCAGCCACTTAATACTTGGTTAACACTTATAATACATTTTTCCATAGAAACAGTATAATAAGAGTGTGATTTGATATGCACTATAAAGGCAAGGGATAGCAACTATTACATAAGAGGTGTTTTTTTTTTTGAAGAACTTTTACTTTTTAAGAAATATTTTCTTTTTAATTATTATGGATATATAATAATTGTGTATATTTATAGGGTACATGTGATGTTTTGATACAGGCATACAATGTATATTAATTAAATCAGGGTAATTGGGGTATCCATCACTTCATTTGAATTTTGCTACAAAAACTACCTTGGCTTTACTCCACCATAAATTTCTACTACTTGAAAACCTTGTACATAAAACAGTGTCTGGCAGATAATAGGTAGGCGCTCAATAAATATTTGCTAAATAAATGTTTACTACAAAAAAAGGACCAAGTCAGTTACACTGAACTACAGCTCCAATTACCTTGCTTTGCCTTTTATTTAGATTGTTAAGGAAGTAGTCAATTGACTAATTGAACATATACAATGGACCATACTATGATACTCATTCCTAAAAAGGAGTTGCAATCTAATGAGAGAAGAGACAAAATAATACTACCTGGTACTTAGTAGGAAATAATATAATTAAAAAGAAATAGATGAAAATATAATGCTGAATATATTGAGCATGACTTAGAGTTTCCTAAGTTCAAAATTATTCCTACTCATTTTTAGATGTAAGTAAATAGATTTAATGCCTACTTTACCGGCATTGAAATGAATACTACAAAACTTTTTTTTTTTCTTTAACCAAGGACTAAAGAAACTTCAAATGTCTAGTATTTCTGTAGTTGTAGAGAAGATTCTGTAGTATTTCTGTAGAGAAGATTCGTCGTGTTGTTTATGAATATAGTTTGTCTTTAACAGGAAAGAGATTTTAAAATTCAAAGTCAAGGGGCCAGTGTCCCTCCTGCCTTTAATGCCATAACTCAAAAGTGCTTAAGCTCAAGCCTTACCAACTGCAGTCATAACGGTTTGCATCAGAGTCCTGGCAGGACACAGACAGTACACTCAAAAGAATCTATTAACAAAGACATGGCAACATTAAAGAAAACTCACAGGGATAGTTAAAGATCCTGCACAAGCAACAACTACTATCTCTGGGCTTAAAGGGATAGAGGGATGGAGCAGTTATAACACCAGAGACCAGTGAGACTTGTAGCTACAGGAAAGAGCCTCTTGAAAGGAGCTTTGGCTTTATCAGGAGAAACAAGAGGGGACTAAATACCTTGAACTTGCTTTCCCCCAGCCCTCTGATCATACCTTTAGTATTGCAGTCTATAAATGTCAGCCTCTCAGGACACAAAGCAAGAAGAAAGAGAAAACTAAGGGACGAATGAAGACTATCCAGGACTGGCCTGGCAGAGCGGAGGAAGGAGCTGGGACTAGAGAGAGCATGGCTAAAGAAGCTCCCTAGGCTATGGGGTTGGCAGCCAACTCAACAGCCAGGCAGCGGGTGTGAAGTACCATGTCTAATGACATCCAGCAAACCTGAGTTTCCTTTGGGCTGCTTCGGAGATTCAATCAAGCAAATGTAGCAAAGCAGGGGGAGTCCATGTAGCACATGGAACCTGAGACTTAATTTAGTTACAGTGATGAAAGCAACTGGGAATGAAGCAGACCTGATCCATGCTCCACTGCTGGGGCACACAGTAATGATGCTCCCGCACACTGGACTTAGGGGTAGGGATCCAGGCTCACAGAGAACCGGCTTGCTAAAGGGAGAAGCTACCCAAGTAAAAGGCACTAGCAAAATTATATGGAAAAGGTTCATCAGAAAGTAGGAATTCAGTAAGCACATAGACTTCCAGGGCTCAGCTGAGGCTCAGTAGATATTGGATATACCACAGGTGAATGGAAACTGCTGAAATGCACCCTGCCTTAACCAAAATATAAGTAGTTCCAGCACCTATTCAGAATGGAACTTGCAGGGGGACGGTGCCAGTGATCAGGGTTAGAAAAGGAGAGGCTGGCAGTGAAGCAATCCCGACAGTATGATTTCATGACATTATATTTTGTACTTTTTTAATTACTAAAGTAATACATGAATATTTCTTACAATAAAAAGCAAATATAGACCTATATAGAGTAAAAGAGAAATCTTACTTTAACATCATTTCTAATAGATGTATGTGTGTGTAACCATTTTGTACTTTAATGTTTTTTATAGAGAGAGTGCTTAATTTTTATGTAGTCAACACTGTCACTATGTTTTAACAGCTTGTATTTTTTCACTTACCAAATAACATATTTGAGAACTTTTGACAGAAATACAAAACAAAAAACAAACAAAAACAAAAAAGCTTTGTTTAAAATATATATAGCAAATTGTAATTCTTGTATAAACACTTGCTTTTTATACTTGACATTGCTTAAAGAAATTTAAAACTTTTATATAGACAGCTCTATCAATATTTTCTGTGATAATTTAATTACGAAATACTTCCCCTCTATCCAAATTTATAAGAAATATTATCCTGCATTTTTTACTTTTAAAATTTTGTACACATAAATATTCAATCTGTATAGAATTCTTATGGATAGTATAAAGTATTATAGAAAATACAATTCTCATCAAATCCATTTGAAACACTTCACCTTCCAATTTAAATAGCCACATGATTAACCATTAAGTTCACACATACACATGGATCTATTTCTTAACTTAATTCTACTTCTTTAATCAATGTAGTTAAATTCTTTTTGAGTTAGTATTACTTGACTATAATTTAATTACTGTCTTTATTTTTTTTTGTACCACATCCAGTATTAGTATCAGAGTTATGCAACTCTTCTAAAGTGACTGTATAAGATTTCTATACATCTCTGTGTTCTGAAGCAGTTACCAAAGAACAGAAATTATCTCCCCTTGAACACAACATGTACAACAATACTGGTAGAATATTTTAAAATGTATAGGGTAAGTTTCTTTTTAGAGTGCTTTTCAAAATCACTTTGGCTAAAGTTTTTTCCAAATAAATTTTAAAACCAGATTACAGAAAAATTCCCACTGGGATCCTTAATACATCACTCATTGAATGATGAATAGCCTAATTTGGGGGAAATTGAATTTATTTCTACAAATTTTATCTTCCCATTCAATAACTTAGTAGTCTCTCCATCAATTCAGAACTTCAATCCAGCCAAGAACACAGAATTTCTTTCCATTAATTTGGGTCCTTTTATGTTCTTCGATAAGTTTGATTCTTACAGGTCTTGCATACTTCTTTTAAGCTCACTTCTCAAGGCTTCATAGTTTTTGTTACCATTCTAGATATATTATTTTCCCTTTTATATTTCCTGATTGTTTTTTTATCCTAAATAGAAAAGTTATGGGTTAAGTTTATCAACACTCTGACTGCCTTCCTTTTATTAGGTCTAATAGATTTTAGTTGATTGTATTGGATATTATCTGTCTTTAGGCAGTTATGGGAGTTGGAAATAAGAATAGCTTTATGTCTTAAGTTCATTATTTTTAAATCGTATCAGTGTTTATTTTCATAGCATTGGATTGGATTTCTAGAACAATATTTAGGCGAAGCAGTATTTGAGTGCTGTTGTCTGCTTCAGTGGGCATGTTTCTAGTATTTCATTATTAGGGAACATATTTGTTATGGGTAACTGAATATTCCTTTTATTATCAGGTTAAAAAATTTCTATTTGTAACTTGCCAAGCAATAGGTTTGTTTTTATATTTGCTTATTTATTTTATTAATAATTGAGTATTAGAAATATATGAAAGTTTTTGTATAATTTGAAAAAAGTCTCAGAATTTTTCCTCCTTTATCTTTTAATGTAGCAAGTTATATTAATAGTTTTTCTAATCTTCAGTCATACTTGCAATCCTGGATTAAACACTACTGAGTCATAATAATTTTTAATTAAAAATTTTATGGAGCATATTGTAGATTCATATGCCGTTGTAAGGAATAATAGAGACCTACATACACTTTACCCAATTTCCATCAATAGTAATATTTGCAAACTTACAGGATAATATCAGAACTCGTTATTGACTCTGATACAAGCAATACCAGATTTCCCATTTTGCTTGTAGTCATTTGTGTGTGTTTGTGTGCACACATTTAGTTCTATACAATTTTATCACATGTGTGGGTTTGTGTATCCACCATGACAATAAACATATTGCAGTTCCATCATTACAAGAACCAAACTGTTTGTCCTTTTATCACTATGCCAACCTCCTTCTCTTAACCCCACCTCACCCCTGGTCCCTAACCCTGGAAACTGCTAATTTATACTTCATTTAGAAAATTGTGCCAGTTTAAGATGTTAGAGAAATTGACTGATAAAGCATGTGATCTTTTAGGATTGGCTTTTATCACTCAGAATAATCCTCTCAAGATTCATTCAAGTGTTTATGCGTATCCACATATCAATAGTTCATTCCTTCTTTTTTTCTTTTTTTTGCTGAGTATCATATGTGTGTACCATAGTTTGTTTAACTATCTACTGCTGAAAAACATGTGAACTGATTCCAGTGTTGGCTATTCAAATTAAGCTGCTAACCACATTCATGTACAGGTTTTGTACAAATATGTTTTAATTTCTCTGGGATAAACACCCGGAATAAAATTGATAGATGTGGTAACTGCATGTTTGGTTATGCCCTTGTCCATCTTCTAATTTGATTATTTGGGTTTTACTGTTGAGTTTTGACAGTTTTTAAAATATATTCGAATGTGTTCCCCCCTGGTTACTGCAGGTTCATGCCAGCCACGGTTTGCACCTCCATTGGGGTATAAGCTTTCTTATCCCGTATAAGGTCTTTGTCCACAGCTGGGTTATGCTTTACTTAACCTTAGTTATAGGTTTAGTAGCCAAGGGAAGAACTGAAAGAAGATCCACAGGGGAGCACATAGTGACTTGAGTTTAAAGAAATTTGGCATTTAAGCCGGGAACGGTGGCTCACGCTTGTAATCCTAGCACTCTGGGAGGCCAAAGCGGGATGATGGCTTGAGGTCTGGAGTTCAAGACCAGCCTGATCAAGAGTGAGACCTTGTCTCTACTAAAAATAGAAAAAATTAGCAGGGCAACTAAAAATAGAAACAAAAAATAGCTGGGAGTGTTGGCGTGCACCTGTGGTCCCAGCTACTCAGGAGGCTGAGGCAGGAGGATCACCTGACCCCAGGAGTTTGAGGTTGCTGTGAGCTAGGCTGATGCCACAGCATTCTAGCCTGGGCAAAAGAGCGAGACTTGGTCTCAAAAAAAAAAATAGATTTTTAGGAACATCATTTCAGATTTCCCCATCCCACCATCAAAGTCTTACTATTTTCCAAAGAGGGCCTGACCTTGATATAGCTGACCTTGCTTACTTTGGCATTTTAGAGAGCTAAGATACTCTATTAGTCAAGTGCTGGTCCTAGTCTCCATCTGTCTCTACCCTCCCAATATAGGAAATAAGGGTCTCTTTATATGTTACCAAGGAAATTCTCTTTCACATTTGGCTTTCAATTGCCAGTTAATCACTTGCAACCTGTCATTATCATTTTTTAGAGTTTTGTATTGCTTAGCAATAACAGTAATAACTATTCAATCTCATTGTTCTTATAGACACTCTATTTCTCATGCTTTTCAAAAGCTTGATACATTGTACCAGCTAATGCTTTTTCTCTCATAGGTGTATGAGCTCACATTCATCACTTTTGAAAATTTTTACAATTGGGCTACCACTTGTGCCAGGCACTATCTGTATTCTACCTACTACCAGTGATAGAAATGTCCTTGCCAGCTGGGTGGTGAGTAATCTAGTGGACAGATCCTGTATTACCTCCTCTTTCCTGAACCACTCCTGGCATCAATAATGGCAGTCTATTTTCTCCAGGAAGAAGACTCTGAGGCAGTTTATTGTTAAGGTTATTCATCATGAAGTGCCCTTGGGATCAACACCTATAAAAGAAGTGGGGAGGAAGCAGGATTAGGCAGTGGGAGAAGTTGAGCTATGAGACAGGCCAGTAGATTTATCCAGCCTCTCATAGAGACATAGAGTTAAAACAATTCAACAAAATTGTTCTGTAATTCAGCAAAATGTCTGGGCCCTTGTATCTCCACCTCAGTCAGTCTTTGGATGTGAAAGACAGGAGCTTGGGCAAGGGGCCTCTCTATAGCCAAGAGAAACCCCATGTGGGTAATCAACTGACGTCTGTTGATGGACAGCACTCCCAGAGGTGGGGCAAGCAAGAGTCCTTACTTGAAGAGAGATTAGGATGGTGCATCTCCATATCTTACACAAATGGATAAGTCTAAATGTAAGAGAGTAATCTCCACCCACCATGAGCCCTTGGCAAGGGTAGAGTTGTATAGTACCACACCACCATGAAGAATTGAAACAATCAATTTAATTTACTACACCTGTATTGGTAACAACTAACTGTGGATTATTCCTACCTTGAATAAAGGAAAATCTAATTTTCAATGTCAATGAAAAAGCACTACAAAAAAAACAAAAGAAAGGAAATATCATCTTTGACTCTATGCAGAGTATGACTAAAAATTATTAATTGAGGGATCTGGAAAGTAACTAGAAAACTAAGGGAATCAGACCTTCCACTTTCATGGAATCATGCTCTTTCTTCTTAGCCTTCCACCCAGTAGTGGGGAGCTGGAACTGGTTCATACTGGCTCCCATGAAATTTTCAGAAATTTTGCAAGTTGGTTGTTACATACAACCATTAATAAAAATTATATAAATTTATAATCAAATAAATTGTATTAAAAATCCAAGATTACAAATCCTCAAAACTCATACTTCCCAATAATTTTACATGTTTACTATTATCTATCTTTTTAAGATTACTCACACCTATTTTATCTGTTTGTTGGAAATATTCCATAATGGTGTTCTATTGCACATCTCTTCCCAACTCTGCATACATACAATGACATTACCTTGGGAGCTTGAAATCACCGAGAAAATTAACAAATAGCATGAAGGAGCTTGGTTTATTGTTTGTTGATTAGCTGCACTTAAGAAAGTGAAGGAGAAAATGCTAATAATTCAGATTAAATTTAAAAAATGTTCATTACATTGTGCATAGTACAAAAAGCTGAGCAAATATTCTTCCAGGATTTGAAAACCATTATCTGTTTCAGCAAAGAAATCATTCATGTCATTGACAAAACAGTCAGTTCCGACTTACATCTTTGTAGTTTCACATTCATCTTTCTTGTTATTATAAACAAATTACCAATCAACATGCATGTCAGGACTACACTCATTCATCAACTGCAACCAAAGTTTGGCTAGGGATACAAGAGTTTGGCAAAAAATCAGCAAAAGTATCTTGTGAGAATCAATTCCCTGTATGGACTTATAATAAAGAATAATGTATATTTTGTTTTTATTGGCAAATTGCATGCTAAACGTCCTCTTTATCAGGAACATTTATAATATACTCACATGTGTATATGCAGGCATACTTTTTTATTCAGTAACTTAGTTGTTAAACATTTACTAGCACATCCCTGCTACCATCCTATCCTAGATTTCCCTTTCACTTTACACCCATTTTATAACGCTTTGCTCTTGAGTGTAAGTCCTTTTAAGTATAAAAAAAGGATAATTGAAATATTGGTGTCAATATTTAAGATGTTTAATGAAGATACTATAAACTTCAGCAGTGCCTTTTGTCTTTCCTTGTCTTTTGCAAACCATGGTGTTAGAGTGTTCTATATTCTACCATATTAAAGAGGAGTGAAGCTAATTAAATATTTTCATATAATGGCCTCACCTTCTCTATCTCTTTACTGTGTCAAAAAATGCAATCCTCTTGATGTTGAGTTTCATGCTAGCAAAGAAATTATTATCAGTAAGAAATATTGAAGCTGACATGCCTTATTTCATTTAGGAAGCAAACTCATCAAGGATCCATTCTTTAACTGTCTTCAAATTCAGAAGTGAGGTGGTTGTCACAGTAAAATGTATTAACATATTTATTGAATTGAAAAATAAAACCAAACTTTTTCTGACAGAAAGTAAGTCTGATTTGGCTGACTGGCCAAATCAAAAAGAACTGGCTTTGCCAATTAGGTTTCATGACAGACATTTTCTAAAATTGAATAAGCTAACTCTGAAGTCCTAAGGGTTTTACAAAAGTATGTATAAGTGGCAATATAATAGCATTTTTTCCAAAATATTATATTGGTCAAGGTACATTTAAATTAATAATATTTCTTTTAAAAATTGTTCTTTATTTCAAAACATTAGAGGGGGAACAAATGTTTTTGTTACATAGATTGCTTTTACAATGCTTCAGTCAGGGCTATAAGTTTGCTCATCACCCCAATAATGTCCATTGTACCTGTTAGGTGGCTTTTTACCCCACTCCATCTCCCCCCTCTCCCCTTCTTGGTTTCCAACCATTTTTACTTCTTTTTGTGCCCATCAACTAGATCCAAATTATTAAAGAGTACATGTAGTGTTTGTTTTTCCATTCTTGAAATAGTTCACTGAGGATAATGGTCTCCAATTCCATCCAAATTGCTACAAAAGACATGAATGCATTTCTTTTTATGGCTGAGTAGTATTCCATAGTATATATTTATTATAATATTTACCACATTTTGTTAATCCACTCATGAATTGATGGGCATTTGGGTTGAGTCCACATCTTTGCAGTTGTGAACTAAAATAAAATTTTATATACACACAAACACACATACACACACACACACACACACAAGGTCTGTCCAGAAAGCATCCAGCCATTGTTAATAAAATAAGAACATAGTGCATGGCTGGATACTTTCTGGACAGCCCTCATATATTTGGATTTGCATAAGCTATCTAGATATAATTTTTAAATGGATTGTTTTGTTTTTATTGTAAAGAAACATACATATTTTGAGCATAAATAAAGGATAGAAAAATCATTTTAAAAGGATAATGAATAGTGTGTGAGTATTGAAAGCTTTTTCTATTAGAACAAATACTAAGAAAAGTAAAATGAAAATAGGGGTAAAGGACAAAAAAATGATGTAACTGATTAAGAAGAGTTTGTTCATGTGTTTTTACATAGATAATGTGGCAATATCAAATCACTATGAAAGATTGCACTGGAGACATTTTAAGAAAATGTAATAATTTTATTTTAAGATGTTAAGTTTAAAAAATGTGTAAGGGATATTTTTCACAATTCTTTGAGGTGGTATGTGATTAGCAAAGAATTGAAGGTCACTAACCTAAAATATCTGAAAGGAGGAGAGTCATGAGGTGATTACAATTTAATAAATAATGAAACTAATGTGGTTTTCTTTGAAAAACAATACTTGGTGAGCCAGAGATTCTTTGGTAATTTAATTGTGCCATTCTGAGGGACGAAATGACAGAAAAACCTGGCAGCTCATTTACTACCCAGGAACTTCTCTAAAAGGTATCCAAGGAAATATTAATATTACTAATATGTTGAAAATTTAGAGAAAAGTAGCTTTCTGATACAACTAGCCTGTTTTGTTTAATTAAATCACGGAAAATTGTGAGAGGTTTAAAATTGACTTAAATGCTTTTGGGATTGGGCAGCGTGATAGCAGTTGAAATGGCAGTTGGATAAGTGGAAGGTAATTGCACATTGTCAGAAAAAAGTCTCTGATTCTGACTGGAAATAGATTCCCTTTGAAAATATGCACTAACCCGTGCTCTGATTTAAGTGGTTCTCTCAAATGTAAGAATTCTTAGTAAACAGCATTTTTCTCCAACTCTGACGATGGCTAAGCACAGTCAGATATACTACATGTAATTCTACTATTTTTAAATGTTTCTTTTACCTCCTTTTTAGGAATCATTCTGGAATGCAAAAACTAGGTTGAGTCTAAATGCATTTTCATGCCCTTGGGAAACTTGTACTCAGACAGGAGTACTGGGATGTGTTATTATAAAAAGAAAAAGGAACTGGAGAGGAAGATAAAAGAAGACTCATTGCAACATCAGAACACATACTTGAGGAAGAACATAACAGAAATAACTCTTTATTAAAGTCTTTCTTATATATGCCTCAATACCATAGTCATAATTTACTGGTTCCTTTGGAATCAAGACACTACACCAATTCATTTTGCCTATCACTCAGCCATGCAAGTAAGTATTAAATAAAACAAATCAAATGGATGCTTTTGGTAATTATTATTATTAGACAACTAAAAGAGCACTCTATTCTCTCTAGAAAAAATTTGAACTTAAATGTACTAGGCTCCTAGGTTTTTCTATAGTTTGGTTTAGATCTTGGAGGAAATTATTTGTAATAGGTCAGAAGTTTCCATTATTCCACACGTTCATTCATTCATTCGACAAAATTTATTGAGTTTCTCTATGTGTTAATTCATATGTAAAGTGCTAATTATTAAGAATAAAAATAAACGTGACCCTGCCCTCATGAAACTTGCAATCAGGTGGAAGAGACTAATATCAAGAAAGCAAAGGCAAGTACAAGCATATAATTACAAATTGCAGTAAGTGCTATGAAGCAAATACACAGTGAAAGGACCTATCTAGATATGATGCTCAGGGAAAACACTGAAAGAGTTTCATGTAAGCCCAAACCTGAATTACCAGAAGGAATCAGCAAGTGCTCAAACAATTAAAACAAGACTAGTGTGGTCAGGACTTGATGGTTACAGGAAATATGTGAAGGTTGAGAGTGTAGTAGACAGAGACCAGCTTTTACATGGCTCATTAAGAAGTATGGGTTTTAGTTAAAGAGTACTGAGATATCATTAAAAGAATTTTTAAAAGAAGGGCAAAATACTCAGAATTGTGTTTCAAAAGTATTTCTCTGCTAGAATTATGAAGAATTTTGGACAGGCTTTTATTCGGTTAGTATAGTAGATAAAATGTCATGATATACCCGTACAGTATAAAATATGGATAAAACATAATTTTTAATGCATTCTGGGCTCACAGGAAGTAAAAGAAATCCTAAGGTCAGAAAAATTGGAATGAAAAAGAGTTGAAGCTGGAAAGAGTAGCAGGGAATGGAAAACTAACCTAGATATGGTGAGAGCCACTAGATAAGTTAAGAGTGCCTACAAAAATGGGGGTGTTTCACATATCTCTGAAATTCACATAATCTGCTATCTCAAGGGAGAAGATTAAAGTAAATCAAGAGATCCTGGATTGGTAACATAGCCTGTTATTCAGCAAGGAAAAAGAAACAGAGAACCTCTCTGTTTTAAATTCCCTTGTTTTAGACCAGGTACAGTGGCTCATGCCTGTAATCCTAGCACTCTGGGAGGCCGAGGCAGGAGGATCACAGATCGAGACCAGCCTGCGCAAGAGTGAGACCCTGTCTCTACTGAAAATAGAAAAATTAGCCGGACGTAGTGGTGCTCATCTGTAGTCCCAGCTACTCAAGAGGCTGAGGCAAGAAAATGGCTTGAGCCCAGGAGTTTGAGGTTGCTGTGAGCTAGGCTGATGCCATAGCACTCTAACCCGGGCAACAGAGTGAGACTCTGTCTAAAAAAAAAAAAATCCTCCCTGTATGCCTACAGTTAGAAAAACTAAAATCCCAAATCCATGCTTCCCAATTTCTTTTTCTCCTCTGTCTCCAACAGAAGCGTTTGCTGCAAACGTGGAGCACACGTGGAGCTGGGTATCCTTCAGAATGGAGCTATTAAAGAAAAAAATTGTTCAATGACATCTGTTAAAGCACGGGAAGAAAGACTTTATGTAGGACCATCGCGCAATGGGTGTGGGGACCACTGCAATGGGATTTTGCAGTGGGAGAGAAAGATTGGGCTCAACACCACTAATACAGCATTGGCAAGTGGGAATTTACAGCCAAGGAACAGGGTAGGAGATCAGTGGATAGAAAATTACTAAGAGAACACATCAGAGGTAAGGGGGTTCTAGATAAGTCAACCTAACAGGATTCTTGCCCACGACAGGCTGGAGAGACTAGACATCACCTAGCGGATGGTGAAGAATGAAGAACCTGATCAGAGGTTGATAGAGGGTGATCAGATATCAAGGATGGGGGGGTTCATGCTAAGCTGATTTAGCAGGGTTTTTTGTTAATACTGGATTTTAAAAGCAAGTGCACCAATGGACCTAGGAGAAGTCTCAGGATCCTGACTAAAGGTTGGCCAAGCAAAGAATCTGTCAGGGGATGACCTCAGAAGTCAAACTAGTTCAGAACCAAGACTCTCTCTAGAGCCTACAATGTAAAGTTTAAGAGTTAATGGAACTCCATAGCCTCTAAATAGAAAAAACAAGCCAATCCCCAAGTCCTAGGATACTTATTCCAGGTAGAGTATTATTCCCTGATTGCAGGGTTGCTATCAGAAAAAGAGAGAGGGAGGAAGAGAAGTATATCTTGGTTTCAGCCTCACCAGCAATTGTCCAGAATCCATGACCTAAGAATTTAAACTCAAATGGGAGAAATCACTACAAAAGGTTAATTTTGGCACTATGTCTTATAGTACAATTTGGAAGATCTACATCTTTACAAACTCCTTCCCCAAAGTGTAGGGAAAGACACAATTAAGATATGATTTCCTCATTTCCATGAAGTTTAGAAGTTTGCAATGATGGCAGCCCTAGTCACCAGATCTTATCTGGAGCACCTTTGTTTCTCATCCAATGTATTCCAGGTATCTTAATTTCCATTCCCCTTGTATGGACTTTTTTAGAGTACCTACCACACTACTGAATTGAATGGGAGTTCTGTCTGTAACATAACCTATACAAGTTCCTAGGAGCAAATGTCTTGGGTCCAAAGCTTCTGGGAAGTTCCCGTTACCATTCACAATGGAACTGCTTAAACCTATGGAATCTGGCACCTATAGAAGTTTTCTCTCTCATATGTAGTTAACAAATCTAGAGCCAACATGCAAATACATCTTGAAATTTGGAAAAGTCATGAATTTAAGTTCAATCTCTTCACAGATCTGAAGGAAGATCAAGAAGACACAAAAAACATAACAAAATTTAAAGCAACTCATCTACAGCATCTACCTAGGCCTGGAACTAATAATTTAAATGTAGATTCTCATATGCTAATGGATTTTAGATGCTCTTTCAACTTAAACTCTCTGCCTATAGAGCTGGTTGAGAAACATAGTAACAGAAACACAGAAACACAGTAATGGCAAAAATTGTTCAGGATCCTAATGTCATAGATGTTTACCTGGAAAGACTCTCTTTTTCTCAAAGTTGAAGCTTTGTCTCAGATACACCTGCTTACTAAAGCCCCCACAGCCCCGTCCATGTACAGCTTGAGTGTACGGATAGGCTAAGCTGCCCCAGCCCACACCTTACAGAACCCTATCTGATAACAGCCTGTCCTTTGCTGAGGGTAGTGTGGCCAGCATGTGCTGAAGTCCTATTGTCAAAGCCAGGTGATGCCATACCTCTGCTAAGGTCTTTGGCCTCCAGACATTACTCACCTGCGGTCTGCAGCTTCCTTCAGGTACACACTTTTACTAAAGAGAAGCTATGCCCTTGTGGTACTTAAAGTAATTTCTTCCCCACAGCTATTTTTCAGCCGGACTCCTTAGCTGCAGTATGTTTCTTTATGTAAATAACTATTAAATATTTCCCCACATAAAAAAACAAACAAAACCCCACAAACTATAAAACTACTATGTCTGCTGTGACCTTTAAAACAAAGCAAGTAACATGTAATCTAAGGTTCATTTACTCTCATCTGAAGAATTAAAAGCCATCTACATATCTGTAAAAACTGGCCACCTTAGCTGTTAATGATATGGTCTCTAAAAACTACCAAACTCAAAAAACAGCATGGTCTATATTTAATAAAATACCATCAATGTTTGAAGTCACCCACCTTGATTTACCATAAGTCTAATTTGTATTTTATTCTTCCAAAAATTTTTGAACAGCTTCTTTCTCAACATTCCTGGCACCATGATCTAGATCAGGAGTCAGCAAACATTATTTTATAAAGGGCTGGCTGGACAGTAAATGTTTTAGGCTTTGCAAGCTACATAGGGTCTCTGTTGCATATTTGTCTTTTTTTTTTATATGCAACCTTTATAAAACACAAACAGGCTGTGGGCCAAATTTAAGCCATGGGCCAGGTTGCCAAACCCTGTTCTAGATGTTGAGGTCTTAGAGGTCACAGTCACAAAGCTGAAAGCCTTCCCAAACCCCAGAGGAGCAGTTGTCATCTGGAAGAGCAAGAGGCTGCCATTAACACTGATGGGAAGGAAATGAGCCATTGACAGCACATGCTCTCTACAGACAGGTGGTGTCTCAAAGGAAATCAGAGCAATGGGTTAAATCACTATAGGTTTCCCCCACGGGGCAGGACCTGGGTTCTAAATAGTTAGAGCATACATGCTTCTTCAGTACAGCCAAGTGCACTTCCCAGATAGAAAAAAGGAAGGAGCTGAGCTACGCATGCTCTGATGACTGAACTCAACAATCACACCTGAGAAAAAACAAGGGAGGGTAGAAAGAGGCCAGTAGTTACACTCATAGGAAAAAAAAATTAGGACTAACAACTTTCCCAATTTTAAATAATACTCAATAAAGCTATCGATCAGCTCCATTTCCTAATTTTTTGTTCATAAAATTATTATAAATTGTAACAATTTTATTTGTCCATGTTTTGTTTTGTTTTGATTTGTTTTGTTTTGTCTGTCTCCCCTTTAGAATACAGATCTCTTGAGGGCAAGGATCAAGTCCATCTTATGCATTGTTATATCCTAAAACATTGATGAGATTTTTAGCACTATGCCTGCCGCATAGTAAATCTTCGCAAAAGGGGAAAGTGAGAGATAGCATAGGTTTTGGGGTGGAGGTGTGGAGGGGAAATCAAGAGTTTTGAATATTGTCTCAGTCCTTTAGGCAGCTATAACAAAATACCTTAGACTGGGTAATTTATAAATGACAGAAATTTATTGCTCATAGTTCTGAAGTCTAGAAGTCCAAGATCAATGCACCAGCAAACTCAGCGGCTTTAAAGATGATGCCTTTTAGCTGTGTCTTCACATGGTAGAAGAGATGAATAAGCTTCCTTACACTTCTTTTATAAGGTCACCAATCCCATCCATGAGGGATTAACCCTCATGGCAGGGATCCTCAAACTTTTTAAACAGGGGGCCAGTTCACTGTCCCTCAGACCGTTGGAGAGCCAGACTATAGTTTTAAAAAAACTCTGAACAAATTCCTATGCACACCGCACATATATTTTTGGAAGTAAAAAAACAAATGGGCAAAAACACCCACATGTGGCCCGCGGGCCATAGTTTGAGGATGCCTGCCTCATGGTGTAATCATCTCCTAAAGATCACATCTCTTAATATCTGCACATTGGGGTTTGAGGTTATATTTATGAATCTGGAGGGGGGAAGACATAAATATTCAGGCCATAGAAGATATGTTAAATTTAAAACACCTGGAACATGCAGCTGTAATGATGTGAAATAGACAATTAGAATCAGTTTTGGAACAAGATGAAAGATTTGGACTGGAGTTATAAATTCAAGAGTCATCAACATTGAGATGGGATTTTATTGGTGAAATATACATGGACCTGCTAATACCTTGAGGAACTATACAGTTTTAAGTTAGGTGCAGGGTGAGCAAGAAAAGTTGGGAATGAGTGATTGGAAAGTTAGTAGGAAAATCAGGATGTTGCAATGCAGAGGAAACCAAAAAAGAGAGGGCAGATTCAAAATTGGATAGTGCTGATAGCTGTGTTTATTGCTGCTGAGAGGTCAGATAGGATGAAAACATATAACAGAAATAATTTGATTTAGCAATATGGAAGTCATTGGCAGGGCAGCTTTAGTAGAGTGCAGAGCACTTATGTGTAAATGTAGTTTGGTAATTTGGAAATATGGAGCTCTTTGGTAGATCAATGTTTGTGAGTCTGTGAAAAATAGGCAGGAAAGAATAAAGAGAAATGAATCTGACCATTTAATCATGGAAAAATATCTTTGCCTTGTGCCATAGGCTAAATATCAGTGTCTCCCCAAAATTCATAGATTGAAATCTAATCCCAGTGTGATGTTATTTGGAGACGGGACCTCTGAAAGGTGATTAGGCCACGAGGGCAGAGCGCTTATGAATGGGATAAGTGTTCTTATAAAAGGGACCCCAGAAGTATATCCTGCCCCTTTTGCCATGTGAGGACACAGTGAGAAGACAGCCATTTAGAAACCAAGAAATGAATCCTCAGCAGACACCAAATCTGTTGGTGCCCTGATTTTCCAGCCTCCTTCAGAACTGTGAAAAACAAATTTCTGTTGATTTTAAACCACTCAGTTTATGGTATTTTGTTATAGCAGGCCAGACTAAGATACCTTGCATTAACTTTCAGAGACTTATTAAAATTTTATCTAAAATTTAAAACTACAACAATAAAGGAATTTACCTAGAATTGCATCTAGAAATTTTTGTTTTTAGGTCTGTGCTTAGTTTCTGAGGAAAGAGCCATGGCCACATCTCTGAATGCCAGACCTCAGTTCACTGCAAAGGATAAAGATAATCTATTAAACTTGTTATAGCTAGCAGTTAACAGGTTTAATTTTAGAGGCACATGTTTACAAAGGCCTGGTTGATTTTGTAAGGACCAACAACTGTATCAGATACAGAAGTTCAGGTAATAAGAGTTATCAAGTTTCATGCTTCAGGGCATAATCTGGTTGTCTGTAAGGCTGAAGAAGGAATTTTTGTCTCTGTTTCTTGCTTTATGTATATCAATATATACTTGGGGAAACACAGCAGAAGGGCTGAATAAAGAGGCAACAAGGTTCACATTCTCAGAAATGTGAGGTTTGATCATTGCAGGAGTCAAGATGCTGAACCATCTGCTATAATAGAGTTGTGATTTATAAGATGAGAATTAATATGTTGAAATATGCAGCACTAAATTTTCAAAGAAAACAAACATATAGCATTGTACAATCACTTTTAAAAATTTGCACATTAATAAAATTTTTAAAGCAACATGAATATTGAGAATCAATAATCCCTTCCCACTATGGTAGTTTCTTAGCTACAAATGTGCAGTGAGGTTATCATTGATTAGTTTCAGGTAAACATTAAGATTGTATGGCAATATAAAAGTCAACTAAGTAAATCAAATTAGAAGAAATGAAAACAAAAATTGAATTTGTCACATGTCCACACAGATACCTGAAATATGTATAGCTTTTTTATCTAAAATTCTCATTTTTTCTATAAGCAATTACATTAAAGATGATAATATAGATTATGAAGACATTAATTAATGCCATAAATCTTATTAACATGGCTATTGTTTGAAGGTTTTATAAAATATTTACTTGTAACTTTTTATTAGACTGCCAATATTCAACATTTCTAACCACTGCATCACTTTAACCTATTTTCCCACTGTGAAAAGCACATTTGCATGTGTGTACATATTCCTGACCTTTAGTGAAATGAAAAGAGATTGACCGAATATTTGAGGTATTGGAGCTGCCGTTTCATCCAACCAATTAATGAACCTGTGCTTTCCACTTGGAAGGCCAGAAATGAAATCTTATTGACACTGTGTAGGTGGAAAAATGGATTATAGTGGTTTGAAGTGTATAAATTAGCAATGCACTTTGACATACAAAAGAGAAATATGAATAACAATTTTAAGTTGACTGACAAATCAATAATTACCATAATAATCTTGGAATATAAAAGAATAAAAATATAAATATACAAGAGAGATATATGTCCTCTTGTCTTCCTCCTACCTAATCAATTCTTCCCTTTAACAAATGATTATCATTTGAAACCATGAGAATCCAAGGCATTGTGAGAGAGATGATATATTAAACAAATGTTTAGTGATTTCAAGGATGTTCTCATATACCAATTGGGCCTTTGTATGCCTTTTTAAAAGAAATGTCTATTCAGGTCCTTTGCTCATTTTTATGTGGGTTATTTGTTTTCTTATTATTGAGTTGTTTGAGTTCCTTATATATTTTAGATATAAACCTCTTATCAGATGACTATACGGTTTATAAATATTTTCTCTAGGTTATCTCTTCATTCTGTTGATTTTTTCATTTGCTGTGCAGATCTCTTCAGTTTGATCCAATATCATTTGTCTATTTTGCTTTTGTTGACTGTGTTTTTGTGGTGATATCCAAAAAAATGTCATTGCCCAGATCAATGTCATGGAGCTTTTCCCTGTTTCTACAAATAGTTTTACAGCTTTAAGTCTCACATTTAAGTCTTTAATTCACTTTGAGTAGTGTTTGTATATGGTGTGTGATAAAGTTTCAATTTCATTGTTCTGCATGTGGATAGCCAATTTTCCTAATACCATTTACTGAGAAGACTATCTTTTTTCTCTATTGTGTGTTCTTGGCACCCCTGTTGGAAATCACTTGACCATAAGTTTGTGAGTTTATTACTTGGTTCTCTATTCAGTTCCACTGGTCTATATGGCTGTTCTTATATCAGTACCATATTGTTTTGTTTAGTATACCTTTATAGTATATTTTGAAATCAGAAAATGTGATGCTTCCAACTTTGTTCTTCTTGCTCAAGATTATTTTTAGGTATTTGGGTTTTTTTGTTGTTTCATCTGGATTTTAGAATTGTTTTTCTAATTTTGTGAAAATTGGCCCTGTGAGTTTGATAGAAATTGCATTGAGTTTGTAAATCACATTGGTGAGTATGAACATTTTAATAATATGAATTCTTCCAATATGTGAACATGAGTTATCTTTCCATTTACTTGTGCCTTCAGGTTTTTAAGCAATGTTTTATAGTGTTCAGTGTACATATATTTTACTTTCTTGGTCAAATTTATTGCTAAGTATTTTATTGTTTTTGATACCATTGCAAACAGAACTGTTTAAATTCTTTTTCAGATAATTACTTGTTGGTGTATAAAATACAACTGATTTTTGTATATTGTAAATTTACTGAGTTAATTATTAGTTCTAACACCTTTTGGTGGAGTCTTCAGGGCTTTTCTATGTAAGATTGTGTCATCTGAAAACAGACAGGTTTACTTCTTGCTTTCCAATAAAAATGCTTTCCATTCCTTTTTTTTTTTTTTTACCTAACTGCCCTGGCTAAAATTTCAAGTACTATGTTGAATAGAATTGGCAAGAGTGGGCATATTTTTCTTATTCCTGATCTCAGAGGAAGAGTTTTTGATTGCTCAACACTGAATATGATGTTAGCTGTGAGATTGCCATGTGCAGCTTGCTATGGTTTGGATGTGGTTTGTCCCTGACAAAACTTGTGGTAAAATGTGATACCTGATGTTAGAGTTTGGGGAAGTGGGGCCTAGTGAGAGGTGTTTGAGTCATGAATGTGGATCTCTCATAAAAGATTAATGCCATCTATCCACAGAGAATGAGTTCTTCTTAGTTTCTATGAGAGTGGTTTGTTAAAAAGAATTTGGCTTCCTTAGTT
Source organism: Microcebus murinus (assembly GCF_040939455.1). Classification (NCBI taxonomy): domain Eukaryota; kingdom Metazoa; phylum Chordata; class Mammalia; order Primates; family Cheirogaleidae; genus Microcebus; species Microcebus murinus. Next base: position 53,675,185 of record NC_134118.1, read on the forward strand.
TCTCTCTCTTGCTTCCTGTCTCACCATGTGATCTCTCTGCACATGCCTCCTTCCCTTTTGCTTTCTGCCATGAGTTGAAGCAGCCTGTGGCTCTGACCAGATGTAGATGCCCAATCTTAAATCTTCCAGCCACCAGAATCACAAGTCAGATAAATCTTTTTTCTTTATAAATTACCCAGATTCAGGTATTCTGTTATAGTAATACAAAACAGACTAAAGCTTAGCATTTATGGTGTTCAGGTATAGTTTAAGTTCCACATTTTTGTACATTTTTCAATCTTCCTCCTATTATTCATATTAGTTTTATACCAGTGTGGTGAGAAAAGGTGCTTGATATGATTTCAATCTCCTCAGATTTCTTAAGACTTGTTTTGTGACCTAACATATGACCCATCTTAGAAAATGCTGCCCATGCACCTCAGAAAATTGTGTATTGTGCTATTATTGGATTACATATTCTGTACATTTTGATAGATCAATTTGGTCTATAATGTTGCTTAAGTCCAACATTTCCATATTGATTTTCCGTCTAGATGATCTATCCTTTGTTGAAAGTGTGGTATTGAAGTTGCCTACTATTATTGTATTACTGTCTATTTCTTCCTTCATATCTGTTAAAATTTGCTTTATATATATATAGGGTCTCTAATGTTGGGTGCATATATATTTATAATTATAGGTCAAGCACAGTGGCTCATGACTATAATCCTAGCACTTTGGGCAGTTGAGGTGGGAGGATTGCTTAAGGCCAAGAGTTCAAGACAAACCTTAGTAACATAGGGAGACCTCTTCTCTACAAAAAAAAACAAAAACAAAAACAAAAAAAACAGAAAAATTAGCTGGGTGTGAGACAGGGGCAGGAGAATCTCTTGAGCCCAGGAGTTTGAAGTTACAGTGAGCTATGATGATACTACTGCACACTAGCCCAGGCAATAGAACTAGACCCTGTTTCAAAAAGAAATTATATCTTCCTGGTGAATTGATCATTTTATCATCACATAATGACCTTCTTTGTTTTTTGTGCAGTTTTTAACTTAAAGTCTATTTTGTCTGATATAAGAATAGCCACTCCTGCTTTCTTTGGTTACTGTTGGCATGGGATAAATTTTAACCCTTTGCTTTTGGTGTGCATATTTCCCATATTTCCTTAAAGCTAAAGTGAATCCCTTGTAGGTAGCATATAGTTGGATCTTATTTCTTCATTAATTCAGTCATTGCATATTATTGGAGAATTTAATAAATTTACATTTAAAATAATTATTAATAAGTGAGAATTTATTATTGCGATTTTGTTCCATGTTCTCTGGTTGTTTTTTAGTTCTTTTGTTCCTTTCTTTCTCTCTTGCTGTCTTTCTTTGTGATTTTATGATTTTTTATAATGTATGCTTTGACTGCTCTCTTTTTATATTTTGTGTTTCTACTCCAGGTATAGTGTTTATGTTTACCATGAAGCTTACATACAATATTTCATAGTTATAGCAGTCTGTTTTAAGCTAATAACAACCTAACTTCAATCACATACAGAAACTCTACTTTTACTTATGTCCAACCACATGCACACTTTATGTCATTGATGTTACAATTTACATATTTTATATTGTACAACTATTAATAAATTATCATAGTAATGTTTTTAATACTTTGATATTTAACTTTTACACTAGAGTTGATAATAATTTATGCATCACCACTACAGTATTAGAAGTTTCTATAATTGAGATAATACTTACCTTTTCCAATGAGTTTTATTCTTTCATATACCTTCATGCTACTAATTAGCATCCTTCAGTTTAAAGAACTCTTTTTAGCATTTTTTGCAAGGAAGGTCTAGTGGTAATGAACTCCTTCAATTTTTATTTGTCAAAGAAGTCTTTGTTGCTCCCTCATTTCTGAAGAATAGCTTTACTGAGTATAGCATTTTTTGTTGGCAGTTTTTTTCTCTCTGCACTTTGAATATATCATCCCAATCTATACCGGTCTGCTAGGTTTCTGCTGAGCAATCCACTAACAGTCTTGTAGATGTTCCCTTGTATGTGACAAATCACTTTTGTTACTTTCAAAATTCATTTCTTGTCTTTGACTTTTGACAACTTGATTGTAATGTACCTCGGTGTATTTGTCTTTAAATACAACCTATTTGGAGTCCTTTGAGCTTTCTGAATCTAAATACCTATTTTCCACTACAGATTTGGGATTTGTTCAGCCATTATTTCTTTAAATAGCCTTTCTTCCCCTTTCTCTCTCTCTTCTCCTTCCAGTACTTGCATATATTGTTTTGCTTGGTGAAGTCTCATCTGCTCCTTAAGCAATTTTTATTCTTTTGCTCCTCTGATTGGATAATTTCAAATGATCTGTTTTCAAGTTCACTGATTCTTTTTCCTGCTTTATCAAATTTGCCTTTGATTCCCTGTAGCATATTTTTCTATTTATTGTAATCTTCAGCTTCAGTATCTCTGGTTCTTTTTTATCATTTCTTTTTGTTAACATTCTCATTTTATTTATATATTATTTTATTGATTTAATTTGGTTATTTTATTTGTGTTTTTTTTTGTAACATTCTAAGTTTATTTAAGACAATTATTTTGAATTTGGGGTGAGCTATTTACAGATCTCCATTTCTTTTTGGTTGGCCACTAAATATTTGTTTCTTTCCTTAACTGTGTCATGTTGTCTTGTGATTCTTTATGTTTTTGATTGCTTGCTTTGCTGTCTGTACATTTCAAGAAGCATCTACTTCTGCCAATATGTATGGACCAGTTTTGACCAGGAGAGATTTTTCTCCAGTCTTCAGTACTTGATATGAAGCAAGTTAGAGTCCAGCCCCTCAATTAGCCACACTGTAGGACTAGGGACAAGCCCCCTTCACATCATTTCCTCTCTACTGGAGGAAAGCCTTAGTGCTATGCTTAGTTCCCTTTCTCATATAGCAGTATCAGCTATAAAAGTACATCTGCCCCCTTTTGTTTGTTGCTGGCTCTCCCACGGGACCAAGCTCCATGGAGAGAAACTAGCTCCATGGAGGGTGCTAGGGGTAGGGATCCTTTACTTTCTTCCCTCCCTCATGGAGGAAAAACTTCAATTCTGTTTCTTTGCTTAATCTTGTAGAATTGTCCTAGATATAAGGGATCTCATCCCCTTCTCTTTGTTCCTAGCTATCCCAGAGTACCAGCCTCTGTTGACGAAGCAGGGCTTGGTACGAGACAAGATAGAAACCAGCTCCAGGAGGGTGCCCTCAAAGGCCAAGAGATTGGACTTCTAGGCACACATTCCAATATCACCACTCCCCCATGGAAGAAATCATAGACAAGGAATTTTTATAGTACTGAGCTAAGCCAGTTTGGGGGAAGGACTGATATGGATAAAGTGAAATTACTCTTATTACTCATACAAATACAAATGCTTTCAATGTGTGTTCTTCTGGGATGTTTCTACTTTTTAGCTAGATTATGAATTTCTCTTCAAGATAGTATCATTGTTCTATCAATGTTTCTGTGGAGAAACAAGAGCTAGAGCTTCCTACTCTACCATTTTACTGATGTCACTCAGATAGTTGGCTTGTTTCTTCTATGGTTCTATGAACTTTTAATAAAATATCTTCCATGAATGGAAGTTCTTTCTTACTGTGTGTTTTTGTAAGGTTTACAAGTTGCAAAAAATAAAAATTAGCTCTAATTGATTTAGTGAATGAGTAATGCGCTAAAAGTATATTAATTCTTTTCTTTTTTTCCTTAGCTCTTCCCTTTCTTTCCGTTTTTTTTCTTCCCTGAATATTTCAGTCCTAAAGCTACTCCTTGGAGCTGAGCAAGGCAGTCTGTTGTAGGGTGTCAGAATAGGGTGAGCTGGGCATTTGCCTATGAGAGAAACTTGCATAGGCTTCATAACCTGAGCAGAATGAGGAAAGCATCTGTGTATATGAGGTGGTAGAGTTCTGGTATGAACAGGGTACAAAGGGCTGCCCTGTGGACAGTGACTCATGTAGAGTATCAAGGCATGAGTGAGATGAGAAGAATGTCCATGCAGGAGTTGTAAGGGTTGTCAAAATCAACCCAATGTGTGGCTTAGAGCATGAGGAAGGTGAGGATGGAATCAATGTGCAGAGAAATGTCCAAGTATTTCATTTTAAGACTAAGTAATGTGTAGAGGGCATCTATACAAGAGGACAGCTCAGAATGGGGTATTGGAATCTAAGCACAATGAGAAAGTTTGGGTTCCTCACTGTGGCCACTGATTGGGATATGGTGACAGTAATAAGGTGTGATTAAATACATGAAGATTGAGTTTAAAATTTAATATTTGGAGAATATGGAAGCTAGGTTTCTCACTGTCTGTTAGCAGCAACATGACAATAGCAAAGTACACACCTAATTCCCAAATATTAGTTTCTAAACATCATTATCATAAAGAAAATAAGGACTCATTAGAAAAAACATTAATTCCAAGGTTGGAACAAGGACAGTAAATGATTAACCTGAAATACCTTCTTATGCCACAAAATAAGAGTTTAAATGATAAGAGAATCTTCTCCATCATTATTAAAAATGGGCTCCCACTGGCCCAACCAGAGACAATTTGAGCATTAAAATGAATGATAGTAAAGGCTTAAAACCTATTAAATAAAATAGGAATTTATATACCCACACTAAGTTTAATAAATAAATGAATAAATAAAAGTTTGGAGGGATATTCACAAAGTCTCTAAGTACCTCTCCATTAAGTACTTAACTCATTTCAAAAAGTAAAAATAACTTTACTGACAGGCATCATCTTACTCAAGTGAGAAAATTATCCTCATCAGTAATAGAACACATTAAAATTGTATGACACCAACTAGGATGCAAAGAGAAAAACACAGCATCATGTCTATGATATCTTGAGAAATGTATATAATCTGAATCTAATCACAAGGAAATATCAGATGAATTAAAACTGAGGGACTACAAAGTCAGAAAAGACTGAAGAATTGAAAGAAATTGAAGAGAAATAAAAAACAAATGCAACATGTGATTCTTTTTTTTTTTTTTTTTTTTTTTAAATTATTTTTTTTTATTTTGGCATATTATGGGGGTACAGATTTTAAGGTTTCAATAAATGCCCATTTCCCCCCCTCCCCCCAAAAGTCTGAGTCTCCATCATGACCATCCCCCAGATGGTGCACATCTCACCCACTATGTATGTATATACCCGCCCCCCTCCCCCCTCCCACCTGCCCAATACCCTATTACTGTAGCACCTATGTGTCCACTTAGGTGCTACTCAGTTAATACCAGTTTGCTGGAGAATATATCTGGTGCTTGTTTTTCCATTCTTGGGATACTTCACTTAGTAGTATGGGTTCCAGCTCTAACCAGGAAAATATAAGATGTGCTATATCACCATTGTTTCTTAGAGCTGAATAGTACTCCATGGTGTACATATACCACATTTTATTAATCCATTCTTTGATTGATGGGCACTTGGGCTGTTTCCACAGCCTTGCAATTATGAATTGTGCTGCTATAAACATTCGAGTGCAGGTGTCTTTTTTGTAGAGTGTCACTGGATCATTTGGGTAGATGCCCAGCAATGGGATTGCTGGATCAAATGGTAGATTCACTTGTATCGCTTTAAGGTATCTCCATATTGCTTTCCACAGAGGTTGAACTAGTTTGCAGTCCCACCAGCAGTGTAGGAGTGTTCCTCTCTCTCCGCAACCACGCCAGCATTTATTGTTTGGAGATTTTTTGATAAAGGCCATTCTCACTGGGGTTAAGTGATATCTCATTGTGGTTTTGATTTGCATTTCCCTGATGATTAGAGATGTTGAGCATTTCTTCATATGTTTGTTGGCCATTCTTCTGTCTTCTTTAGAAAAATTTCTGTTCAAGTCCTTTGCCCACTTTTTAATGGGGTTATTTGATTTTTTCTTCCTAATTTTCGTGAGTTCTAAGTATATTCTAGTTATCAGTCCCTTATCGGATGCAGGGGATGCAAAAATTTTCTCCCATTCTGTAGGTTGTCTGTTTACTTTCATGACTATTTCTTTGGCTGTGCAGAAGCTTTGTAGTTTGATCATGTCCCATTTATTTATTTTTGTTGCTGCTGTGATTGCCTTTGGGGACTTCTTCATAAACTCTTTGCCCAGGCCGATGTCTAGGAGAGTGTTTCCAACTTTTTCCTCTAGAGTTCTAATAGTTTCATATCTTAGGTTTAAGTCTGTTATCCAGCGTGAGTTGGTTTTTGTGAGAGGTGAAAGGTGTGGGTCCTGTTTTAGCCTTCTACAGGTGGCTATCCAGTTTTCCCAGCACCATTTATTGAAGAGGGATTCTTTTCCCCAGCGTATGTTTTTGTCTGCTTTGTCAAAGATGAGACGGCTATATGAGGATGGTTTTATATCAGGATTCTCACATCTGTTCCACTGGTCAATATTCCTGTTTTTGTGCCAATACCATATTGTTTTAATTACTACAGCTTTGTAGTATAGTTTAATATCTGGCATATTAATGCCTCCCATTTTGTTTTTGTTGCCTAGAATTGCTCTTGATATTCGGGGTCTTCTTTGGTTCCATACGAAGCATAAAATTATTTTTTCTATATCTGTGAAGAATGCTGATGGGATTTTAATAGGTATTGCATTGAATCTGTAGATCAGTTTGGGTAGTATAGACATTTTGACGATATTGAGTCTGCCGATCCACGAGCATGGTATGGATTTCCATCTGTTTACATCCTCTGCTATTTCCTTCCTCAGTGTTTCATAGTTCTCCCTGTAGAGGTCTTTTACCTCTTTGGTTAAATATATTCCTAGGTACTTTAATTTCTTTGTTGCTATTGTGAAGGGAATTGAGTCTTTGATTTGGTTCTCAATTAGATTGTTGTTGGCGTATATGAATGCCTCTGATTTCTGTGTATTAATTTTGTATCCTGAGACTTTACTAAATTCATTGATCAGTTCCAGGAGTTTCTTGGTTGAATCCTTGGGGTTTTCTAGATACAATATCATATCATCAGCAAACAGTGAAAGTTTGATCTCTTCTGCCCCTATTTGGATACCTTTGATTCCATTTTCCTGTCTGATTGCTGTAGCCAAGACTTCCAGCACTATGTTGAATAGAAGTGGAGATAGTGGGCAGCCTTGTCTGGTTCCAGTTCTAAGTGGGAATGATTTCAGTCTTTCCCCATTCAGTATGATGTTGGCTGCGGGTCTGTCATATATGGCTTGTATCATTTTTAGGTATGTCCCTTCTATGCCTATTTTCTTAAGTGTTCGTATCATGAAAGGGTGTTGAATTTTGTCAAAAGCTTTTTCTGCATCTATTGAAAGAATCATGTGGTCTTTGTTTTTGCTTCTGTTTATGTGGTGAATTGCATTTATAGATTTACGTATGTTGAACCATCCCTGCATCCCTGGGATGAAGCCCACTTGGTCGTGGTGGATTATTTTTTTGATAAGTGTCTGGATTCGGTTAGCTAAGATTTTGTTGAAAATTTTTGCATCTATATTCATTAGGGATATTGGTCTGTAGTTTTCTTTTTTTGTTGCATCCTTTCCTGGTTTTGGTATCAGAGTAATATTCGCTTCATAAAAGGTGTCGGGGAGGTTTCCGTTCTTCTCGATGTTGTGGAATAGTTTCTGCAAGATAGGTACTAGTTCTTCTTTGTAAGTATGGTAAAATTCAGGTGTGAAGCCATCTGGACCGGGACTTTTCTTTTTAGGGAGATTTTTAATTGCTGTTTCTATTTCAGCTGTTGAGATTGGTCTGTTCAGGGAATCTATTTCTTCCTGGTTGAGCCTAGGGAGGCTGTGTGTTTCTAGAAATTTGTCCATTTCCTCCACATTTTCCAGTTTGTGTGCATAAAGATTTTTGTAGTATTCATAAATTGTATCTTGTATCTCTTTGGGATCAGTTGTGATATCTCCTTTTTCATTCCTGATGGAGCTTATTAGAGATTTCTCTTTTCTGCTTTTCGTTAGCTTAGCCAATGGCGTGTCAATTTTGTTTATTTTTTCAAAGAATCAACTTTTTGTTTTATTAATCTCCTGAATAGCTTTCCTGTTTTCAATTTCGTTTAGTTCTGATTTGATCTTGTTGATTTCACTTCTTCTGCTGGGTTTGGGGTTGGTCTGTTCTTCTTTTTCCAGCTCTTTGAGTCGTTTCATTAGATTGTCTATTTGTGATCTTCTTGCCTTTTGGTTATAGGCATTTATGGAGATAAACTTTCCTCTCAGAACTGCTTTAGCTGTGTCCCAGAGGAGTTGATAACTTGTCTCTCCATTGTCGTTTTTTTCATAGAAGTTTTTTATTTCCGTCTTGATTTCTTCATTTACGAAGTAATCATTTAGTAGGAGGTTGTTTAATTTCCACGTTTTTGTGTAGAAATGTGAGTTTCTGTTAGGGTTGATTTCTAGTTTTATTCCACTGTGATCTGAGAAAGTACATGGTATGATTTCTATTTTTTTAAATTTCTTGAGATTTTCTTTGTGTCCTAGGATATGGTCAATCTTAGAGAATGTCCCGTGAGCTGATGAGAAGAACGTATATTCAGTGGATTTTGGGTAGAATGTTCTGTAGATGTCTGTCAGACCCAATTGTTCTAGAGTTTTGTTTAAGTCCATTATTTCTTTATTAATTTTCTGTTTGGAGGATCTGTCTCGTGCCGTCAGTGGGGTGTTGAAATCTCCGGCGATTATGGAGTTGCTATTAATCCATTTGCTTAGCTCCAGTAAGGTTTGCTGTATGAATCTGGGTGCACCTAAGTTGGGTGCATATATATTTAAAATTGTTATCTCCTCTTGTTGGACTGTGCCCTTCACCATTATATACTGACCCTCTTTGTCTTTTACTACTTTTGTTGGTTTAAAAACTAAATCGTCTGAAATTAGAACTGCCACACCGGCCTTCTTTTGGTTTCTATTTGCTTGGAATATTGATCTCCACCCTTTTATTTTTAGTCTATGTGCATCCTTGCAGGTTAAATGTGTTTCCTGAAGACAGCATATACTTGGCCTGTATTTTCTTATCCATTCAGCCAGCCTATGTCTCTTGAGTGGAGAGTTTAAGCCATTCACATTTATTGAGAGAACTGATAGGTAAGGTAGATTACTGATCATTCTGTTGGGTTGGATGTTGTTGCTATGATTTCTGTCTTGAGCCATTGTAATATCTGGCCTTTAATATCTTTGGGTTTTGGTTGTTTTTATATCCGTGGATTATTATTATGATATTCCGTGGGTAACGCTGTTTTAAGTACTTCTTGTAGGGCTGGTCTTATCTTGGTGAATTCTCTGAGCCTTTGCTTGTCTGAGAATGTTTTTATTTCTCCTTCATATATGAAGCTTAGTTTTGCAGGGAATAATATTCTAGGCTGGGCATTGTTTTGTTTCAAAAGAGTGAGAATGGGGCCCCAGTCTCTCCTTGCTTGTAAAGTCTCATTAGAGAAGTCTGATGTTATTCGAATTGGCTTTCCCTTGTATGTCACTTGCTTCTTTTGTCTTACAGCTCTTAGAAGGGCCTCTTTAGTTGATACTTTGGTCAGTCTGATGACTGCATGACGTGACGTCTTCCTGTTTGCATTGAATCTCCCAGGGGTCCTCTGGGCTTCTTGAACTTGTATATCGAGATTTTGAGCAAGGCCTGGGAAATTTTCCTCTATTATATCTTCAAAAAGCTTGTCCAGCCCTTGAGTGTTGTCTTCCTCCCCTTCGGCTAAACCTATGACCCTCACGTTAGGTTTTTTCACATAATCCCACAGCTCTTGTAGGCTTTGGTCTTTTCTCTTGTTTCTCTGCTGTATTTCTGTGACTGATTTATTTAATTGGAAGGTGTTATCTTCAAGCTCTGAGATTCTTTCTTCTGCTTGATCTACCCTGTTCTTGAGACTTTCCACAGTATTTTGTAGTTCTCTGAGTTGATTCTTCATCTCCAGGACTTCGGTTAAAGTTTTCTTCACTGTGTCAATCTCTTTGTTGAACCTTTGTTCCATTTCTTGGAGGTTTTTTGTGTTTTCTTGGTGTTGGTTATTGAGTAGTTGTTGCAGCTGGGTGAGTGTTCTTATGATCCACATACGAAATTCCTTTTCTGTCATATTGGTTGCCTGATTTTGGTCGGTGTCCGTTTCTAGGGGGCTGGTGCTCCTCCTTGGGGGTGTGTTTTCCGTTTGGTTCTTCATATTTCCTGAGTTCTTTCGCTGACTTCTTCCCATGTCGATCAGTTGTTGTTTCTTTCCTTAGGTTATTGTTTGGGTATTCACACACCTTGTTTAGTTTCTGAGGCGTTAGGTGGTGCCTGTGGGTGAAATTGGACCACTCCCTGTATATTGAGTCAGTGGATGCCGTGGAAAGGCTGTGCAAGATGCCGCCCCTGTCAGTAGGTGGCGTTTGCTTGGAGGAACAGGCTATGGTGTTGATTTTGAGTCCTGTTATCAGCTCTCGTTCTGGGCGGAGCTGGGTTGGGTAAGCCTGCCCTCAGGCCGTTAGCAGGGGTCAAAGTTCTGTTCTCAGCTTACAGGGAAAGCTGTCAGGGCAGGGCTGGAATGGTCCCGCTCAGCCAGAAAGTCTGGAGGTGGGGGTGGGGCTGTCTGAGACCCGCAGTCTGCAGCAGGCCTCGCTTCTTTCCACCCTCCCCAACTCTGCAGCTACTCCTGGGCCTCTGCCAGCAGGCCAGACCACAAGCCACCAGGCCTCCCCAGACTGTGGTGCTGACGGGGAGGTTCCCTGCACAGGAACGCCACCTGGGTTGGGCGCACGGCCTCCTCCTGGGAGGAGGGTTGCCCTCTAGGATGCCGATCCGCCCCTGGAGGCACACAGCCCTCAGTAGGCTGTTCGCGTATAATCCTTCTGTGCCCGGGGCAATGCTAGCCCTCGGTGCAGGGGATCTGGTCTGCAGGTCCGACCTCTGGGTCCCAGAGTTCAAACTGTATTCCCACCAGGGAGAGGATTTCCGGTCCTAATTCACCCACAGGGAGCCCAAGCTGGATCTATGTCTCTCAGCCTCTGAGTCGGCACCGTTTTCCTGGGAACACGGTGCCAGCAGCACCTGGGAGGGCGGGCGGGGTCCCAAACGGGAAGGTCCCGTTCCCTGGAGGTGCCTCCGGCTGGTGGCTGTATTGTCTCTCTGGGCAGCCGCGGGTAGGGTCGGCGGAGGGGAGGAGGAGGCAATATGGCGCCTGCCGTGCGGCTCGGGTCCGTGCACACGGAGGTGCCCGGAGGAAGTTGGGAACCTGGTGCCACGTCTGCTACAGGCTCACCGTTGGCAAGCGGCGGCAGTCTCTGGGCTGATGTCCGCAGGTCTCTCCACCCACTGGGGAGCCCGCCAGCAGTCCCGAATGCAGGGGAGGGGAAACAGCAATTCCACCTACCCTTGCCGCTGGTCTCCGGGCTGCTCCGGTGGTCTCAGCCTCCAGTTCTCCTCCGCAGCCTCCTCCCGTGGAGTCTCCCGGGGTCTCAGGTACCCCTCCTTCCGGCCCTTGTCCGCTGTATGCTCGTCTTCTTGCTTCTTTCCTCTAGTTTCTGCTAGAATTGGTCTTTTCTGTAGAGACCCTCTGTCTGGCGGTGTTATTCGTCCGCCATCTTGCTCCGCCTGGCCAACATGTGATTCTTGACAGGATTCTTTTTCTATAAAGGCCTGGGACAATGGGTAAAATTTAAATGGGGCCTAAGTATTAGTTAATAGTGATATATTATATCAACGATAATTTCATAATTCAGTGGCTCTATTGTAGTGACTTAGAAATAGTGCAAGAAAAAATAAAGTTTGTACCCATTTTTATAAGTTTTTTTCATTAGTTTGAGATGGCTTTAAGAAAAAGAAAAAAATGTAAAGGCCATTAGTTAAAGAACTAGACTTAAAAGCAAAGAGAAACAATGCTCTACAGAAAGCATGGAAGTAATCTAGTAAAGACATCACTGCCACCACCAACATACACTGGACGCTGATTGCCTCTGTGGACACACTTCAGCCCCTGAAGACAGCGGACACTGAGCTGGCTACGATGTCCACAGTCACTAGTTGTAGTTTATTTGATTGGTTGGCTGGTTTTGTTTGTTTGTTTTTACTTTTAGTTTTTCATTTTGTACAGTGGCAGCTGTTTAAAAAATCCAGAATGACTGCATCTGATTTGCTGAAGCCAGGTTACATTCCTGTGCCTAGCTGGAAGGGAACATAGAATAGTGAGTACTTTTCTTTTTCTTTCTTTTCTTTTCCATTTGAGTTTTATTATCACTGCCTCCAACCAAACTTCCGAGGTGGGGGATTCTCTGGACACACATTGGTACTTTGAGCAACTAATAAAATTAAAATCGACCAACAAAGTCCACTCTTTTTGGTGCCTAACATCAACATCCTTCTTCCCACATAACTACATGATGATATAATATCATTTAACAGCAAAAAGAACAATGGATGCAGAGGTATAAACGGATCTCTATGGTCATCAGTTTTCTACATTATGTAGTAAGTGATAAAATATTAGCTCCAAATATATTATGCAGGGTTAAGAATATATATTATAATATTTAAAACTATCATTAAAAATTGAAAAGAGATATATCTACAATTCTGATTGGAAATGTAATGAAATTCTAGAATACATTCAAATAACAAAAGTTAGGAAAAGAGTGAAAGAAGAACAAAATCAGAGAATAGGTAAGAATTAAAATAGTAGACTTAAATCAATCATATTAATAGCTACATTAAATGTTATGAAATTAATTATTCCAGTTAAAGTGAATGGTTGTCAGAAAGGAGAATTAAAAAAATACCAAATTATATGCTTTCTACAGTAGACACACTATTTAAAAATTAAGACACAGATAAATTGAAAGTAAACAATAGAAAAATATATTATATATCGTGCAGTCAGTATAAGCATTCAGGCATAGCCATATTAATATCAGACAAAATAGACTTCAAGACAAGGTACATTATGAGAGATAAAGAGAGGCATTTCATGATGATGAAAGTGTCAATTAGTTAGAAAGACATAATAATCACAAATGTGTATATGTATATATCATAAAAATATTTAAAGCATAATTTGACAGAATTAAAAAAGATAAATATGCAAATTTATAATTAGAGTAAGAGATTTTAATACCACTTTTTCAGCAATTGAAAGATCATCTAGACAAAAATCAATATAGAGAGAATCTAAACAACCCTACCAACATACGTGATGTAACATATATATTTTTTACTGGTTCTTTGAAAACTTTGAAGCACAAGATAAAAGCTAGAGTTTTCCCTTCAACATTTCCCCAGGTTAGCTTTAGCCTTCTTTGTTCCTTTATGTGTTCTGACTGTCACTCTACTTTCCATTTAATTCAGAGTACCTTGTCATCATTCTACATGTTGCCAACTTTTCTAGTACATAGTCACTCTATAACTCACTTGTAGCAAATTTTGTTTGTCTACCATCTCATTTTCTGCCTATTTCGAACTCTTCACTAACAAAGCAAGGGACATTGTAGACATTTTCTGCTTGATATTTATATTGCTTGCTTTAATTTATACTTAAATTGTTTATTTTTACAACTAGATTTTCCATATCATATTGTGATTTCTCTGTTACCATTGCATGTAGTGTAGCTGTGATGCTAGGGAAACTTAAATGAAAGCAAAGATCAACATAGACTAGAGTAACCTTGGAGATTAGTGGCATCTTGCAGCCTCCTAGGCACCTGCAAAACAGACAATGCTATACCCTCAGCTTGTCTCAAAAGCCAACATATTTTTATGAAGACACATGGATTCCAAGAAACGCTTTTCTCCTCAACTCAGCTTTTCAGAGCATTATCCAATTTCAACCTTTTCCCAAATCAACCCATTAATCTATATGATAGGACAGGAAGGTAAAGAAAATGTTACCAGGAGAGGAGATGTTCATCTTCTTCTTGTTCGCTCTTGGCATCCTATGACATTTTAATCATTAATAAATGGTCTTAACTGGGCATTTAGAAATGTGCAAGCCTCTTCCATGTCCAAATAAATTTTAAATGCAATTTAAAGCAATTAGTGCAAATTGATAAAGCAGAACTTTGTGAATACTATTATCTCAAGTCCGCTCCAGAATCAAAATAGCAAAAGGCATCTGAACCAGTCATCAAAAGAAAGTCCACAATCACACACAGCCCAAGGTTATAGAACTTAATAATAACAGGTTATATAATAGTCCTATCAAAACCAATAGCAGCAGATAAAGTGCCATTCAAAAGGCAGCAGGGACCTACCAAAAATCAACTCCATTTCTTCTGAAATTAGCTTCAGGACATTTTAGAAATCCAGGCCTACATGTCAGCCAGGCACCTCATCAAACCCCAAATTACTTCTCTTCTCCCTTCCCCCAGGTCCGTTAAGATGAAAAAGTCAACCTGCATGTCATCAAGCCAACAATGTTAGTTGCAATTATGGCTCAGCACGATTGCCTCTAATGGAGGCACAAGCACACAGGACAGCATGGGTCTGGAATTTTACCCTGTGTGACTCCAAAGAGTAGTTCAACCATTCTAGAGAAAAACTCCACCTATAAAATGAAGTCAGGTATGTGAAGCATGAAATAAAATTGACACTATTTTAACAGTGCACTGGAGTGAAATGCATCCAGTGAGATCTTATCAGAATTTATGAATGTAGAAGAAAAGTCACATATTTTCCTAAAATGCAATATTTCTGTTTTTATATTCAGTCTGAGGAAAACTAGAGAAAAAGTTGGAAACAAAAATCTTAACAGTGACTATCTTTGTGTCAAGACTCTTGTAACTCTATTTACCAATCCTCTGTAGTAAACACTGGAGTATAGATGAGATCTGCATGATATGCTTTGAGTTGGAAGAAAGTTGTAACATCATTAAAGGACAAGAGTTGCTTTACCCTTGAAAAACCAGACTTTGCATACCTAGGACACCATTGAATAAATATGTTTGAAAAGAACAATGAATATATGCACCCACTTAAAGAATACTAAATATTTGTCTTTTGTGAATATGTACAACATACATAAGCTTTATGTTTGTTTGTGTGTGTGTTTATACAAAAGAGGGAAATAGCAACTTCAGTGGTATTAAGGCAATTTTTCTATAACCCAATCACTCATAAACTTTTCTTCTTTCCTTTTTCTCACACTTTTTGAAACAGACACTGGTTATTGTTCATCCAAGAGCCTTTCCCCATTTAACAGAAATCTACTCTCTCCCATTTGGCCATGTGTTTCAGGGAAGAAAGATACCAGCCCCAACCTGGAATAAATTATGGTTAATATAATACAATGATGGTGTCCAGTTTACCTTCCCAGGGATTGGTTAAGCTTTTAATCTTATCATAGTTAGGCAAAGGTTTTAGATCATCTTAAATATATTTTGAATACAATTCTAGTTTTTTACCTTGGATTATAACTATGTACAACTGAACATAAATGCCCAGTCTTCTGCACTTTATGGTACCAGCCCTTGGTTTAAGTAAGTTAAGGTCAATTGTATTTTATCTGAACAATCACTTAAATTCACTAATTATTCCCTGACAACCCCATCCGCACTAAAATGATTTAAAGTAGGGGATTGTTTAAACGATCAAAAATCTGTAGAGATTTCAGCATATTTTAGCTTTTATTAATAACCATACTTTCAAAGCACAGTATATTGATAAATAATTATATGTTCACAACAATGGTATTTCATCATGTATTTGTTATTCCAAAGTTATTGATTTTTCAATAAAAAGGTCATTACTTAAGCTAATACCATCATTTAATGACTATTTTGATGATTTTGCTATAGAATATTGTAAAAATGCTTTCAAATTAAGCTTTGTTTAAATAGCTTTAATAGTTTTAATAGCTTTGTTTTAAAAATGGCACAATAGTTAACAAAGACATTCACAGACATTTTGATACACATAAACAAAGTATCATAGTATTTCTTCCATATGGCAAGAATATAGACAGTTTACAATTCACTCAAAATTCTGGCTTTGAAATTCTAGATTTTAAATTTTTTTTTTAATTAAGAGATTTGCAAAATTTTATTTTTTTGCTTAGAATAAAACTTTTCTCCTATTTTATATTACTCTATTTTAAATTTGTCCAATTAAAGTTTTACAATTTGTGACCATGTGCAAATTAATAAGATGCATTAGAGAAGAAAATTTTTTTAACACTTCACATAAAGTAAAAGAAATACAATATTGTGCAATTACTAGTAGAAGTATAGCATTTATAGTTAAATGAAGATAAACTTTCTGCAAAGATTAACTGAAAAAAATGCTTTTTTATATTTTGGTTGACAAATCTTGCATGTTCTCACACATATGTGGAGGTAAATATTCAAAACGATTGATATCATGGAGACAGAAAGTTGAGTAATGGTTACCAGAGGCTGGGAAGGGTAGTGGGGAGAGGAGATAAAGTAGGGTTGGTTAATGCATATACAAATATAATTAGCTATTTAGATAGAATGAACAACATTTGATAGCACAACAAAGTGACTCTAATTAACAATAATTAGTGTATACTTAAAAATACTTAAAGAGTGGAATTGGAATGTGCCTGATACAAAGAAATGTTCAATGGTTGAAAGTTTTCTATTTAATTTTTTTCTGAATGTTCTGATTTCATGTAATAGTTACTTCTTCACTTCCTGATTTTATGTGGCACAAGATCTCAGAAGATATCCGAAGGAGGGGGCAGACCATCTCACTGAACCTCTCTCTTACCAACTACATCTATTCAAGTAACGAGAAGTTGCAGCATAGATTAAAATGACCAATATCCCATTTTCTTCAGTAAAACGTTCATAGTTTTGTTTTTTTCATCCTTTTTTTCCCTTGGAAAACTCACCTAATATCTGCTATGAACTATCTAATGATATCAATAATAAAAATGTTTTCCAACTGTCAGTTTTGGTTTTGGATTTTGTTTTTCTCTAACTATATATTTATATATTTTCAGTTCTAAAAAATACCCATAGTGAATTTAAGCAATCTACTATTTTACTGCATATATTGACAAAGAACTTTTGGTTTCTGTGAGGAAAGCCATACACATATGTAAGAAGTAGACCAAGTATAAAAACTTAGAAAATTCAAAAAAATAAAACAACATGGCAGCATTTTTGAGTGAAATATGTCAAAAGCTTTATCAATACACTGCCAGAGGATGCTTCCTAAAAAATTACATCATCTATTTTCACAAACATCTCCAGTCACGACAGAACTTTCAATTCATCCACTATGTTCTATATCCATTTCCTCCAGTCACTCTAACTTAATTAGCCTTCGTGGTCATTTTTTTCCCCAACCTGAAAAATGTCTAGTCTCTTGTCTATCTTAGAATTCAAGGAGTTATTTCTATGTATATATTCTAGCATTTAAAAATTCTTTAAGAACATAGGTTATTTTTGACTATTTTTGATTAAACCCATTCAATATGTACAACCTTGAAGGCTGCAGTACCCAGCCCCAGTACCAGTCCATGGCTGTTAGGAACTGGGTCACACAGCAGGAGTTGAGTGGTGGGTAAGCAAGTGAAGCTTCATCTGTATTTACAGCCACTCGCATGGCTGCATAAGCTCCACCTCCCGTCAGATCAGCAGTGTCATTAGAGTCTCATAGGAATGCAAACTCTATAGTAAACTGCGTATCTAGGCTGTGTGCTCCTTATAAGAATCTAATGCCTGCTGATCTGGGGTGGAGTTGAGGAGGTGACGCTAGCGTTGGGGAGCAGCAGCAAATGCAGATATCATTAGCAGGTTTGACTGCACAATAAATGTAATGTGCTTGAATCATCTCTATTCCATCTTTACTCCCTATCCCCCACAACCTGGTCCATGGAAAAATCATCTTCCATGAAACTGGCCCCTGTTGCCAAAAGGTTGTGGACTGCTACTCTAAGGTGATAAGAAATCCAAACTAGCTAGAGTCATCTCATTTCTTAACAGAAGGATTTCTAGGATTTTTCCATCCAGAAATGAGTGATGAGTGGTTTTGATACTTTTAAATACGAGCATCCATAGATAATATCTACTCACAGTCATTGCTTCCTCCAGGATATAGACATCTTGAAAATTATCTGTGAGCAGTTTTCAAAATGCTTACGGCCATTAATATTCTCACAGTCCAATATATTTCCTATTTTTTTCCTCCTCACTTTCTTCCCTATGTCAGTTTTCCATCTTCTTCTCTACCACAAACTGGTAAGAACGCACAAATCCACAGCATGGTACCCATCCCTACCTCTTTCTTGCTGTATCAAGTTATGAACAAACAGCTTAGGTGATGAGGGGCAAGGTATAATCTATATATTATAGTAGTATAGCTGCCTTTTTATTCACTTTTCCCCTAAGTTTTATGTTGGGAAACAATACATTTTAATGATTAAAAGAACAGACTCTTCTGTAATTCCACTGCTTATTTGCTGCATGGCATTACTAAATCTCTTCAAGCCCCAATTTTTTCATCTGTAAAAAGGAGACAATATTACTATATTGTAAGATTATTATGAAGATTAAATAAAAAATACCAACAAAGAACTTGGAAGAATATCTGACAAATTTAAGCGTTCAATAAATTATTTGGAAAAGTAATGTAAGGAACTCAAAATGGAGTCAATCTGCTTTTAAGAGAAATGTCAAGTGCTTTTCAAAAAGGCAGCCCCTTCTGGGGTTCTTCATGTTCTTTGGAGTGCAACTGGGTGGATGGAGAGAGGCTCTCATGGGAAACAATATCTATGCTTTTCACACTTTCATTATTCTTAGAATTCCTGACTTATCAAAAAATGTAAGAACAGAATAGCATGTCATAGGTTAACACATCATCTGTAATTCTGGCATTTGAAATGATATATACAGAACTTTCTCTATTATTCCTTTACTATGTGATTCCACTTTAAGTTTCCCTTTCTGATCAGAAATGTAGCTCTCTGAAAGAAAATGCTGAACTATAGGAAATAAAAATGAAATGATCATTTGAAAGGCAAACAGGGGTTATCAGTCAAATTTCTTTTTAAAATAGAATATTTATTTCAGGCTACTTTTTGGTGACAACAGGGGAGAAAATCTTGACTCCAGCACATTTCTTGACTGATATGAAGAGCCTGCCCTACTTTGACATCTCAAAACCCTAGGAAAAAACCTGCTTCCTTAATTTAAATTTCACTCGTCCTCAATGGAAAGAGATTAGCAACATTTCCCTTCATTTTGATTTTCGAGGCCCTGTTATTCCCTTGGTTTGCATTTAAGATCAGTCTTTCTTTAGACTAGAAATTATCTTTGCTCCCCAGACAGGTTTGACAGCACTCAATTCTTAAATGAATCTTATTTTAAAAAAAGGAAAAAATGTACTCTGAAACAAAAGGATCTCATATTTTTCTTATTAAAATCTTTATTTATCCTCATTCTTCTTCAAAAACTAAAAACTCTAAAATTGATGGAGTCTCCAACTTTTGAATGTGGCTAAGTCAGAGATCTTTTTTCATAGGTAAGTTCACCCAGGAACCCAGCAGCCTAGGGGGACGTTAGTGCCCTGGCCAATGCTTATACAGGCTTTAAGTGCCTTTCATAATTTAATAGCAATAAGTTTAGAAAACTAGAAAAGCAATAACTAGAATTCTCCTTCCCAGGGAGTTCAATTAATTCATTTGGGCATTCAGTTGCTAAATTTTTACCAGAGCTGGAGTCTCTAACCTTATTTCAATGAAAATAAGCAGAATACCATTAATTCCTTTTGGGCAGTACATTTGATTGTGTGAAGAGGTTTGCGTGCTTCAGCTTGTAACCTATTTCCCTTGATATATGAACAATATTTTTCTCTTATTTTAATGCAGAAGCTTAAGGCTAAGGTGTCAAATTTGTCTTTTATTTCCTAATTTTTTCCGTATACTTCACCAGATGAAATACCATAATCAAAACCTGAGAATAACAATTCTTCCCTTGACAATACTTCTGATTTCTACTTTTAACCAGATTATCTCCTGTCCCTTTCCTTTTTCCCATGACACACAAGTAAATGTGGCCTGGGTTGTTGACCATGAATGGTAAACACTGAAAACTAAGTAAGAGTAAGATATTCTAAGTCATTAAATAAATTCCCTTTAGAGAAGGAATTCAATAATAGAATACTCTGAAGTCTTTGAAATTGTATTATAGAATAATACTTGATAAAGTAAAAAGATATCCATCATATATTAAATGGAAGAGTAGGTTACAAAATACCATCTACTATCTAATCATCTCTTTCTTACCTCTCCCCATCTGCACCCTCTGCCCATTCTGTATGATCCAGTCATACAATCACCTATATTCCTCAGAACTGGGGCAACCCTACACTTCCAGACCCCTGCTTCCCAACATCATCCACTAGAAGTGGCCGATGACACTGTTGCTTTGTCTAATGTAGGAGTCACCTTTATCCCCATCTCTCTTGTTCCACCCTACCCCCAACCCTTCACTCTTCCTTCAGCCTTATGGAAGCTGGAACCAGAGCTGCAGCAGGCATTTTGCTGCCATAAAGAAAAAGTCTCAAGAACAATAACATGCTATTAAATGTTTAAACACCAGTTTTCCTTGGGGGGAGGAGGGAGAGCCCTTGTATGTAGCATTTGGTGATTTCCTTGGTGTAAATATTCCCACCATGGTCTATTTAAAGCCCACAATGCGACATCACTCAGTATTGAGTTAGTGCAGTAAACACACCATCGTATAGTATTTCCACCAAACATTTCCAATAGATAGAAATAACTTTAAGGGCATAGATAATAGTGAAATGTAGAAAAATAGTTAGGAAGTGATAAGTCTTCAGTACTTTGTTTTTAAATTAATTTATTAGTTCATTAAATTTAATTTATAATAATGGCTCTTTCACAACCAGTTCACAAATTCCTGGAAATTTAACAACTGGCTCTCACAGGCTGGCTCCAGCACACCAGTGCTCAAAAGAATCACAGAGACATGGTCCTGATAACACTGAGCCACCAAGTCATTGATAAAAATCTGTCTACTCCAAACATTTTGTTATGTTAGAAAGGAAACCCATGTTTGATTAAACTACTTAGTCAAGTTTTCTGTTACTGAGGCTGGGCAATTTATAAAGAAAAGAGGTTTATGTGGCTCACAGTTCTGTAGCCTGTACAAGAAGTGTGGAGCCAACATCTGCTGCTGGCAAGGAGTTTAGGCTGCTTGTACTCATGGCAGAAGGCAAAGGGGATAGGTTGTATAGAGATAATGTGGGACAAGAGGAAGCAAAAGAGAGAAAGGGGAGGTGCCAGGCTCCTTTTAACAACCAGCTTTCATGGGAACTAGTAGAGCTAGAACTCATTCATCACCCCCAGGGAGGGCATTCATATATTCATGAGAGATCCACCCCCATGACCACCTACCTACCATTAAACTCCACCTCTAACATTGGGGATCAAATTTCCACATGAGATTTGGAGGGGACAAATATCCAAACTATAGCATTCTGCTTCTGATGCTCCCATCTCCTGTCCTTCTATCTTAAACAAAATAGAATCATTCCATCCCGATAGTCCCCAAAAGTCTTACCGTGTTTCAGCATCAACCCAAAAGTCTGCAATCCAAAGTCTCATGTGAGAGTCAAGGTAAGTTTCTGTCACCTAAGAGCCTGTGAAGTAAAAAACAAGTTATTTACTTTCAAGATACAATGGAGGTACAGGCATTAAGCAAACATTCTCATTCTAAATGGGAGAAACTGACCAAAAGAAAGGGGTAACAGGTTCCACACAAGTCCAAAACTCAGTAGGGCAGACATTAAATCTTAAAGCTCCAAAATAATCTTTGACTCCATGTCCCACATCCTGAGCACATGGTAGGATGGGTAGACTCCTAAGGCCTTGAGAAACCCCATCCCCATGGCTTTGCTGGGTACAACCCATGTGACTATTCTCATGGCTTGGAGTCAAATGCCTGCAGCTTTTCCAGTCTGGGGGTAAATGCTGTGGGTAGCTCGATAATTCTGGGGTCCAGAGGGCAGTAGTTGCCCCATTCCCACAGCTCTAGTAGCCACCACCCTAATAGAGTGGCAGGCTTCTGCCTGGGCACCCAGGCTTTCTGTTATGTCTGTCAGGTTTCAGTCTGAAAATGTCAGTTCTTCGTGTACTCAGGGTCAAAGAATGATCAGACACACCATCATCCAGAACTGTGAAATCACCCAGTCTATAATATTTTGTTATGGCAGCCTGAGCTGACTTAATATAGGTTTGGTATCAATAAGTAGAGTGCTGTTGTAACAAATAACTAAACATGTGGAAATGGCTTTAGAACTGGATAAAAGGTAGAGGTTGGAAGGCTCTTGAGATTCATACTTGAAATATGGACATTAAAGAAGATTCTGGTGAAGTTTCAAATGGAAATGAGAAACATGTTATTGGAAACTGAAGAAAAAAATGATCTTTGTTATAAAATGGCAAAGAATTGTTAAACTACAAAGAATTTGGTTAAACTACATTCTAATGTTTTGTGGAGGGTAGAACTTGCAAGCAATAATATTCAGTATTAAGCTGAGGAGATTTCTAAACAAAGGGTTGAGGAGTGGCTTGGTTCCCTTCAAATACCTATAGTAGAATGCAAAAGGAGTGAGATAACTTGAAGAAGGGATTGTTAAGAAAATAGGAATAAGGACTTGAAGATCTGAAAAAATTCTCAGACTATCCATATTGCAAAAAAATGAGAAAGCTTGTTTTGAAAAGAATACTCAGGGTGTGGTGAAACTATCATTTGATAAAGAAATCATGGGTGCTACTCTTAGATTGAAACACCATCTCAGTAGAAGCCAAGAACAGAGATGGGATTATGACAGCAAAGACACTTATTTTCTAGCAAAGAACTAAAAGGAACAAAGAAAACAGGACATAATAAAGGAAAGTTTCAGACATTATGAATTCATTCTACAAGACCAGACCATGGGTGGAGCTCTTTGGTTGCAAATATGCACCACTTCAAGGAAGAGAAGAGTGACCCTGAAGGCAATTCAGAGATCATCAGAGCTGCCAGTCCTCCACAGGCTCAGAGGACAAAACTGTTTCCTTCTTGATTTCAAACGATAGGACCAATTCTTTGGTTTTAGAAGGATGCCCCTGCACATTGCCTCCAGGTTGGGACCTCACAGAGTAACAAAGGAGTGTGGACACCCCAAAGAGCCATAGGAGTGACACTGCCACCCCAGGGGGCCTGAAGGGCAGAGCACTGAACTAAAGAGGATTATTCTCAAGCCTTAAGATTGATCTAATGAAATCAGCTTGTGAGGTTTTAGATTTACTTGAGACCTGTCACCCCTTTTATCTTTCTGATTTCTCTTTTTTGGAATGGGAATGTTGATTTCATGCCTCTCCCACCATTATATTTTGCAAACATAAACTTTGCCTGGTTTTACAAGTTCACAACAAGACAGAAATTTTGCCTCAGAAAGAATCTTATTTCTAGACTTACCCATATCTGATTTAGATGATATTTAGGTGAGACTTTGGACATTCCAGCTGATACTGGAATGAGTTAAGACTTTGGGGACTATTGGAGTGGAATTAATGTACTTTTCATGCAATAAGAACATGGATTTTGGAGGGCAAGGGATAGAATGCTATGGACTGAATTGTGTCTCTCCAAAATTTATGTTGAAGCTTTAACTCCCAATATGACAGTATCTGGAGATGGGATATTTTAGAGGTAATTAGGTTAAATGAAGTCCCCACCTTAGAATGGGGTCTTAATCCTATAGGGTTGTGGCCGAAGAAGAAGAAGAAGAAGAAGAAGAAGAAGAAGAAGAAGAAGAAGAGGAGGAGGAGGAGGAGGAGGAGGAGGAGGAGGAGGAGGAGGAGGAAGAAGAAGAAGAAGAAGAAGAAGAAGAAGAAGAAGAAGAAGAAGAAGAAGAAGAAGAAGAAGAAGAAGAAGAAGAAAGAAAGAAAAGAAAAGAAGAAGGAGAAGGAGGAGAAAGAAAAAGGAAAAGAGAAACATATCTTTCTCTCTTTACTATGGGAGGATACAGCCAGAGGTAGCCATCTACAAGCTAGGAAGAGAGCCCTCGCCAGAACCTGACCATTCCGGTACCCTGACCTCAGATTTCCAGCCACCAGAATGGTGAGGAAATAAATTTCCATTGTTTAAGCCTCCCAATCTATAGTGTTTGGTTATAGCCTTGCATTTTGAGTGAAAATATGTAAGGAGAAAGTTCATAGCAGATGAGGTTGGTGATAAGGGCAAGTATCTGGCTTTTTAAGATTTAGTAAAGAGTCTGTAGTTTATTTAAAGAACACTGTGAAGCCAATTAATGGTTTTAAACAGGAATACGTATAGTTAGTTTTTATTTGATTTTTTTTCCAGATCAAATAGTGAAAGAAACTCTACACTCCACAGAGATTTTAAGTATTTTTTGTATTGTCACCAGTTCATGCTTCATTCATCAGAAGACAGAGAGGCACTTGGGCCAAGTTGCTAAATATCAATTGCATTCTAAGTGAACATCACAGCCTATCAAAGGGTCACAGAGAGGGTCTTAAACCTGCCATAGCTTCTAAAATGATTTGATAATAACTAGGTATGTTTTCTGCTCACAACCAGTATTCTTCCATGCTATAGTTACAACTTCTTATCTATGCTTCTTCTGAACAACATCAAGAGTTTCATGAACTTCCAGGCTAGCAATACTTAGAATCCTCTGTATAAACTTTTTCCCTAATGCTACAGTCAGAATGTGTCCTGCAAAATTCATATGTTGAAACGGAATCACCACAACAATGGTATTAAGGGTGAGACCTTTGAGAAGTGATTAAGTCATGAAGGTGGAGCCCTTAGGGGTGGAATTAGTGTCTTTATAAAAAAGGCCCCAGAGATCTGCTTTGCCTCTTTGACAGCTTGAGGGATTGCAGCGAGAAAGTGCCATGTATGAACCAGAAAATAGGCCCTCACCAGACATACAATCTGCTGGTGCCTTGATCTTGGACTTCCCAACTTCCATAGGAAATTGTTTTCCTGTGAGAAACAAATTTCTGTTGTTTATAAGCTACCCAGTCTATGGTATTTTTTATAGCAGTTCGAATGGACCAAGACATCTACCATTCCCACCATATATTTTTAAACTTAGAAATTATTGTTATTCTTTGTGTGCATGTTATTCTACATTTGTGTATGTATGTGTGGTGTGAGGAGAGAGTGGCATGCAAATACTAAATAGATAGGAGGATCCCCAAATGTCATACTTTTGCTAAACATATATATGATAAGCGTTTGTTAGGCAAAGCTTATTCACAGGTATGAAAAGTCCATCAGCATCATAGGTAAGAACCCCTCTTCCTATCTTCTTTTTTGGAATAATACATATTCTTTGCAGTTAAACAAAAAGGAAAGCATAAAATTACCTAGCAAGATAGTGTTTCTAAAGCTAACTGGTTGGTTTATGTTGCACAAGGATGTGGCTAATAGAGCCAAATTTCAGAACCTCATTCAATTTTGTTTAGATGAGATTAGGGATAGCCTCCTTCATCGTGAGAACATGCATCACACACTAAACTACACAAGGCCTCTTCTCTTGCATAAATTGCTTTTCTTATGACTCATTTTGAATCAGCTGCAGTTAATTTTGCTCCATATTCCTGTGATTATAGATGGAATCACAGTGGCACTTTCTGTTTAGTTAACAACAGAGTGCCTGTGGCTTGTGTTCAGATGCTACAATAGCAGATTCACTGGGGCAAATATAAGTTTTTATAAGCAAGCTCTTCCAGGAGAGTCAGGGGACCACAGAGGCAGAACAAAGTCTGAGCAGTACACTCTTTTCCTTTCCTCCCAATTTCCAACAGTAATTGTAAAACTATGCAAGCTAAATGCTCTTTATCAAAGAATATTCTTTTTTTGCTAAAAGGCTTTTATCAGATTTATCCCTTCAAATCCATCAAGACAAATTGGCTTTAATTTTTTTTCTAATTTTAACATACTGGCTATGAAGGTGGGTTCACCAGCTCTCTTATGCAATAAAAATTTGGTCTAATAGGCATTTTTCAAGATACAATTGGAATCTAAATTGGTGGAAATTTTTTAATAAGTTTTTTTTTCTTTTTTTCTTAAATTGCCTTTCATGTTATGGAAATATAATTTTTCAATTTAAATAAGCAACACTGCAAGCACATTGTCTTATAATAAATAACCTAAGGAAGAATTAACACACTGTGACTGTGTTAATTCTTATACCCTGAGTAATGCTGAGAAACCTCACTAATAACAATGCAGAAAAATACATAATTAAGAAACATTACACAAATATAGTCTAGATTACATAGAATTTAAACAAACACACTTGAAATACTTTAATGCTTTCTAAACTAGATTTATTTTTTCATTTTTTCACTTTTATGAAATATAAATTTATCATTCTGTGGAAAGATTTTCAGATAGAAATATGGACTTTTTGAGTGCAGCTATATCTTCACCTCTATGTATTTTTTTCAGCATTGCTCATTTTAATCCTGTACCTGGAGTTTATTGAAGAAGTAATTTCCTGAAAAATAAAAACCTTCACCAACTTGGAAAAGTCAGTGGAAAAAAAAGTTATAAATCTTTAACTCAGTATTCAAAAGCCTTAAAAGAATACTAGTGTCTCAAGTATCTAGATAATATGGAAACTCCTTTGTGTTTCTGGTGGTGAATGATTATAATAATTGATCCCACATATCAATTATATGTGAACTTCTTTCTATTAAAATCCATAAATCTATTGAGAACCTGATTGAAGAGAGAATTGAGAATCTATTGAAGTCCTGATATTACAATGATCAAATCATCATCATTTTCTACCATATTTTGAGCCCCTGATATATATCAGGACTGTGCTAAGACCTTACATGTCCTCCTTTATGATAGTCAGAACAAACCCATAAAATAGATATAATTATCTCTATTTTACAGTTGAAGATCCTACAAAGGTCTTGGTCCTAAAAGAGTTTACAAGCTATCAAGAATTGACAATAGAGGAAGCGTTATACGTTGGTCAATCTCAGACATTCTGAAAAATTTGCATTTCAAATATTTAAAATTAAATACTAAAATATTCCTTTTCAGACTATGTACCAAAATAAACTTCATTGTGTAAGAAATATTATAATGAATCCTGATTTTGCTAGTAGAAAACAGGAATAAAAGCGTCCTAGGAAAGCCTTCAGAGGAATGAAAGTGCATGACATGAAAAAGAAACAAGTTTATTCTACTGGAGTGGAGTGGACGGAAAAAAAAATTTCAGAAATAAATCCAGAAATTTAGGGTAACGCAAACTATGACGGGCTTTGAGTTTAGACAATGTTCCTTTGCAGTCAGGAGACAGCCTACCTCTCAGATCATTTTTCATCCGTTCCTTCATGGTGCTTTTTTTCTCCTCTATCCATTCATTTAATAGTAATGTTCTTTTGGACATTTTCCCCCGGTTACACACTGTAGCTGGTCAATTTCTCCCATATTTGGTAACTCAGTTCCCTGCCATGCCCATGAGTCATAAATCTATTCCTCTGGCTAAGCCCCGTTTTCTAAATTCCAAGTCTGTATATCCTACTGTTTACAAAACCTCTACTTGAATACAGCAGAGGCACCTCAAACACAACAGTTTGAATTGGAACTCGTCTTCCTCCTCCCATCATCCCTACCCACCTATGCTCCTACTTCTGTGTCCTCCTACTCACTCATCTTATCTCTCTTCCACAGCACTGAACACTCGGTGTCTATCTTGCCTCCCACATCCAATCAGTGTCCAAATCCTACTGACTCTCCCTTCAAATATTTCTGTTTAATCTCTCCATAATGACAGCCATCATTGGAATCCAGATTATACCAACACTCCCAGTACTACAGTGGTTACCCGTTAACCAATTGTAGTTTAATAAAAATATATTTTAAAAGGTTTAACTGGGGGCAAGACAGAGAATGCATGGATATTCACTTTTTATGCTTAGTCTCCGAGATACCAAGAATTAAGGAAAATGCATCAGATCGCAAAGCCTCAGAAGTGGGAATGAAATGTGCTTGTTGAGCAAAGTAAAAGCTGAGGCATGAAGATTTTATTCTCTAGATTCTGGAAGTCCCAATCAGACAGATACAAGTAAGTGTATTTCTGATTTTGTGTTCTACATTTTCAGTCTATCTCCTTCTTTAGCAGGTACTCATGCTGCTCTTTGGATTACGTTTCAAATTTAAAAGATTCTAACGGACATACTAGACCTATTTCTGACTAACTTCTGTGAAGTTAAAGTGTTATTTTGAAAGAAGAGACTAATTGTCAGCTCAGGAACTGGGAAAATGGAATTTTTGTGGCACTTAATTACAAGTTGTTAGAAAAGTTATCAACATTAGTAGAAAGAAACCTTGAAATGTAGCTGAAGGTAGTGTTTATACTATTATTATAAGAACCAGATAATGTAAGAGAAGCTCTTCTGCTTTTATACTAGCTGTCTGGCTTAAACATCAGGAGAAGATTAACTGAATTAGAAGTGTAGCCATTGTATGGGATCAACAAAAACCTCACTTAGGCATAATCCAAGATGGTTTGCACTCTAGCTATCTGTTAAGGAAGACAAAATTAGCTACATCATTTTTTATAATTTTTACAATATATTTAAATCCTATGAAATGTGCAACACCCTGAATCTTTGTTTTATGTCCTCTGAAATTACTGAATTAACTAAAGCAATTCCTCAAAAACTGGTATCTGATAAGTTCACAAAATCTCATAGCACTATTCTAAAGAATCTGAATATATTGAATATTTGCACTTGAAAATTTGAAATAGGAATTACTTATTCATTATGATCAGCTTGGACATTTGAAGACTCAGAAGTTTAATTCAAGCAAAAATTCTAATTTAATTATTATAATACTCTCTGAATATACCATGAAAACTAAATAAAAATTAGATCTTTAATTGAAAGTTCAAGAGAAACAATAAACATAGTTACTCATTAAGGCTGACCATTATATTGATTTAAATACCATATTTAACTATTTAAGACATTTTTTATTTTCTTTCATGGAGATTCCATTTCCAAAGTATCCATTTTATTTTCCTCAATCACAACATTACAAAATTTGAACTGATTAATGACTGATTTCCCACAATTAGAACCTGGAATATTCTTAGTTCAATTTAACACTATGGCATAGCATGTCATAGTTTAGTTGTTAGGCTGGTAGGGACATTAACTCAATGTTTAGTATAATGCCACATTAGCTTTTATAAATTTAAATACTATACTCTTAGAAATATCCACCTCAATATCTTATTACCATTTTACTGCTGCCATACACTTAGCAGATGGCTAAAAGGCATAAAACATTTCATCTTTCCTCCTTTGAAGATAAGAATCTAAATTTGTGTTGTGTATTCCCCAATTCATGACAATTGAATGTCATTATTCTCTTAGAAAAAAAAACAGTGAAAAATATTAAGGATCCTGCTATCATGTGGTTCTGTATGCCTAGCATGTGAAACAACATAAAAGGCTACAAATGATTGTTATCATATCTAATGATACTGCAAAGCTTAATTACTGCCATTGATGTGAACATATAATGCCAGATCATTTTCTCTTTGTCTCTGTTCTTTTTCCATTTAACGTCTAAACCCTATTGTCCTTTACCCTTTGGCCTCAATCTTTTATTTTTGGCTGCAAAAACTGAAGACCTATTTCACAATCTAGATCTGTTCGAAATATTTAAGCCCATCCCAAGGCTTTCTAAATGGCTAATAGGTTGGGAGAAACCTTTTTCCAAATAATTGAAATACAAAATAATAAAATGAGTGTACTATTGATTCTCTTAGCACATCACTTAATGCAAAGAAGTACCTTATCAAATAAATATCTTATGCCTTTTATCATAGATGAATCTTTTAATCACATATCGATTGGCTGAATTTCTAGTAGTCTTTTTTAATGTATGTAATTGCATATCTATTTCCATATTTTATAACTTCCTCAGTGTGTCTTCTAAAACTCCATGCATTATAACTCTATGAATCAACTCACTGTGGTTCCCCAAAACAAAGTAAACTTATATTACAAAAACACAAAAGATACATGGATGGAATTCCCTAACATTAGACTATTGCATTGTATCCTAGTTCATGACAAATGCATGCATCCTTTAAAAGTAAAATCCTGGCAGGTTGCCAGTATTAATTTATTATAATATTTCCTGAATAAATATAAACATAAAAATAGCATTAAATTTCTGATGTTTATAGTTCATAGATAAAAATAGGAAGGTCAAAGATAAAATTATTTTTATAATAAAATTCAAATAAATAGTACTAGTTTAATATTTTGGACAAGATTATTTTACTGAAACTAAATAGCTTCTTTTAGATATTAGTCTGATAACATTATTGACTGATCTGAGAATGTGTACCAAAATAAACTTCTGAAAAAAATTTTAATATCATTTTGAAAATTCTACATTAGGAATGTACTATTACATTTACTGCTAGTGAACTATTATGTAAGTTTGTACCTATAAAGACAGAATTTATGCAATGTGAATATGGATCTAAATGCATATGTCCTTTGAGTTCGACATAACGAATACTGTTCTAGTTATTCTTTCATGGTTCTTCACTATTCAAACTAATGGGAAACCTGTTATCAAATTTTTCTGGAGTTCTTTGGACTTCCTCTGGCTTAAATGCCTCATTCTTAGATTAAATTTGTCTCTCTTCTTTTCTCATTAGCCTGTTACAATTACTTTGTTATACCATGTTATTTTTTGTGGTATCAAGTCAAAGTCTGAACTGACTGAATAATTTAAAAATCAAGCCATGGTCTATGAAAATGACTGCCAAATGTAAATTGTTTCAAAAAATAAGATTTTCAAATAACTGGTAGAAATGCTTCCACATGAATACAATAGTAGATGTAAAATATTAGCATTTTAATTTTAGAATATGTCAACTTAGCAGCAGCCAGTATGCCCTCTACTATATGAAAGAAAATTGCTGTCATTTCAGGTGACCACTGCAACCCAGTGTAACCACAGACATGAAAGCAAATACTGGGACTGTAGTAAGAGTGGAGTATTTGGTTACAAAGTGGCCATCCACATACTAAAATATTCTTACATAAGCATTTTAATTATCATTGAAACAAAAACCCAAATATAAAAATTATTATACCAAAATATTGTTCCTACGTTATCTTTGTAATATAAATTGACCCCAACAAATTTTTTTTAATTCTGACATAGAATTTGCTTTAGAGAGACTGCTGCCATTAGTCATTAGCTGATAACTGAGAATGTCCATGAAACAACTAAGAGAAAAGTCCATCTTAGTCACACACAACCACTTTCAGACTCTGAGCAATCAAATTGCATATTCATGTTTTTGTCTGCCTTTGCAAGTGTGACTTCTGCTGTGCTTTATTTTGATTCTGTGTTTTATTAAATGATGTTATCATATCTTTGAGCTTTAATGGTAAAAACAATCCATATATGTAAGGGTGTGTTATGCTTGTGACAGGGGTAATTGTGAAAGCCCATTACTTTAAAAATAATTTTAATTGTGGTAAAAATACACTTAACATAAAATTTACAATATTAATTGTTTTTAGGTGCACAGTTCAGTGGCATTAAATACATTCATATTGTTGTGCTACCATCTTCACAATCCACATTCTGAATTCTTTTCATCCTTGCAAAACTGAAACTCTGTATTCATTAAACAACTCTCCTATGCCCTCTCCTTCAGCCCCTCGAAACCACCATTCTACCTTCTGTCTCTATTAGATTGACTACTCTAGGTAGAGTAGTCAATATAATTGACTACTATAATTGGAATCATATAGTATTTGTCTTTTTGTGAGTGGCTTATTTTACTTAGGATAATGTTTTCAAGATTTATCCATATTGTAGCATGCATCAGAATTTCTTCTTTTTAAGGCTGAATAATGTTCCTTTGCATGTATACAACACATTATGTTTATCCATTCATGTGTTAATGGACATGAGTTGTTTCCACCTGTTGGCTATTGTGAATAATGCTGTTAGGAGCAAGGTTGACAAATACCTCTTTGAGTCCCTGCTTTAAATTCTTTTGAAACATATGTAAAACAGAAACAGAATTGCTGCGTTACATGGCAATCATATTTTTAATTTTTTTGATGAAGCACATTATTATTTTTCACAGTGGCACCATTTTACATGGGTTCCAACTTCTCCATATCCTCACCAGCACTTGTTATTTTTTTTATAGCAGCCATCTTAATTGGTATGAGATAAAAAGCCCATTACTTTTGAGAAAAAGCCTCATTGAAGTTCTTTCCAGGATTTTCTTAGTTGTGTCTAAGTTACTTTTTTGATAAGTATTGATCAACCAGTATGTTATTTGTAATTTGTGATAACAAAATACACATAGAGTCACAACATACACCCTACCTAATTAATTCTTAAAAACAGTATGACTGTATTTCAAATCTGAAAGTGTTTATTTAGCTCCTAATCCTTTTTTTCTCATTAGTAATTTTATACCACAACTTATAATAACATGTAGTTTCTTTTTTTTTTTTTGAGACAGAGTCTCACTTTGCTGCCCTGGCTAGAGTGAGTGCCATGGTGTCAGCCTAGCTCACAGCAACCTCAAACTCCTGGGCTCAAGCAATCCTCCTGCCTCAGCCTCCCAAGTAGCTGGGACTACAGGCATGCACCACCATGCCCGGCTAATTTTTTGTATATATATTTTTAGTTGGTCAATTAATTTCTTTCTATTTTTAGTAGAGACGGGGTCTCGCTCAGGCTGGTTTCGAACTCCCAACCTCGAGCAATCCGCCCACCTCGGCTTCTCAGAGTGCTAGGATTACAGGCGTGAGCCACCATGCCCAGTCAACGTGTAGTTTCTTAGGAATGTAAATATAGAGTTATGGATAAATAGCTTATTTTTATTACCTTTTTCTGTTTATATCCAGTGTATGTGAATAAATGGGGTATTTCTAATTTTGCTTCTGCCATTGATTTATAGTGCCTTCACTTAGTAGCTATGCCCATACTACCAAAGAAGAAAGCATTACATTTTTACTATCATAGAAAGTTTTAACAAAATGTTGCTAAAATTTTTAAAAGAGTTTACTAAGATCACGTTGTAGTGATTTGCCATTTTCATTTATGTCCTTATCATTTTCCTACCACTTTTGTTTTTATCGTGAGATGCCTTACAAATTTCTGAGTATTGAATGTGTTACTGATTGTGACAGTTAAAAATTTCTCTAATAATGTACATATAAGTGAGGGAAAATTAGCTGAGAGAAGGTGGGACACTCGAGAATGTAGTTTGCCTCCTGAAATTCCACACTGCAGGTTGGTGGCCCAGTCTGGAGGACAGGATTCCCTGTCAGTCCGTCACTGGTAGTAACTAAGTGGCTCACAGAAAACTTGGATCCTTCTGTTTATTAAAGCCCTGGAAGCTTTTGTCCCATACTTTTCATCTCAGTCTGTAAAACTTTCTATACAAAAGCATCCTTCCCAGTACTGATGGAACTTTGAGAAAAGTAAAACTAAAAACAAAACAAAAGATGTCATTTCTGTACTGATTATGAGCAAGCTACCATAACTATATAATGCAGTTGACAGAGGAAAGAAGCCTTTACCATCATTCCCTGTAGACAAATTCCTGGAGAAGTGAATTGCAATGCATGACCAATTATGGATATGTCACTTTGTCAGAATTGGAAACAGTTATTTCCCATATGTGAGAGTTCTGGCAATTACTCTGTTGTATAAAAGCTAATTATTCATAAGTGTTGATCATTTTAATTTTATCTTTTGAAAGGAAATTTGAATCTTTGTTACAACTGCTTAACTTACAAATTGTTCATTAATTTTGGCCCTGGCTGTAATCTTAAAGCACTAAATATTTCAATGCTTCTTGATAAAAGAATGAATTTTTCTCTACTCTCAAATGTATGGTCTATAGATTTTCTTGAATAGGCCAAAGAAACAATGTATTAATGGTCAATATTAGAACTTGACTTATCTGTTACAATTGACCCTAATTTTCTTTTAACTGATATTAATTGTATACTGATCTACACATCATACTTGATATATAAATAAGACCTTTACCCCCCAAATTTAAAGTAATGTATAAACCATAATTGTTCACAATGGTGTTTATCATACTAAAATTGATGATGAGTTAGTATTTAATGTGTGAATGTCATACACTTTTCTCTAGATTTTCATTCTCGTTAAATTGTACTTGTAATTTTACCATTTTACAATATCAATATTGTAGATATTATATATCAATATACAATATCAATTTCAATATTTTTCATTCATTTTCCTTTTATTTTTTTATATTCCATTTATAGTTCATCTTCCCAATTAAAAAAGAAAACACGAAGCTTTACCTATATATGCTCCTTGTTATTCTCTCTGCTATTTTCTATTTCCATTAGGGTCATATTCTTAATAATACTAAATAAAAACATGTTTATTATTCTCTCTCTAGCTATTATAGACTAGTGGACCACTTGCTCAATATAATAGTTTTTCACCAATTCTTCCCTCCATTTGTTGGTTCCTGGTTTTAAATTTTCTCTGCAGCCAGTTTTACCCCATGTATTTCATATTCTTTCACAGGTGACTGAAACTATTCTCTGGTTTCATGTTTAATGGGTTTTATAACACTTTACCCAGAGTCTCTGATTATACTGACATGTCAGAAAATAAACTCATTATTTCACACTTATTTATACACATTTATGTTAGTTAAGTTAGTATGACTGATAATACTTTATTCCTCTCATTTTATCCATGTGTAGAAATTTTTTCTTCTTCATATCAATTAATAAGGCCTACCACTATCTCTATGCTTATAATAACTAAACATAAATATGAGGATTGTTGATTTAAAAATATATTCTAAATTATATTATTAATATATGGTAATAGGACTATTCTTAACATTTTCCTAAGCTAGTATGTATAGTCACAGGCTCTTAAGTTCCATTTAGATCTGTGAGTTGATAGATATGACCTGATTTTAGAGAAATAAGAAAGTTGATTAGTAGTTACATTACTCCACTTCTCAAAGAAAAAAAAAATCCATATCTTTGTGTGGGCGCACTCAAAAATTACTTTTAAGTCAAAATGATAATTAACAGTGATAAGAAGTTAATTTAGAGAATTTCTACTTTACTTATTATTAACAGCCAGTTATTTATCCAAGGCTTAGCCTTGAACAGAAATGTTGGGTAGTCTTTCTGTGCAAACTGTTCATAGCCTGGAAGGAAAAAAATAAAGTCTTTCATACACAGTGTGCTTATAGGGCAAAAAAGCATTGTCCAGAATTCCATAAAGATAGGGAGCAGTCTGGGAGCTTCAGTTGTGTTTTGTGCTTCTCTCCCCCTTGTAAGGTTTCATTGTCATGATTCTAGCACATCTCAGTTCCCAGCTGACACATTCCAATCTCTGATCACCTCATCTCTGATTTTCAAACTGAACACCCATCACAGAAAAGAGAGTTTACATGCAGGTGTCTTCAAACTACGGCCCGTGGGCCACATGTGGGTGTTTTTGCCTGTTTGTTTTTTTACTTCAAAATAAGATATGTGCAGTGTGCATAGGAATTTGTTCATAATGTTTTTAAGCTACAGTCCAGCCCTCCAACGGTCTGAGGGACAGTGAACTGTTTAAAAAGTTTGAGGACCCCTGGACAGCATTCTTGACTCTTGACTTGAACTGTCTGTCCCTTGACTTTGACCATGGCTGATTCTTGCTGTTTCAGGACCTGTTTCTGATCACTCTCTGACTTCTGGCTCTTTCTCAACTGGGTTTTTTGGTTTGGTATTTCTATTATTACCTATTAGCCATGGTTTCAGTTTTCCTTAATACAGAATTCATCTCTATCTGTGTTGAAAATTTGTTTGGTCCATACATGCAAATGAAAAAGAAGTCAATGAGGAAAATTTCCAATTAAGTACATAAGTCTACTCTCCCATGTGCAAAAATAATAGAAAATAAGAAAATAATTCTCATTATTTACAGATGATATAATTATGCTTCCAGAAAAATCCAACTACATAGACCAAAAAATACAATAAAGTGAAGAAGAGAGTTTCATAAGATGGCCTGAATCCAGTATCAACTGATAACAGCAATAGCTCTCTCATACATCACATCTCCTACATAATCCCTGGAACTACAACAGAAAAAAGGATCCCACTTACAAGACTGTGAACTATAAAAATAAGAAAAACTATAAAATACAAGTAAACTTTATAAAATATAAGTAGGTAAAGTGAGAAAATAAATTGAGAAAAACTTTACTAGGGGTCATAAAAGAATACTGGCTAGGTTAATTCCTAAATGTAAAAGTTCAATAAAGGTGTAATATATCAACAAATCAACCTAGACACTCAACATGATCTCAATCAAAAACTCCAAAGAAATTTTTAAATAAAATTTGAAAAGGTGATTTTAAAGTTTATATTAAAGAATGTGTGCAAAAATAGTCAAAGCAATTGTGAAAAAAGTAGATAAATAAAACACTGAAAGTAGAACTTGTCCTATCAGATATAAAAATACACTATAAGTAATCAAAATATTCTGATATAAGTACAGTGATGTAAATATAGACCAAGAAAGCATTATAAAATTTATGATGCAAATGACATTCAAACTTAATTAGTAAAGGGAAAGAATTGTGAAAAAAATGCTAGTAGATAGTTGGCTATGCATTTATTAAAGAATAATGCCAAATTCATATCTCATAAAGTCCACAAAAATAAATGAGTAATGATCAGACAGTAAACTATGGAAGTATTAAAAGGAAATATAGGCAAATATTTTCATAATCTTAAAGTGAGTTAGGCCTTCATACACAAAACATAACACACAGAAACCACAAAGGAAAAGAATAATACTAGGCATACAAAAATTCTTTGAACTTCAATGTTTCAAATGATACTTAGTTTGAATTACTTGGAAGGAAAGTCTGAGACAAGGCAGATGAGTTTCAGTACAGGTAATGTATTTTGAAAGTGATCACAGAGAAGAGAAATGAGGAAGAGGAGAAAGGAAGTTAAGAAAATGAATATAAGGGTAGTAAATTTTTTGAGACTGATGTGGTAGACAGTGGGTTCTCAATTTCGTATAATGTTTCCTTAAATTTCTCATAAAAAGAAGACAGTAGATATTTATATATTGTTTCCTATCCCACTTTGGCTGAGGGTCACTCCCAGGGGTCTAACTTCCTACATTTCTAGATTTTATTTGCATAATGACTGAGTTTTCATGACTTCAGAAAAAAGCAGAGAAAAGCACAACTCACATTTAAGTACTACTCTGTCAACATGAGTCTGAGCTCGCACAGAACTCTTGGCATACTGTAGCTGCAATCAGATGTGTTTTATATGATTATGTTATTTTTAGTTATACAAGTCAAGAAATACCTTGGTTAACTACCCATCTCTCTTACCCTAGAAAGGCCATTG
The DNA here is from genome assembly GCF_040939455.1 of Microcebus murinus. Classification (NCBI taxonomy): domain Eukaryota; kingdom Metazoa; phylum Chordata; class Mammalia; order Primates; family Cheirogaleidae; genus Microcebus; species Microcebus murinus. The sequence continues at coordinate 53,712,613 of NC_134118.1, forward strand.
TCTAACAGTCACTGCCAGAGATCCCTGTAGGTTAAGGCAACCTGATTACCACTCCAGTCCCGCTGCCCATTATGGCAATTACATCCCATTCACCTAATGCCTAAGAATCTTTTCCTGGCCTCTAATTTTCCATGAACCTATCTATTATTGTCAACCCATTTCCATGGCATTTGCTGTCAACACTGGCCTTCAGAAAACAACAAGCACTGAGCTTCTCTACAATATCAGTGTGTCTCCCACAAGTCGATTCTCATTGCTTCATTGAAGAAAGTGTCCTGTAGACTTTTCCAGTAAAAAGTGGATTTGCTGATCTCACATAAGTCTATTCCAATATTCTCTCCTCCCTCTCCCCTGACCCCATCCTCAATACACTGACAAGACAGTCACTGCATCTCCAATTCATTTACTGAAAGCTCCCAGCAAGTCCAAGGCACCACAATGGAAGCGCATAAGGTGGGTTTCCATTGTCCTGGCAAAGGATAGTGCTTCTATGCCAATAAACTCTCCCTTCTCCAGTCTTACATTCTGTACCCCTACCCCACTTGTTTTAACACTCAAGATTCACATCTGTGCATGCCGTGCTATTTCCTGCCTGCGGATATTAGTCAAATCCTACAATTCTATCAGTTAAAGAACTATTTTATCCCAAAGCTAGAAACAGCTAGAATAATTATCCACTTAGGATAGGCTCTACCATGACTTTAGTTATTGGCTGAACACAATTAGAGAACACAAGGATGGAATCTTGAGAAGATCAGGCAGCCACTGTGGAGCTTCTGGCTTAGATGACATATTTGTGTAGTAAAAGTAGGGCATGCTGCTCTTCTCTGCAAAGGGGGGAGGAGAAGAATGAAAGACTAGATGTGGAAGTTAGTGATATCTGGGAGCTAAAAGTTCTCAGATACATCTATCCAACTGTCCCCATCCCAGTATCAGAAACTGGCTACTTTCCTATTTGTTTTCTGACTTTAATATAATGTATCCACTGAGACTGACACAGTCTCCTTTGCAATGCTGCTACCTTAGAATTAAGCTCTATCTAGTCTTCCCTCTGACTACAGAAGATCAGGATCTGCTTGGAGAAGGAAGTCTATAATGTTTTTATTCCCCCCAGAATTCTAAGATTCTAAGGGCAGTTAACAAAATCCAGCAAAGCCACAATTCGCATAAATGCTCTGTCCTTATCTTATTCAATTACTAGTGGTAATGCCAGTCCTTTGACTTCCAATTGTAATTCATCTTAATAATCTACTCGTAAGAGTTTTTGAACTTGCATCCAACTACACCCCACTTACCAAAAGCACCATCCTACCATCACCATCCTTTAGTAGTACAATCCCACTTTTCAAATGCAATGTGGCAATTGATACTCTCTGAATAATGAGTGATCCAATTATGATGTTTCATCTTCACGGTTTGGTTTCTAGGAGCAACTCCAGTATCAATTGTCTTAATTTGGACTCTGTTAAAAGCAGAGTCTAAGACTTGGGGACAGGTAATTTATATGAGAGATGAACCTAGGAAGCAAGAGTGAGTTATTTGGGAAGATAAGAGAGAGAAAGAGCTAAAGTAAATACAAGGACACATGCAGAGGCTACAGTTGTAGGCAATGGGATCTCAATTACTTGGGAATCATTAAGAAGCATGCATACTGCCTCCTGGAATCATCTACAGAAAGTGAGGGAGCTGGGGCATTTATCCTCTGACTCCAGTTATCCATTAGTTGAGGGCTTCCCTTGGAAAGATTATCACTCTTTTAGTTTCTGAGCTACAATTATCTATTGGCTGGGGGAGCTCTGTGTCTTTAGGCAAGGTCCTGAGAGATGACATAGTGTGTGCTTGAGATGGGATACCATCTATCACAGCTACAGCTGAAATCAGAGTTGAACCAGGGGGCAATTGAGGATACCAAATGTGCTTACTATAGATATTATTTGAAAAATACAAAACTGAATGATAAACTGGGATAAAATGTTTCAATGTATTTAATACTCAATAATTATAACCAGAATATATGAGTCCTCAAACCAGTAGGGATTAATTGCAAAGGATATAAACTGGCAAGCTAGATAAAATAAAATGGAAGATATATATATCTTATGATTAAAAATCATTATTAATTAGGGAAAGCAAATGAAAAGAGTAATTTTTTATCATTTTCATCCATAAGATTTGGGGAAAAAAGTTAATCTTATCAAATATTGCTTTGAGAGCTTACTATACCAGGTGCTCTTGTGTTTTACATAAACTATATCAATTTATTCAACTTTTATACTATTTTTAAAAGTAGAATTATTATTATCATCATTTTTTATAATAATCTAAAACATAAATCTAGAGAGGTGGTTGAATAAATAATGGTATATTATTCTATTGAATACAATGCAGATACTCAAAATGAAGTCATCCTTATGTATTGACACAGAAAGATTTATGAGATATATCACTAAATAAAAAAATTCTACTCAGCCACAAAAAGTAATGCTGATCTGCATCTTTTGTATTATCTTGGATGGAGCTGGAGCCCATTCTACATAGTGAAATATCACAAGAATGGAAAAACAGGCACCACATGAACTCACCATCAATTGGTATTAACTGATTAACACTTATGTGCACATACGGTAGTAACATTCATCGGGTATCGGGCAGGTGGGGGAGGGAGGAGGGGATGGGTATATACACACCTAATGGATATACACCTAATGGACGTGGTGTGCACTGTCTGGGGAATGGACATACTTGTAGCTCTGACTCAGGTGAGGCAAAGTCAATATATGTAACTAAAACATTTGTACCTGCGTAATATTCTGAAATAAAAAAAAAATCAAGCTCAGAAATATGCTTATATTATTTTCACATTTGTGTGAAAAGGGGAAGAAAAGGAAGGAAAGATGTGTTTATATGCACAGGTAGATACAGACCAATGCATAGAAAAAAAACTAAAAGCATTTTGCACAGGTGATTTCTGGGAAAAGCAGTTGAAGTTTGGGAAAGAAGAAGAAAAATTAACTTTCATATTTTTTTCATACTGTGTACATTTTTATACTGTCTGCATCTTTTGAAAATAAATAGGTGTCTGTGCATTATTTTTATAGCCAAAGTATTAAAACTATCAGTGACATCTAGCTTCTGATAATGAGTCTGCTGAGAATGAGCCCCAGAGAAAGACTGTATAAGTATAAAATGAAAGCTAATCTTATCTACCTGCTCTGCCTTAATTTTTCTTCTCCTTCAAAGAGAAATTCCAATGTATCTTTTCCAAAAAGCCTAGTCCTACAAACAGTCTCAGACCTATTTTTATTACTTTTGTTTGAGTAATTTTGCTATACTGATGCATCTGCATAACTGCGTGCATACATATAAGGTTCGCCCACATGAAATAGCCATGTTTGTAGATTAAAGATAGTTGAATAGTGATCATTTCATGTTTGGATTCTGTAAAATGCTGTACTAATTCCAGAATTAATTAGAAGCATGTGACTTTCCAGCTCCTTACTTCTAGGAAAAACACAATCCAGATACCTGAATCCTATTCCTTTTCCTTAACAGATGCTAACAAAATTTTAGAGCTATCCCTCTGTAATTCATATGCTATGATATTAGCATATTTTATTTTATTTTTTTTTTTGAGACAGAGTCTCGCTTTGTTGCCCAGGCTAGAGTGAGTGCCGTGGCGTCAGCCTAGCTCACAGCAACCTCAAACTCCTGAGCTCAAGCAAGTCTACTGCCTCAGCCTCCCAAATAGCAGGGACTATAGGCATGCGCCACCATGCCCGGCTAATTTTTTCTCTATATATTAGTCAGCCAATTAATTTCTTTCTATTTATAGTAGAGACAGGGTCTTGCTCTTGCTCAGGCTGGTTTAGAACTCCTGACCTCGAGCAATCCTCCCACCTTGGCCTCCCAGAGTGCTAGAATTACAGGTGTGAGCCACCACGCCTGGCCAGCATATTTTAATTTTTAAAAAGATAAAATTAGAAAGTTTATAAAATTTATAAAATTATATGCAAAAATCAAGCTTTAAGTTTTGTTTCTTCTCAATTTCTTGAACTATTCCAATGGACTTGTCTTCCACCCTATCTTAACTACTCATCTGGTTATACCTGAGGAAACCACCCCTGTCTTCCCAATTCATTCCCTTTATTATCCCAACTCCTACACTAATTCTATCCAACTGGGATTTCCAATCCATTGATTCTTCTAATCTTTCCAACTGAATGTGCCCACTTCTCTCCTTACTCTGCTTCCACAAACATTCATCATAATTATTTTCCCGCATTCTCATATAATTTTCTTGGTCCTTTCTTGCTCATATTCCTTTGGCTAAACCACAATCTAGGTTAAAGCCAATTCTCATCCTACTTCACACCCACAGCCAAGCAGCTGACAGTCACTGGAGAAAACCACACAACCGTGCTGCTGGCTCCACTTTAAATTCCTGACCACAGACTTCAGGTGGGCCAATATTCTGTTCATCATCCATACTGTGTCCATGGTCCACTCACTCTCCACTAGTGTGAGCTAGTATTTAACCTGATCCTGCTTTCTCAAACCTCACATACTTCCTTGCCTACCCTATCTCTTAGCTGGTGACCTTGCTTTCCAATTTACTTAATAAAATTGAAGTAACTAGCCAGGAGCTCCCACTAGCATGCACCCCTCCTACCTCTACCATCTGCCAGTATCTGCACCCATTTAACCTGTCTGTCTGGCTGTTCCTATCAGTAACTCCTTGTTCTCTTTTTTTTTTTTTTTTTTTTTTGAGACAGAGTCTCGCTTTGTTGCCCAGGCTAGAGTGAGTGCCGTGGCGTCAGCCTAGCTCACAGCAACCTCAAACTCCTGGGCTCGAGCGATCCTTCTGCCTCAGCCTCCCGAGTAGCTGGGACTACAGGCATGCGCCACCATGCCCGGCTAATTTTATATATATATATATATCAGTTGGCCAATTAATTTCTTTCTATTTATAGTAGAGACGGGGTCTCGCTCTTGCTCAGGCTGGTTTTGAACTCCTGACCTTGAGCAATCCGCCCGCCTCGGCCTCCCAAGAGCTAGGATTACAGGCGTGAGCCACCGCGCCCGGCCTCCTTGTTCTCTTTTTTATACCCAATTTCTCCACATGACTGCTTGATCACATCCTTTTCAAGGACATAGTCCTAGCCCTTCTTCTTTCTACCTCCTACACCATTAATTTTTGTCTTTCCTGAATCATCGCTACCAGCATAGAAACATGTTGTTATATTTCCCATATTAGAAAAAAACAAAGCAAATTTTCTCATGACCTTACTTTCTCTGTCAACTACTGTTCCGTTTATATTTTCTCCTTTACAGCAAAACTCTGTGAAAAAGTTGTCTATATTCATTCCCTCCAGGTTTCCTTTCCTCCAACTTTCTCTACTCTATCAGATTTTATCCCTCAACTCTTATCAAAACACTCTTACTAAGGCACCCAGTGACCTCCCCATGCTAAAAATATCTGCCAATTCTCTGTTTTCAGTTTATCTCTCCTGCCAGCAGCATGTGGCATAGCTTATCATGCTTACCTTCCTAGTACAAATCCTACCCATGACCTCCAGGACACTACAGCCTTTTGATTTTTCTCTTGCCTCACTTTGTCTCATCTCTTCTCTTTATATGTTTGTTGAGATAGTGATCTCATCCAACTCATGATTTAAAATATCATCCATAAGTAGATGACTCTCAGATTTATATCTTTGACTCAGGCCTCTCTCCTGAATTCCGAATTCATATATCTAATTTCCCATGTGACATCTCCACTTAGCTTTCTAACAGTCATGTCATACTTAACATACTCAAGACTAAATCTTGGATACCCTTTCAAAGTTTCGTTTCGAGGATTCCCTCACCTCTTAGTTTTTCCCAGCAGAGCAGATTCTAAACTAGCAGCTGCTCAAGCCACAAACCTTAAAATCATTCTAATTCATCTATTTCTTTCACATATCTGATTCAGATTATTATCTACTTACTAATAATTTTTGTAGGAAAAAAACTTTCAATCCGAACAAAAGTGAGATACCATGTGCCTACTTTATAGTCAAGTTTTTCAAATTTGAGAGGAAATACTCCATGTTAGGAAGCAAAGAAATGAGCAATTTTTCTTTTTTCTTTTTCTTTTTTTTTGACAGAGTCTTACTCTGTTGTCCAGGCTGGAGTGCAGTGGCACAATTGTAGCTCACTGAAGCCTCAAACTCCTGGGCTCAAGGGATCCTCCTGCCTCAGCCTTCTGAGTCACTGGGTTTACAGGCGTGAGCCACTGCACCTAGCGGAGTACTCTTTTTATCTTGCTGGCTTCAGAATAAATTAGATTAAAACAATCAGCATTTTCATTGATTTGTGAATATGTAAAAAAATCTTCCAAATTGGATTTCTGGATTCCAAATCAACAAATTTTTTGTGAGTAATAATGTACATAAATTTTATGTACAAAGATGTTCTTTACAGTGTTACCTATCCATTTTTAAAAAATTAAAAAATACTGAAGAGTATAAAGAAGAAAGTATTTTATGTGTTTGTTTATTCTTAACAATGTATTTTACTTAACATACCATCTGGGTTTCCCCATGCCATTAAATATTATTTTAATATATGATTTAAATAATTATCTTCTGTATCAATTGGTAGAGGATCGAGCCACACACACACACATACAGTGGTACAAACAAAATAGAAGTTTATTTCTCCCTTACACAGAATTCCAGAGGTTGGAGTTAAGAGACCTATTGCATAAAGTCAATAGACACCTTGGCCTCCTCAAGCTCACTTCTTTGCCATTTCTGAGATGTGAACTTCTACTTTATTGAACAAGATTGCTCCTAGAACTCCAGCCATCTATTTTATACCAGAGAATGAATTGGTCAAAAGGCAGAATAGAGGCATAACCTCTCCTTTTTAAGAAAACTTTCTAGAAGCACCATATAACACTTTCTGTCTCATTGGCTAGAACTTAGTAATATCAAGCTTTAAGGTACTCTGGGCAATAAATATCTTTTTTAGTTTAGTGTTTGTATCCACTTAGAATCTGGTATTCTGTTACAAAGGTAAAGGGAGGAATAAAGGAAAGAAATAGTCTAGGCCTCAAAATTTTACGTGTTTGCCTTTATTTGATGTGATTCAAATGAAAAAAATTTATGTGTAAAGAGTAATTTATTTAATAAAAGCTCTTTTTTAACATTTTGTGTTTTAACATTTTTGCAGTTATAATTCAATATTTTATTATTTAATAAATCAATTTTATGAAATAAGTTTTCATATCTAAATTAACTGGTATTCCTCATTATACTGAAAAACCTCAAAATTCAATATATCTACTAAATTGGTAGAGTTGCATCCCTTTTTCTATTTTAGGAAAATTCCATGTCAAATTATAGACCAAAACACAAATTCTGTATCTAGCACCATGATATGATATTTCAGTTCTCTGAATAATTGTGAAACAACCAATATAGAAGTAATTTCGTGTGTGTGTATGTGTGTGTGTGTGTGTGTGTGTATACTGTCTGGAAAGTATCCAGGCAAAGAGAGATATTTATTATATTAACAATGGCTGGATGTACTTTCCAGACATCCCTGGTATAATTTGTTTAAAATTTTTTTTTAAAGAAATCCCAAACTATGTTTTCCTATCTAGGCAGACTGATTGACATTCCTTCAAGTGACTTTTGTAATCTCACTCAATTTACAGATCCATTTCTCACTCAAATGTATGTGCATAGTATAATGATGAAACCAATACTTACACTAGTACAAGATATTTCCAAAAGTCTACATGTTAACGTATTTGAAGTTAGACCAAAACTAATGCAAACTGAAACATCAGAGTAAAACAATCTACCAAGTAAAAGTAAACACCCAGTTTCTTCAAATTTTTGAACAGAAAAAAAGACAAACACAAACATCCTCACATCCCTTGAATATTAAAGAACATACTTCCATATAAAATAAAACTCAAATTAAAAAACTACTAATATTTTTTATTCTGGTTGATCACATTTTAAAACTATGAAAAGAAAGATTGTGGTTTTGGTTTAGTAGCTGAAATATTAATTTAGAGCTTACAGGAAAATCCCATGCTTCAAACTTTGCACAAATGGCTACATTTGATTTGTCCTTTCCCATTTAATTTCTAGTAGTGCAATCTGTCGGGAACATAAGTGATCCATTCCCAGGATGCATTGCTTCTTTGGAGCAGGGTTTGATGTCTAAGGATATATAACGTGAGTCCCTATCCTTGATTTTGACCTAGTTTAAAGAACTATTTAGTTCTTATTAAGCTCTTTTCATAGGTGAAATGTGAATTATAGTACTAACTCTTCCATCACTTCTCTAAAGAGCTATCATTTTTTGTGTATATATATATTTAGAGATTGGAAGGTCTGATGATAATGAACACAAAGTCAAAACATCACTGGATTTCTTCAGTACTGGCCACTTGGGAAAGTTCTCATTACAGAGTGACAGCCACAGGCCATTTTCCCTGTTAAACTCAGATGAAAACTAAGCTACTTTGATCCAATCCTTTTGAAAAGATAAGACTGGTGTTATGGTTAAAACCTCAGCTGACAGATTTCAAATAGGACCACGGTTTGAATCTATGGGGTTTAAGAGAAAGAACAAAGAGCTTCTGAATCTGCTTACAATAAAGCAGCTCATTTTAATAGAATAAACTCCACAGAACCTATATTTTTCTTATCAAATGAGGCATCCTTTACTTTTACAAGACAGTCTTAATTGCTCAAGCCACTTGGTTAGAATATTTTTCAGGCTAATTACCTGTCAGCTATCATTAGAAACATTAATGGTACTTTTAAAACCACCTATTCCTCAAACCTTCCTTTGAGGACTGCCTTGCAAAATGACATCCAATTGTTGGCCCACAATAAAATGCTATAGTAATTGTTGAGGGGTAGGAGTAGTACAACTGAACCCAAATAAATTGTGTGTGGCTTGGGTGGTCGGTGGTGTAGCAGGATCCCCAACTCTCTCTCCAGCCCCACCACACTCACTGGTTGCTAGAGGAGGTGCCAACCCTTTAAGAAAGTTCTCATGTTTTGTTTCCAGCCAGGGCTTCTGGCCCCTGTGTCCCTTGATAAGCTCTAACCACAGAAGCAGATTTACCATGAAGCTCAGCATGCTTAAGTTGTGGGTCCTCCCACTTGCATGGTCCCTTTCCAAGTACCTATACCCAATTGTTATTCGTCATTATACAATCATTTGTCCACAGTTCTCCTCCCCCCATAGAATCTGTGGGCCTTACAGAACCCAGATTCACCTAGGACATTCATATGTATGAATGAAGATTTGAATGTGTGAATTCATATGCATGAAAAACTGAAAGTTTTGCTCCTTTAAATTAAATCTAGATCAAAGAAAGCCATGAGAAATATGATCCATATCCACACATCATTTGGTCTCTACTCAAACGGTGTTGCTGGGAGAGGTCTTCCCAACTGCATTACTTAAAGGACTATCCTAACTCACTCCTGTCACTCCCTAGCTCCTTGTTTTGTATTTTTTGGCACTTTTAACTAACTAGCCTTATGCATTACATTTATTCATTTTCTTCCTACCTACTAGTATGTGAGCTCCAAATAGGAAAGAGGGACTTTGTATGTTTTTTACTACTGAATCTCAGCAACTAGAATAATGGTCACCACACAGGTTAAGGCAGCAAAACCATTGTCCAAACAATAAGTTTTATAAATAAAAGGGAGCATTATTAATAATTATACCAGAATATTGGCCGTAAACTCTGCCAGTTTCACGAAACCGGAATCAAAGTCATCCTACCCTAAACCCACATTAAATTTACTGCCACTAAGCAAGAGGAAGTGAAAAAAAATGATACAATGTCAGAAAGGCTCTTTCCTTATGTTACCCAGGGATCTGGCTTAAATCAACTTGTTTTTCTGCAGGTGAGAGGAAACTTTTCAATTAGAAAACTCCTTGTAGTCGATGTTATCCTTCCAGTAACTCAGTATTCTCAATTTGGAGCTATTTATTTATCCCTCCACCCCCAAACTACCTGGGGTATATTTGGCAATATCTGAAAACATTTCTGATTGTCAGAACTGGTAGGCTGCTACTGGCATCTAATGGATAAAAGCCAGTGATGCCGCTGAACATCCCACAAAGAGAAAGTCAACGCCATTCTCAACAAATAGTTACCTAGCCTAAAACGTCAGTAATGCTGAGGACAAGAAACCATGCAGTAGCCAAACGAGAAATGATCCAAGATAATAACTATTCCCATTCAGTTCCATTTTTGATCCTATTATTCTTCCCATTAAATATTCTATTCTTTAAGATTGTTAATAAAATTAAGTATACTTGAAACCTCTTTTTTTTTTTTTTACCTTGACCCAGATCAGAACTGCTCTTCCTTAGACATGAATTGTTGAGGGAATAGTAGGAGCAGGAAGGAAAGAGTGGTTTACAAGGATAGGAAAAGTTTGAGAATACACCAAGTTAAATTAATTTCTTTGAGGAACCTGGAGCATATTGAATAGAATGTGACTATCCCATACTATAGTATCCTGTTATTTATATATAATGGAAATTTAGCTACTTTACCACACAATAATGATGTATAAGCTTCATAATGTTTATTAGACTTCAAAGGTGTTTTTTTTCCCATGCATAATCTCATATGATCTTTGAAGAAACATTCAAGTATTATGATGTCTAATAACAAAGGAAAGAACTTAGCCATAAAAAAGTATAGTTTGCTCAAGATTACTTATCTAGAAAGAGCTAAATCAGTGCAATGACTGAAAAAGGGAAGGGAGCTATCAGGAGTGCTGATAAAAAGTTTAACTTTTATCTAATATCCAGTGTGTGCTACATGGTTCCTGTTATTTCACTTCATCTTCTCCTTAGTCCTATGATATATCATCATTTCCATTTTACTAATGAAGGTGTGGAGGCTGTGGCATGTTTATTTGGGCCAAGGTTTAAAATCCAGGTCTCCTCAGACCATATCTAAAGCTCCTTCCGGAAAACTATGTTGCTTCTGTACTTATGTGAACTCCTTTTTCTTATTTTTATTCATTTATTCACTCATTTAATTCAGTACATATTAATTTTTAACATACCCACAAAATGTGAGGCACAATCCTAGGCCCAGGGAAAACAGCCTTGAACAAAACAAAGTGTCTGCCTAAAGGGAATTTAATTGCACTTAAAAACAAAACAAAACAAAAAACTTGCTTAGATATTCATTTCCTTCTCCCTGAGAACTGAGCCATTACCCAGCCATTCACCCTGAGAGCACCAGCTGGCACATGGTGTTGAGGGCTGTTGGGAAATTACTGTGTAACTCTTTACAAATTATTTTTGCTATGTTATGTTGTTTTGAAAATGTTATGATGTTAAAAGAGCGAGGTAAACTCTTTTAGAATTTGTCTATAAGAATCAGACTAGCTTACAAAACTAAGTTACTGACAGTACCACTGCTCCTTCTTTATGCAAAGCAAACTTTAAGGAAGCCCTGAGCTGAAAGAATGAAAGAAGTGAGCCCATCAGGTTAAATAAGTATGAATAATCAGGGTAATCTAGGGTAAAAGTATAGGAACAGACATAAACTTAAAAAGACTCTAAATTTTCAGCAATCGGAGGAACCTGAAAATTCTATTATATAATCAATTGTCCTTAGGACACAACATGCAGCTGAAGAACCATATACATATTATGAGAAAGCTTCTTTTTTTTTTTTTTTTTTTTTTTTTTTTTCTGCCTTGTCTGAGTCAAGGAGAAGGAAACAGAACAGGTCTTCTGAATTTGGATCATAAGTCTAAGTTCTACTTAGAATTCTGGTTTAATTCATTTATATGCCTACTATCTAAAATAAAGAAACATATAGGTGTCCAGTGATGGTAAATCTTATGAGGTTAAGGCGGGTGGGCCACAGAGTAATGAAAAATTCTATTTTTGATGAGGTGTTAATGGAAGGATTCTCAGATAAAGTAACATTTGAACAGAGACTTAAAGGAAGGAGGAAGCCATGTTAACATCCGGAGGAAGAGTGTCCCGGACAAAAAGAAAAGATTATGTAGGACTTTGAAGGCCAAGGTAAGGACACAGTGAAATGGGAAGCTATGATTTGGCAAACTTTTGTGAAAGATTACTCTGGCTGCTGTGCAGAAAGAAGCTCTGTGGGACAAGGATGGAACCAGAAGGACCAGTTAGCTGAGTTGGTCGGGCGGAGGCGGTGAGGAGTGGCAGAGTTCTAGACATATTTCACAATAAGAGCATTTAGGATTTGGGTGGGTGGGATCTGGGAGGTGAGAGCAAAGGAGGAGTAAAGAATGACTTCAAGATGTTCAGACTGAACAACTAGCAGGATGAATTGTATTCACTGACGTGAGGAAAGACTTCTGGAGGAACAGATTTGGGGAGGAAATTCAAAAACCCAGTTTTGACATGTTAGATTTAAGGAGGTTTAATTAAATTTTAAATGCAGCTATTGAGCTGAAAATCGAATAGGAAAGTCTGGGATTCAGGATCAAGATCAGAGCCAGACATACAAAGTTGGAATAGATGCGTCATAAAGTCCTAAAATTGGATAAGAACACAGAGATAGGGAAGATTTGAAAATAGAGTCCTAGGTCTCCCACCAGTACTTGATGTTTGAGAAATTGAGGTTAATCTAGTAAAAGAGTGAAGAGCAGGGAGGTGTGAGGAGAATTAAGACGGAGGCCAGATAAAGTGTTTCCGAAAAGAAGAAATAATGGATGATGTCGATGCTCCTTAGTAAGAAGCATAGGCCATGGAGCTTACAAGACACAGGCTGTTAGAAACATTGATAAGCGTACTCCCTGTTGAAGGAAGGGGGGAAAAAAAACCATTGACATGGGTTAATGAAACAGGCAGAAGTGGGGAAAAATACAGACAGCTATTTCAGGGAGTTTTTCTGTCAAAGGAAGTAGTAGAAGTGAGATGGGGGTTGAGGGTAAAGTCAAAAGAAATTTTAATTTTTTTCCATTTTTTTAAATGAGAGATACTACACATACAGATTATGACTGCTAAACCTCAAATCAAATTTCTCAAATTGATTTTAATACCTTTCCCACTGAAGCCTGTCCATAAGTACGGGGGGTGATCACCTGGGAATTAGCTGGTCCTGACCCTTGATGCCTGCCTCTCTTTCAATATCTAGGAATTGATTCATTTAACTCATTCATTCATTCATTTGCCCAAATTCTTATGGGTGCTTACAGTATAACAGGAATAACACCAGGCATAAAAAGGATAAGAAGTTAAAAAAATATATAGACAAGATTCCTGTCCTCATCAAGCCTATAGTCTAACATGGAATAATGACACTAAACAAGAGAAAAGCCAGTTAGTTATGAGAAAGGAACATAGGGGCTTATGTGGGACCATCCCTTCCAGGAGGTGAAGCTGGAGCAGCCACCTAAGTGAGGCCTCCTTGTGAAGGCCTAAAGAAGTCTGAACTAGCTAGATAAGGGAGACAGTGCAATGAGATCTTTCCCAGCAGCTGAGGAAGCAGCTTGTGGCAGGGTCTGAAGTTAGAGAGCTTCCAGCATTGGAGGAGCCAAAGGAAAGCCAGTGTGACATGGATAAAAAAAATTGAAGGGCCAGAGAAGGAGACAGGGCCAGGAAGAGGCAGAAGCAGAGTCCTAAAGAGTTTTATTGCCCAGGTTAAGCACTTAGGGCTTTAATCAAAGAGAGATGCAAACAGATTTTTTACTTTTATATTGGCCTTCTAGCAAACTCTTCCCCACCTCAAGGCCCTTGCAGATGTTTTTCCCTCTGCCTCAAATACTCTTTCCACACTTTTCACATAACTGACTTATCACCATCCTCAAGGTCTAGGTATCAATTCCCTGAATACCTTACCTAGGTGTAAGGTCCCCAGTACTCTCAGTCACAGTATTCCTTTCAAAATATCTACCACAGTTTGGTAGGTATGACTTATTGTCTTTGTTGTCTGCTTCTCTAACTCAACTTCAAGCTCTATTAAGTTAGAGATCTGCCTGTTTTATTCACTACCATATTCCAAGCACTTCACACATAATAGGCCCTCAATAAATAAGTTGAAATGTAAGTGATTTATTGGATATAGTCACAAAAGAAGAAGCAAAAATCAAAGATATTGCCAAATTTTGCAGTTTAAGCACCAAGAAAAATAGCATACATTGGCAAAGAAATAAGTTATAAGAGACAAATGCTGTATTAATGTTTAATATATTGAACTTGAAGACACTAGGAAAAAAATGAGAAAGAACTGAGCTTGAGGGAAAGACTTAAGAGTCTTTGGCATATAAATAAAAATAACTGGCCATGAGAGTGGATAAGCATTACCTGTGCAAACTGCAGAGAGTGACAACAGGGGAAGACTCAAACCAAATCATGTGAGAGGCATGGAGAGGAAGAGAAGGCAATGAAATGTCTGGCAAATAGTGGTAATAATTAGAAAGACAATTAGGTAAATGTATTGTGGGAGGATGGTGTTTCCAGTAGTAGAAAGTGTTAAACAGTGGCAGATGCTATGAAGCCATCAAGCAAAGTAAAAGATGACAGCGTCCATTGGATTTGGGGACATGAAGGTCTTTGGTAACCATTGGCGGAAGCAGTTTGTGTGGACAGAAGCAGACCACTGCCAGCTGAGGAGTGAATGAGTGGCAAATGCCATCAATTCCTTGAAAGTGGCAATTGTAAGAGTTTTGTGGGCACAGTGGAAGTTTACTGGTTGGTGGATTGGGAGGTTGGTTAGTTCTTTTTTAATATTAGAGATAATACAGCATATGCAAATTCTGATCAAAAAGAACTGGAGATAGAGGGAGATAGCAAAGATTCAGAATACTTGGAGCCACGAGGCACTGCACAGGATGAAGGGGAGAGGGGCTACAGCACAGACAGAAATGCTCACATTGCATAGGATAAGCGGTACTTATGCCACTGGAAAAAGAGAGGGAGGCAAACTAGATCAATATGCAAGTAGTTTTACAGATTTAATGATAAAATTCAAGGAGTTACTATCGCTAATGGCTTCTGATTTCTCTGTGAAGTAAGCTGGTATAAGTATCTGCCAACCTCTTCACCTCTTACCTGAACTCTTACAAAAGTCTCCTTAGTTGTTGATGCCCCCAGTCTTGTCCCCATGTGAGTCAGGCCTTCCCATTGCCTCCGGATTGTCTGGGAAGCTGGTCCCATCACTCTTCCACCTCCCTCCTCCTTTGTCTGTATGGCATGCTTGTCATCTGTGTCTCTAACATATATTGTCCTTATCACATATATTGTCCTTATCACTAACTACCCTTGTTTTGAAGGACAGTAGTTTATTGATTTTACCCTCCTTGGTGCTTAGCAACACATAACAGTTGCTTAATAGACGTTTCTTGATTATATTAACTAACATTGAGGAACTATCACAGAGAATGTGTTTAGATAAACTGTTTAACTTAATAGGTAAAAAAGCCTAAATTCTTACGTTTCTTTAAATCTTGTTCCAAATTATATTTACATTTCTCTTTGTCATCTAGGAATTGCTTATAAAAGTTATACAGCTATATTTTAATAAATTAGAGAGATATTTTAATATCTAAGTATGCTGCAAATTAGCAACCAAGCCTGCTGAGGAGATAGTGAGATCATCTCTGTTACCCAATGTTAACACCGACATCTAGTGGTTATTAATCTAAATTTTAGTTGTCTATTTAATTCCCCAAAAGGACAAAGCTAGTTTAAAATTTTTGAAGTAGTAGATAAGCACTAGTTCACATATTGTAGGTATTGTTAGTCAAATTTGGAAAAATACAGTTGGGATGAAGAGTATTTTTAAAATAAATCATCTTCTGTAAAGAAACATGAAGCATGGATCTGCAAAGCGAGCTGCCCAAGGATCCAGGCTGAGTGTGCAACTAAGTGGAATCCAAAGTACTTTCCATAGACGTCTAGTTCCACAAGGCCTTGAAAAGCAGGCACCATGCAGAGTCTGTAGTCAAATAAATATTCAACTTTCCCATCTCCACCCCCACTTTTTCATCCCCTTTATTTAGTTCCACAGTACCTTGTACCATCTGGCATACTATTTAGTTCACTTATTTATTGATTTATTTATCATCTGTGTCCCCCACTGGAATGTGAGCTCCATGACAGCAAGAAATTTTACATTTTTAAAATCCTCCTTGTAATATCTCCAGAACTTAGGAGAATATTTGGTCTATAAGAGAAGTTCAATGAAATATGTGTGATTGAATGAAATGAACTTAAGATGGATTATATTACACAAAGCTGAACAAAATTGTCTATTCTAGGAAGCCTCAGAGTCATTAATATGTTAATGTACGTTATGAATTCCAAAGGGAGGCAAGTGGCATTTCCCAAATATCCTTTCTTCCACCTGTCCCTTCCATGCCACAGAATTAATGTTCTACTGAAAATATCTAGGCAAAGGCTGGTCTGGCTCATGAGCCTATGACCCTAAATTCATTCACATTAAATTCTGTGTTTCCTGCCATATTCTGTGATACTCATATTTAAAATTAACACAGTATGTAACACTAAAATGAAGAGAAAACACAGAGAACAAATCACATCTTTAATACTGAGTCAAATAGTATAAAGAGGAAACAAAACGTATTCCTGTGAATGACCCATGACCGACTACATTTAAATGACATTTATCTGAATCCCAGCTCCTGACCTCAAGGATTATCAAAATGGAAGTTTGAATTACATGGGGAATCAAAGGAAGAGCTTGTCATGTGGAGAAATAAAGGTTGTATGGAACAGCATGGCAACACAGTCACTTTCTTTCATCAAAGAAAACACTGACATGATATGTAAGAAAGAAAAGTCATTTCAACTTCTACTTATTTAAAGCAGCAAAAGTCCTGTATGATAACCTTTAGGGACGATACTTGCAAAAACATATACTGGAAGGACATGACCTCTTAGCATCTGAGTCCTATTTTAATTTAGCCAAGTCCTTTGTGTTTTATTCCATTCCTATTTCAGTAGCTGCCGGGAGAATAGAGACGATCCTTTCTGAAAACTGATTGCATGGTTTTGTCACCACAGCATGATTACCATCTTTCATGGGGAGAACAGGTCATTCACATAGCCATGCACGTTTGTTAAATCCTTAGGAACATTGAGAAATGCAGCATAAAACTAAGGTGGCACCATCCATTACAAGACAGAACTAGAATCTGTGTAGCAAAGCTAAACTGCCTGTCATCTTTTCACATGTAAGGCTAGTCATACAGACTTTGCATTACATTAGAAACATGGTATATTTAACGGTCAATTTCTTTAAAATAGAAATAATTTAAAAAAACATAACTTCAAAAAAAAAAGCTGTAGGAACTTCTGAGATATGGCTGTTTTATTGGTAGGAATTAATTACCTTCAGTCCAAGTTTGATCTCAAAAATCTTCCCAGCAAACCTAGAAAACAGATTGACCAAAACAGTTCATCTTTTCCCTAGGACTTTTCTCTATAATTAGGTATGTGGCAGTTTGTCCTCATGGAGAGGACATGTTCCCAAGATTAGATTCCAGAACACCTGTGTTGAAGTCTTAGGTCAGCTACTAACTAGCTACGTGGCCTGCCCAATTCATGTAGCCTTTTTGACCTGTATCCTCATCTATAAAATTGGGATTGTAATTCCGGCCTTATCTTCCTCACAGGCTTGTGAAATAATAGATATGAAAGCATCTTTTGAAACTGCAGATAATATCCAAAGTTCTATGGAGACAGAGGAAGCCTGTTGTGAGGGAGAACATTGGATTTGCTGCACCAGAATCAGGTAGATCATCCCAAACTATAATAGCAATATTGCCATTTGCCGCTTTAATTGATCTATGAACAGTGTTAAGAGTAATTAGAATAGAAAGCTAATATCCTACATGGAGAACTCCTCAGTACATTAAATAGGCGACCGATGATAATTAATTCTCCTCATGTCTCCAAATTATTAACAAACCTACTCATAATATCTAGATGTTGATTTAAAGACTATCAAATATGAAATCATTCAATAATCTGGTTTTCCACAATTGACTGACAAAACTAATTAGCTACCTTGAAAAAATAAGTTTTTAGAAACAAAAAGTTTACAATCTGAGCATATTTTTAAGAACATAGCTATAATGTTTAATTTTATTTGCCAACTTGACTGAGCTAAGGTATGCCTAGATAGCTGGTAAGTATCATTTCTGAATGTGTCTGTGAGGGTGCTTCTAGAAGAGATTAGTATTTGATCAGTAGACTGAGCAAAGAAGATTCATTTTCACTAATGTGGGTGCATATCATCCAATTCATTGAGGGCTCAAACAGAACAAAAAGGTAGAGGAAGGGTGAATTCACTGTCTCTTCTTGAGCTGGGACACGTATCTTCTTCTGCCCTGTGACATCAACATTGGTGGTCCTTGTTCTCAGGCCTTCATACTCAACCTGGAACTTTCACCACTGGCTCCTCTGGTTCTCGGCCTTCAGGCTTGAACTGGAACTACAACACAGACTTTCCTGAGCATCCAGCTTGCAAAAGGCAAATCTTTGGACTTGGCTTCCAGGATCATGTAAGCCAATCCCTCATAATAAATTTCTTCCTATAGATCTATATCTATAACTATATCTACATCTATATCTCAATAGATACTATTGCTTCTGTTTCTGATGATAACCCTCGTACCAGAGCAAAATGTTCTTTTCTCCTGACCCATTTCTGTTTTATTCACCTTGCTCATTGAGCCACCCTCTTCCCCACCAATGCTCTCTCCCTTTTACACTAATATTGAATAAAGGAGACATTATACTTTTTCTAGATTTCTATGCACATAAATCTGGGTTTTCCTTACACTGCCCCTACAAGTTTTGTTAGATGGCAGCTCTCATTCTCAGCACTCTGCAATATTTGTGACTACATGAAATTGCATTCATTAGTTTCCCAAACATTCTTCCCATACCACTTTCCTATCTGGATCCCTGTCATGAAGCAATGTTTTTTCTGACCAGTCTTGAACTTTATGGCAATCTGCTCTTCTGCTTGCTACTGGCAAATGTGCAATTTATTAATGCTTGCTACACTTTGTCTCTTCTTCCTAGAAAAAAACGACTAGGAAGGAGGAAAACCATTAGCTTGGCATTTCCCCAATTTTTCTGAGGGATACAGCATTCTGTATGAATGTGACTAGGTATGAGAATGAGGGGTGTGGATGACATGAAGACATGAAGACATTGATACACAGGCACACAAGGGTTCTCCTGGTGATTATGCTTATTGTTAGGAAGTGCTACATGAGATGGAAGAGTTGGCAGCTCTAGGCAGTGGTTTGGGGTGCTAAAGCCACCATGATTAATTTCCATCAACTCCACAATACTACTTCAATTAACAGCAATGGTAATATTTTATATGGATATTTCATGTTTTCTTACCTTTCATAAAGTATAAAAGTACCCTTTAAAAAGATTTACTACTTTTATGATAATCTAAGTTAAAAAGCAATGTGTTTGCCCTGTGAAAACAGTTCTAACACTTTAAACCAATTTCTCCTATCCCCTGCTCTCCTAAAAGTCCATTCTATGTATATATTAATTCTTGAGGTCCCTGTCGATGCAGAACTAGCTGTGTCAATGACCTTCATGCTTTGACCAAGAATTGAGACAGCCTTTCACTTTGTGCGGTGTGAGAAAGGTGTCTGGGGTGAAAGGGAAGATATGACTCCACCTGCACTTGAAGGCAAAGTAACAATTAGAAAAGACATCAGGATGCCTCTCTCAGGCATGGCCACGCCAGCTCTCTGAGTTCCCATCATGAGAGGTGCAGATCAATCTCCAGGGCCCCCAGGTATCTTTCATATAAAAGAATAGAGTTTTTTTCCTAAAATATAACCGTTGATGTATTAAAAGCTCAGTGAGTTTAGTCACTTTTTATCTTTCCCTTTAAATCTGAATGATTGTACTGAGCTTTTAAGGTCTGTGCCAGCTAACTAGGGCATTTTAGTAATCTATTTTTAATATGTACCAACTTCTGTTCTTTTTAGTTCTGCCTTAAGACATACTTTTATCTTTACTGGTATGCAGAGATCATCAAAAAATATAAGTTCTCCATTACATGACAACTCATAATGAGTCTTAATGAAGCTTGGGAACAGCTGTTTAAAAACTCCCATTGAATAGCTTCCTAAGCAGCATTCACTTATGATAGCCTCTCTGCTGCAACATTGCCCGAATCTCAGAACTCACCATACATATAATGAGAAGGGTGAGAATGAAATATTTCTCCAGTTTCATTAGGTATTTTATTTTAATCAGAATGCTAATACACTATTATGAATCAGTGCATTATGAACCATCAGCTCAATGCCTTTCACCTTTTTAATTATATTCCTTCATGGAGCAGAAAAGAAAGTAAATGTTACTATGCAAATTTTTTAAGAATTCATGTCCTCGGTGAAAATGAGAGGGGGGAAAAAGAACACAGAACAAACTTACTTTTTAATTATATTGGAAACACGTTACAATTGCAAAATGCTGAAAATTAAGCTAAGCCCAGATGATTTCAAGTAAGATCCATGATCTGAAATTTAAAGGATTTTAACTTCACTGTGTAGGTTAATATGTGTGAAGACAACTAAAGCAAACTTCCAATATGAACTTAATCTCTCTTTTTTTTTTCATTTACACTTTCAAATGGACTCATCTAGCTATTTTAATTTTTCTCTATAGATGTCAAGAGCCTTAGAAGAAAAGTTAATGGTCATGATAGTTTCACTATCTTATTTACTCCCATGCTCCTCATTACTTCAAAAAGCCAGTTTTTCTCTATATGGATTTTTTTTTTACTTCTCACTTTAACTGATTCATTTTATATCAATTACATCTCTAGATGAAACCATTTTCTTTTGGCTTTGGTTGAGTAGAATGTAAATGATCTTCATGATGCTAAGTACAGGAATAAACTTACACCTAGCACAGTGCCTTATATAGAGTAGGCACTGATGGTTTGCTGAATTACCTAACAAGTCTCTTTATCCTCAATCTTGAGAATACTGAAGTCCTTTGCATATTTCTTAAATAATCCTTTTAGTTGCTTAAATCATGATGTAGAGTTTAATTAGCCAACCACACAGCACCCTGATGGATTTTCCATGGTATGCAATCACAATGGCACTGTGTCTTGTTGGATATTTATGAGGCAGTCTGATAAGAATTTACCGTTCAATCACAGTAATAACAAATTGCATTTCTATCATCTGTACTCTTTTAGTTCCCTATCTTTATTCCTGAAACTTTCCTGGAAACATATTCCAAGATAAAGATATAGTCATGTTTATAAAAACTAAACTTTTTGTTTTAAAATATGGGACTAATGTAGGTGTTTTCCTCTTCTCCTTTGGACAATCATACAAATACAACACAGAGCACAAGAAATAGAAATCCAAAGTCCACCTTTGAAGGAACTAAATGACATCTGTAAGTCAAATGACAATATGTGAGTAAAATCTGAAAAATGTAGTACAAAATCAAAAATAAGTGGAGGAAGAATCCACAGAACTTGCTGTGGACAAGAAAGGCATTAGAGCATTATTCTCCAAAGCAAGTGACATATACTTTTGAGCAACATCAATAATCTTTCATTTGAGTAAATAAAAATGGTACATGAGCTGGGAGCAAGACATTTCCTTGACAAAATTTGGCATTGTCTCTAGAAGTAGGGAATAAAGAGCTAAATGATAACACATTCTCTCTCTCTCTCTCTCTCTCTCTCTCTCACACACACACACACACACACACACACACACATATTTGAAGAAAGCAGATTATTTCTCAGGCAAGCTAGAGAACAAAGATTTATAGGCATTTCTTAATAGTGCTAATCTCAATTTCATAGAATAAAAAAAGGTTAACAAAATTATTAACACATCATTTTGTTTCATAAGAAGAATTGTGTTTCATGAAACAGAGATAAGCAAACTTTTCTGTAAAGAATCAGACCGCGAATATTTTAGACTCTGTGGGCCACATAGAGATTCTGTAGCTGGCTGTTTCTCCTTCTCCTGCTCTGTCTCCTCCTCTTCCTTATTCTCCTCCTCCTCCTTTACAATCCTTTAAAAATGTAACATCTATTCATAGCTCACAGACTGTACCCCCCCCCAAAAGGCTACGGACTATATTAGAACTACTAGTTATAATTGCTGATCCTGGACTAGAACATGGGTCTAATATCTCCTTCCCATACCAAAAAACAAAACAAAAAAAGCATGCATGTAAATATGTAAATTATTGGTCTAGAAAAAATTAATTTTATTCAAAAATGAGCAATAAAAGGACCCATAATAGACATTTGTATAAGAATATACTAACAAAAAGGGTTTTTTTTAAAGGAGGGAGAAAATAGAAAAATTGTACTCAAAAGAAATTTTTACAAGCTACACATCCAATAAAGGGCAGATAACTAGAATCTATTTAGAATTCAGGAAAATCAG
Organism: Microcebus murinus; assembly: GCF_040939455.1. Lineage (NCBI taxonomy): Eukaryota > Metazoa > Chordata > Mammalia > Primates > Cheirogaleidae > Microcebus > Microcebus murinus. Next base: position 53,735,088 of record NC_134118.1, read on the forward strand.
CAAGAAAAAATCAAACAACCCTATCAAAAAGTGGACAAAGGACACGAACAGAAACTTTGCAAAAGAAGACAGAATTATCGCCAATAAACATATGAAAAGATGCTCACCATCTCTAATCATCAGGGAAATGCAAATCAAAACTGCAATGGGATATCACTTATCTCCAGTGAGAATAGCCTTTATTAAAAAGTCTCAAAACAATAAATGCTGGCGTGAATGCTGAGAGATAGGAACACTCTTACACTGCTGGTGGGACTGCAAACTAGTGCAACCTCTATGGAAAGCAATATGGAGATACCTTAAAGCAGGTGTCCTCAAACTACGGCGCGTGGGCCACATGCGGGTGTTTTTGCCCATTTGTTATTTTACTTCAAAATAAGATATGTGCAGTGTGCATAGGAATTTATTCATAGTTTTTTTTAACTATAGGCCAGCCCTCCAACGATCTGAGGGACAGTGAACTGGCCCCCTATTTAATAAGTTTGAGGACCTCTGCCTTAAAGCGATACAAGTAGATCTACCATTTGATCCAGCAATTCCACTACTGAGCATCTACCCAAAAGAACAAAAGACACTCTATAAAAATGACATATGCACTCGAATGTTTATAGCAGCACAATTCACAATTGCAAAGATGTGGAAACAACTCAAGTGCCCATAAATACATGAGTGGATTAATAAAATGTGGTATATGTATACCATGGAGTACTACTCAGCTATAAGAAACAATGGTGATATAGCACCTCTTTTATTTTCCTGGATAGAGCTGGAACCTATTCTACTAAGTGAAGTATCCCAAGAATGGAAAAATAAGCACCACATGTACTCAACAGCAAATTGGTATTAACTGATCCACACCTAAGTGGACATATAGAAATAACATTTATCAGGCATCGGGCAGATGGGATGGGGGAGGAGGGGATGGATATATACATACATTATGAGTGTAATGCGCACTGCCTGGGGGATGGACACACTTGAAGCTCTGACTCCAGGGGGGAAAGGGGGGGAGGGAAGGCAACACATATAACCTAAACATTTGTACCAACATAATATGCTGAAATAAAAAAAATTTAAAAAAAAGATATAGAAGCTCAAAAGAATCATTATAATTTGATAAAAAAAAAAAAGAATAATCTCTCATGGATCAGATCAAAATATTGGATGATTTTGTAGAAAATCAATGAAGTAATCACTTCTATAAAACAGGATCATAGCAGAGATACAAAAACCAACTATAATGTAAACTCTACCAAAAAGAAATTTTTGTCTTCTTTTCCACTGCTCTATTATTAGCCCTTAGAACAGTGCCTGGCATATAGTGTTCCACATATATTTTTATTTGAATAAATGAATGACAATGCAACTAAAGAGAAAAATATAAACTGGCACAACTTAGAAAAGAGGTAGAAAGAAAACTGAGCTTATCACAGAAAATAAGGTCACTTTGGGAGCAGCAGGAAGGATATTAGACAGATGTGACCAACTATATAGTAAAAGACATAGAAGACAAAAGACTAATAAAAGAATAAAAAGAATAATAAGAAAAATGATACATGTAGATAAAAAGCAAAAGATATACAACATTTGCATTGAAGGATTCCACAAAGAAAAAAATGTTAAATGATAACAGGAAAAATATACAAAAATAAAATTCAGGAACTTTCCTAAAAGAAAAGAAGATTTAAACTCACAGATACAAAAAGCACTCTCTGTCTCACCAAAGGCAAACAAACCAGTAAATGATAAAAAAATAATAATAATACTAAGGTTGATAGATTTGTTGGACACCAAAGATAAAGAAAGAATTATTTTGGTAGCCAGGGCAAGATCAAGTCACTTAAATCAGAAAAAAATATAAGACTGATATCAGACAGACTTCCTTCTCTATGGCAGCATTCAATGCTGAAATTCAGTAGAAAAATTAAGTGTTCAAGGAGCTTGACAGAGTGTGACCCAAGAATTTAATTACCATTCACACTGTTATTTATGTATGCAGGTAGTAGACAAATAACACTAAATGTACAATATCTTGGGGAATACAGTTCCCAAGATGATCTCTGGAAGAAACTATTTAAACGAGCAACTTGAGGCAACTGAGGAGTGAGTGGAGACACAATGGCAAAAGGACTATGGTGAGTGCTAAGTTCAGTTAAATGTAAAACTAAGACTAGAACAAATGTAGGGATTATTATTAAAGAAATAATGTAAATGCCATAAATCCAACCGTGAGAAATGTCATAGATAAAAGTTTAAAGAAGGGGAAAGAGGTCGAAGGTATTCTAAATATGATGACTTCCTCATTTTATAGCTTGGAGTACAAAAGCTACAAGACACCTGTATAAGAATATTTTGTGTTGCATTATTTTTAATGCAAAATATGAGGAGAATCATTAAAAAATGTCAAAATAAAACGCATATCTATAGAAGACAGCACTATGTCCATTAAAAGAATGAGGTCACTTTATAGACTGATAAGAAACAATTTTCAAGATACAATGTTAAACAAAAGCAAGTTTCAGACAAGCATGTAGAGAATGCTGCCCTTGGAGAGGAAATATGGGCAACTGTGTTATGAGAATGGGAGAAAGGCATGTTTTTTCAGTTTATACCTTTTTGTGTCATTTGACATCTGTAAGTTGCACATGAACTATCCAGTCATAAAAAATGAATTAAATAATTTTTTTTGGTCAGACACCAAGCAAACATTTTACATTTTGGCCTGCCTCATATTAGATGAATGGACTAGAAGGAAACAAAAACAATTAAGAATTTTTCCTGGATATAATAAAAGTCCATGATGTGACTATTTGGGTGAAATTATATGTTGTGTATAAAGGGGAAGAAGAAAATGCAAGTTTTCACATTAGACCAACATGAAAAAGGCCAAGTAAATTCATCACGCAAACATAAAGCAAAACAAAATGTTAAGGGACATGGTCAGAGAGTTTTATATAAGAGTAAATAGATGAACTGGCCAATTTGACGCTTTCCTCCCTTCTATGCACAGGGCCTGGGTGAGCAGCTGAGCAGCTTGAGAGGAACCACAGCAAAACCACACGGGGTGGGGTGGGGGGCCTTTGATATTAAAACGAGAACCTTTTCTATTCTCACATGTTTTCTCTTCGATAATGATAATGGAAATCCAAGCTGGTCACACAACCACAACCGATCAGAGATGAGATGAGATTATTCCCCTTGGTTGGCTGTTTCCTTGTATCAAACCTAGAGGCACTGCTCTGTTCTATGTGGTACCATATCTCTGGGTCCCAGAAGGGCTACCTAGACTTTCCTGTTTTGATTGCTGTCATCCGATAACTGGGTTTACTTTAAGGGCTCCTGTGTCAAATATTTCATTTAATTGGCTCCATAAAGATTAGAAGGAAATAATAAATGGATTCAGTACTTTTTTAAAAGCTGCAAGACATCTCAGCAAATATTATAAAATCTAACTGGCCATCTGTTAGAATTGCTGTAGTCATTTGGGCCCATTCATCTCTAGAGGGCTGTTTGATTCAAGATTTTATGGAGGTATGGGAGTGATTAAAACCCCTTTATGAAATGAAAACTATGTATAGTTTATTAAACACTTGACTTTAGGATAATTATATAAAACTAAATATAAATGAATATGAGGTTGTATAATAAATACCCTATCTCTATTCTTAGAGACCTAATGAAACTCCTTGGTTCATCTAAAGAATACTCTTTGGGTTTGTTCTTGATTCTTCCACTTAGACCTTTTAATTTTGGTTAATTTTTGTTTATGTCTCAAAATGTACACTAATACATCATTTTCTTGTGTCAGAGGACTTACTGCCTTAAAATTCCTTTTTCAAAAGATAAATCGCTTATATTTAACTTTAGGCTCTGAGTTTTTATCAATTGTATCTCTAAGGAAACTTTCGTTTCCCCCTTTCTGCTCTTAAAAATAACTACTACTTGTGTCCTGTGAGTGGTTTTTCCTCTAGGATATGTGATCTTGTAGCTTTCCAAATCTAGGTTGAATATTCTGCATTTCCTGCCTATTTTTCTCAATGAAATGTTTGTTACTCATTCTTCCCTGGAGTTTAAAAAGAGAAATGTTATATTCTGGGTCCAGAACAAAATTGCTTGATTGAAGTTTGAATGAAAACATATTCTTCACAATGATAGATCATAGACTCCACTAGATTTCCTAAGTAGTCAACATAAGCTGTAATCTATGAACAGGTACTGTAGCTATTTAACTTATATGTATATATGCTATGTAGTATTTCATCTAAAAACCAACATTTCAATAAAATGTATATTAGATAAATATCAGACATATACATATATATATATATATACACAAGATGGTAAAATATTTAGAAAGCAAAACTAGGAAACTCTTATTTTAATTTTTGGTTAGCAATAACTCTATGAGGGATGCCCAGAAAGTATCCAGCCCTATAATATGAAAAACAGTAGTAACAATGGCTGGATACTTTCCAACAGCCCTCATATGCCATTAGGTTTTACTTAACAGGGGTAAAATGAAAATAGTATAAAAATCTCCATATTAAGCACAGTTATCAAGCTGCCTCAATGCAATTTTAACTCTAGAAAAGGCATCATCATAAAACAACTCAGTCTTCCCATCTTCCATCTTTAGCTACAGGCAATGGTGGTAATTCAAAACAAAACAAAACAAAATTTTAAAAAACTAAAAACATGTTCAGACCTGGTTGCAAATTAAAATGTCTTTGCATATTTAAAAAGAGTAAATCACTTCTGTGATGAAAGCTTTGAATAATTTCAGAATAGCATGTCCAGTCTTTGTGGTAACTTCTAAATATAAATCACACATTTTAATGTGTTAACTTAAATTTGCATGTTTTCTTTTATTAATTTTTGCTTGTTTCATACAGTATGTGACAAACATTTGGCTGCAATGCTTTATCTTAGTGTAAGTTTTTAGAATGATCAATATTCTTTACTAATTTAAAGTTTAAAAGTGGGGTGGGGGAGTTTGTGTGTGTGTATGTATACATAATGAAATTTGAACTATATAAAATATATTTTTAAAGTAAAAAAATACTTTGCATTCTAATAAAATTCCTTGAATTCATTGCAAAAAGAAATAAAAATATAAGAGTTATATGCTTTTTCAGCCTCTGCAAAGAAAATACATATTGTATCATTCCCATCATAAATCCATATTCCTTAACAGCATCATTAACATTCATGCCTTCACATAATCAAACACACTGTCTTACACATAATAGACATTTAGTATGTTTGGTAAATAGAAGTAAATATAAATTATTTGATTCTAGGAGCAATAATAAGGATACATTTGGAGGAATATACTCTTTTTCTCTTCTAATTTCAGTGACAATATACTGATTCCCTGGAGCAGGGAAGGAAAAATATGAAGCCATGTAGAAAACCAAATTAGAAGGAAGGTTCTGTGAGAAACTATTGGTATTAACAGATCAACACCTAAGTGGACATATAGGAATAACATTTATTGGGTGTCGGGCAGGTGGGAGGGGGGAGGAGAGGATGGGTATATACAAACACAACGAGTAAGATGTACAACGTTTGGGGGATGGACACGCTTGAAGCTCTGACTCGAGGGGAGAGGGGGGCATGGACAATATACGTAACCTTAACACTTGTACCCCCATAATACACTGAAATAAAAAAAATACATTAGGAAAAATCAGATTTAGAACTTTAAAAATCCAAAAATGCATAAATAGGACAGCAATAGTCATTAGCAGCTACTCCAATGACTTGAAAAAAAACATATACTCTGTGTGTGTGCACTAAAGGAAACCTAGAAATTATCCATGAAGCAATATGAAGACAATCTCTATTACAAAGGAAGGGTTTAAATTAAGAAGAAAAAAGAGTTACCCACATGAATATTGCTAAGGAAACCCAGAAGTCAAGACTCAATTGTGTTCTGCAATTTCATCCTAGACATTAAAAAAATCTATCCAACACCACTTTTGTTCCAATACTTCTTATAATGGAAGCATCAGCTATATGGGAGGCACAGTGAATAATTAGAAAAACTGCTGCTTGCAAAATACAATTTTTTAAATTCTTAGGAATGTTTCTAAATAAAGATATCAATCATATTGAGAGCCTATAAGAAAAATAAGAATGAACAAGAAACTAATCTTTCAAATATGACTTGGTCCTTGAAGCAATGGAAATTATAAGGCATTTGGAACTTTCTTCCTGCCTTCAGATTCCACTGGGGAAAAACCTAAGGACTAGAAAAACCTAGTTTTAATCTAGGTTCCCATTATATCGTTATGTAACATTGAATCTCACCTCTTTAGTTTTCATCTTTGCTAAAATGAACATGTTAGACCAGATGATCTTCTCCAAATATACTTTTCTTATTATACAACTTAAGCTACATAAATTCAAAGATATGGAAATTACGATAATCATTAAAGCGATTTGATTAGTATAGTCTGCCCGCCTAGGTGACCTGGGTGAACATAAGTCCTTTTTCCTAAATGTAATTTTTAAATGCTCATGTTAGCCATGTAATTCTTGAAATTATCCTTTTAACTAACTGAATAGACAACATCAGACACAAAGCAGTTCAGCCATTCAAGAGGTTAAGTTTCTGCCCTGCCTGCAATGGTTAGGAATATTTTTCTTTTATAAAGGTCTGGAATTATTTATACTTCCTGTGGTATCTATATTCTATCTTTATAACCTCCCCCCCCCATTTGCTTACCGTTGCCTTTGAAAACAACGTAGAAGTAAACATCTTTTACATTAATCATAATATACCCACCCCACGCATGAGTCCTTCTGAAATAAATAGAAGTTTCATTTGTAAATAATTCCCAAGGAAAAAGCAAACACCTTTCTTTTGGTGAGTTCATCACTAACTTCATGTTTAAAATGGTGACAGAGAATTCATGTCTACCAGAATAAAAGTAATAGCTTAAGGAATAAAGAACCATATATAATTCCTAGCTATAAAATGAAGGCAGTTATTCAATTAATTTTTTTCTTTGACCTATGACTTAGAAATGATGGACTTTTGAAGTTATTTGAGCTTATCTGGAATAATTAAATGATATGTCCACAAAGACTTTTCATTCCCCAGTGAAAAAGAAAGTCAAACTGGAGGTAGGAAATTCCTGGAGCAAGAGCGTCAGCACATATGACAAGAATATATTCTTCTCCATGGAAAGAGATGGGACTAATGAATGTATCTGAGCAAAATGGTTTGGAACAGCACTGTTCAATGTCTAAGGAAAATATGACATAAGCCACATGCAAAATTTTCAATTTTCTAGTACTCAAAAATAGAAATACATGAAAAGAATGTCAACAATATATTTTATTTAAACCAATATATCCAAAATATTATCATTTCAACATAAAATCAATATTTTTAAAATTATTACAGAGATATTTTACTTTTTTTGTAGTAAGTCTTTGAAATTCAGTGTGTATTTCAGACTTAGCGCATATTTCCAATTGGACCGGATGCCTATAATAAGAGCCACATGCGACTCATGGTAATTGGGATGGGTGGCGGAAGTGTAGCTAACAAAGTCAAGACACACACACTAGTGGTGCTTCTCCCACACTGAACTATTACACATACACACACAGTCTTCCCACCTCTACCACTAAACATGTTATTCCAGAGATTTCTGTATGTATAAGAAATAGTTGATTTTGGAAAGATAGTTATTATGATTATTATTGATTATTTCTTCATGAGGTGTATGGGGCATATTGTTTCCCAACACTAGGTGGATATAGATATATGTCAAAAAAATTTCTGCTTTCATTCACTGGCCCTGACTTACTTTAGATAAAAGAGATGGCTTTATGGCTTAATAGGTAATTTTTTGGCCATCAATGTAGATATTTAAAAAGTATTTTTATTTATCTTTAATTCATATCTCTATTTCTATAGTCTCATTATTCCTGAGTCGTTTGTTTATTTCAACAAGTGTGTTCTAGGCACCTACTATGTGTTCAATTTTGTTACAAGCAACAGGAATGGTAAAAATGTCTACTCTCTTAGAGTACATATTGTAAGAGAAGGGACACAGATAATATAATATGTAATATATAGAATGCTAATTATCAGAAATTTTATTCTTACTCTCCAGGGCAGCATCTAAAGGCTTATGCAAATCTAGGCACTTTCTGACAGTGCCTAGAATAGTGCCTAAAACATAATAGGTACTTAATAAACTTTTTAATGAATAAATAACAAGGGGGAGCCAGCTCATCCTTTGTCATTGTCTGTCTGCATAACCACTGAAATATAAACATCATCCCTTCTGGATCTCAGCTGTTGTAATCCTCTCCAAACTGGCATCCACTGAGATGTCAGCATTTGAGCTGGCTCTCTGGCCATAAGTTCAAATCTGGTACCCACCACCAAGAACCCATCACATGCATTCACTTCAGTCCACTGCCTCACACGCCACTGCACGTTCCTAGAGCATATGCTGATCTAGGTGCATTTCCCGCCTATTTGAGGGTCACAGGACTTGGTGGGACTGCCTGAGTTACCTTCAGACAACTCTACCATCTTGCTCCTTTGCCATGGTACTTCTAGGTTTCTAAATGTAGATTGGACCATGGACTCATTATTATTTGGGAATCCAGAGGGGTCATTTCTTTGACTCTTCTCAAGAATTTACTGGGAAGGGTGGGAGTATCTGAGCATAGATTTTCTTTTAGGACCCTCATCCATATCTAATTTTCTTATTTCCTCATCTTACCCAGAGAAGATTTTTTAACTCATCATCTAGGAGGAGAAAAATTATTGATTAATGAATTACAAATGATATATTTTAGTCCAGTTTCTTAAAGGATGCATGGACTTTCTACACAACCAATTTCATTCAAATTGGGGGAAATTTATGCTTTAGAAAACGGTACTGGGTGTTTTTTTTTCTGTTTTAATGCTTATTACTTAATGGCTGAATTTGGTAATACACTAAAGATAAATAGGGGGGAAATAGTATAACAGAAGTCATGCTAGCTCATACTTATTTTTCACAAAGTGGATGGCTATACTTTCTGTTCCAAGTAACACTATGCAAAAGAAAAAAAAAAAAAAAACACCACCCAGTTGAACATAGTGACCACAGAAGAATACATAAAACATTCATATGCCTCATCTTTATTCTTACTCTATTTACTACCCACATGCATTGCCCTATAGGTATATATCATACTATACCTCTGAGTTTCTATATTTTTCCTATTAAATATATTTAATAAAGCAATCCAAGTATAAACATAAAAATGCCCTAGATATTAAGGAGAAATTAAAATAATAAAACCCCTTGAAAAAAATGGGAAAGCAAGTGACAGCACCAAAAGCACAGGACTGAGGGAATCCGGGTGCAACATCAAAAGCAAGGCTTTTTGAGGACCATCGAAGCAAGAGACACATGCAATGCAGTTGTCATCTGTTCCAAGGAAGACTGCAAAGTGCTTGTGGAGGATTCAGGATACCAGCCATAATGCTCACAGGCACAAGCAACAGCCATCTGTGTCAGCTCCAGTGATATAATTTTTGCCTTAATAATAATGATGTTCTTTCCTCCCACTTCTTCGAGATACCCCAAATGCCACATTTCACCACATTTAATTATACTAAGCAAACTTAATATCTATTTTCAAGATAACTTGTAATATTTATTGTAATAGTATTTTATTTCCTTGGAATCTAAGCAGCTTAACACTGTGATAGGATGTTATGTTTTTATTAAGTCTATTTCTTATTAGACTACATAGGATTTAAGCTCTACTCCAATGCTATTTTTATGGCATAAAATTCCATATAAAAATGATTTTTAAAAACACATGTGCTATATTCTGGGAGAAATAACTCTGTATTTAAAATTCCAATGTATTTAATGATTTCCATTTTTCATTATCTTTAGATCTGTCCTGTTGGATTATTAAGCCATCTTAATAATGCCTAAGATGATACTGCACAACAAAGCTGCATTGTTTAAACAATAATTCATGAAACTTAATTTGTAGCAGAAGGATACATGGATTATAGGCATCAAGATGGTAGGTTTAAAACACCCAGAATCTATTCTTAGTAATTTTGACCCTTTATTCGTATATCCACTCTGAAATAAGTTCCTAACTTATTGATGATAAAGAGCTACCCTAGGTTTTTCTGAAGTCCTTAGTTGTTGAGAGGATAAAGACAGTACTGATCATGCAATGCCTGGAGTGTGGGGAGGGAATGCAAAAATAGGAAAGAATAATGTGATAGGAAAAGCAATAGCCATGGAGTGAACAGAATGAGAAGAAATTATTTTCAACAGGAAGAAAAGGGGGGGGTCACCAATTTCTAGCCAGAGTTTCTATCTGCTTGAAATGTCAGCAAATTGAAAAATGAGAAATGATAGTGGCTCCTATCCTTCAAGTACCATACAAGCTAGCACTTGAATATCACATTAGACTTTACAAAGGTTATTTAACACCCACCATCTCCTTTAATCCTTTCTAAGTTTGACAATATTAACATCATCCCCAATTCACTGATCAGGATACTTAGTGAAATTCACACAAGTTCATATGTGTCAATCAGGACTAATCCAGATTCATGGACTCTAATCATGTGCTCCCCTCTAAATCTCTATATTCTGTTGCCAAATAGATATCAGTTGACCTACTGGGTCAACATCCTCTGTTATAATTAAGTTACAGATAAGACTCCGTGAAAGCTAACAAAATCTAGAGTACAAGAACCTTAGTAGTTACTATGTTTGTTGGCAGTTTTTTTTTAAAACAGAATTTCTAAAATAATATAGATTACCGTTTCCCTATCTCTGCTAACTCTTTGCTACTTCCTTCTTTTTCAACAAATCCAGGATCCTTTCTGTTAAAAGACATATACTCAGAAATTTTTTTAAATCTCAAATTATAATGCAAGAACTCCATCAATGAACAAAGAAGTTACATTCTTAAAATTTTAGCTGTCCTCCCTTCCTAAAAAACAGATACAAATGTAAAATGTGCATTTAATTTAGCTTTTTAGTTTTCATCCAGATATTTGATATTGGCAAGGTCCACACATAACAAAACAGTTGATTCAGCCAACTCAGTAGCAAAAACAAGAAGTCACAATTGGTCATGAGTTATGCACACCGCATCATAACTAATGAGAATTTTGCTAATCAACCAGTTGTCAAAGTGACTTGAAAATACAGCCTAATCAGCACAGAGCAACGTTCTTATATCATAGATGCACTTGCCTATTTCAAAGAATTCTATAACAATTATAGAAAAGAGAAGTCTATTTTTGAATGCTAGCATGTATTGGAAAAAAATCCAGAATGATTAAGTCTTCTGGCATGTATTTTAGCTATTACAGCTGTTTGCAATATATATGTGCTACATCTATATTTGAAATCTCTGCTGTTGCCATTCACCATCTGCCCAAAGATGGGTGAAACTGTCTATGTTTTTTGTTCATTGCTTATGAGACTGCACATTGCAACTTGCCAAACCTGTATTATTTTTCCAAGTCTTTTTCAAGCATTTAATCAATGTCTTAGAAATGTTAAAGCAAAAACCTTAAAGTCTCTTAAAGCCACAAGTGTAATTTGTCTTTTAAATTAGATGCATAGAACACTTATCACAGTAATTTTGACTAATAAAAATTATTATTAACTATTTAATAATACCCTGGACTATCCAAAACACTGACTTACAAAAATCTCAAACTTCTGGAATACATGGAGAAGGAAACCTAAAAAAATTAAGATAGTGTCACAAGAGTCCCTTATACATTGGTATTGACCCCTCCCAACCAGTGACTTTTCTCACAAGATAAAATTTTCACACTATTGTTCCTCTGATATCTAGACTTTGGTGGATTTATGAGACTAAAATAGAAAAGTAATGAGATTCTCCTAGATGAAGATATAATGATTGAAGGGAACAGGAACAACTCATGGTATATCAACAAGTAGAGAAACAAAAAGCAGAATTATAGTATTATAATTACTATAATATAACCCATAATAATAGTATTTTATTCTATCATAACCCATCATAATAGTGGAAGATCATAACAATGTTTCTGAATCATTTCTATAAGTTGTTATATTCAGTGGCCCCTATTTAAGAAGTTAAAAAGCAAATTATTTTAATTCAAAACTATTTCCATCAAAATTGCTTAAAACTTCATAAACTTGGAAAATTTAAAACTTAAGCTCCAGCTACATGTAAAATTTACTCACTGCTATGAAAAGGTGGCACTAAGAAAATATCGTAATTTTTAAAGTCAATTCTATAATAATTATATAAAACATACCATTGTATCATTAATATTCATAATTTCAAAATCATGTAGGTTGAATTAGAGTTCAAAATCTCAATCTCAAGGATTCTGCCCAAAACAAAAACTCTCCCACCCATGATCTGAAACAAAGATCCTCTCCACAGAAGATGAGCCTTAAGTACTTTACACATAAATCATACCTTTATAAGTCAACTGCATACAATTGAAATAAAAAAAATCAGAATTTTAACCACTCTGTTTCTTCTATCTCTGTAGAATTGCTTCTGAATAAATGTGGCAATGGCACAGTTGCTCTGCAACATCTCCAATTGATTGTATACCTTCAAGATTACTTTTTATCACATCAGATGACTCTCTCATGAGATCCACTGGGCAGACTGGTCAGTGATCCACACTTCTCTTTACTCATCCTGTAATCATTACCCCTTTATCAAAATGTTCTCATATTCAGATAACCTATACCCATAAACATTGTCTAGGCCTATATTTGAAAAGAAATGTCAAAATTTGTAGTAACTAAAGACTCAATATGCTTCAATTTAATTTCGTAAGCAGGCAAGCCTCTTCTTAACTGAGTATTATAATCAAGTATTCATAACTTCCACCTAGCCTGCAGGCAGAGATATAATTACACCCCCCAGTAGAAAACAATCAGCACTACAGGCACATTTTTCTTCCTTGCCAATTTTGTGATGGTATTAATAGAAGGGCTTATTTGGCAATCAGTTTACTGACAAGCTATATCTATCTGATAAAATATAATTTTATAACTTGTCTCCCTTTTCCAAATTCAGGGATTTTCTCTTTTAAAGGTCAAGAAATGTTTGCCCTTTTAAAATATGCATTTATTTATAACTATATTTTCTCTATGAACCTCTGGAATTATTCAAGATTTGACCAACAAATAAGAGAAAGTTAAAATACTGTGTTAAATACAAAGAAAGTTTGCCTCAAATGAGGATAATAAAAGTCAGCGTCCTCATATATATTCTAGATGAGTCTTGCTATATAACAAATTAAAAAGATTTTGAGTCTCTCCTTTACAGTAATTCAACGTTTATTATAGGCCTCTAAGTCACTTAGCATATGATGTGGGAAGGCTTAGCATAGTGCACTAAAAATGCCATGTAAATCTTTGCTGAACCAAATTGAAACAAACTGTGATATACACGTAAATAGACACATGAACAATGCAGAATAATAACTGGTTAAATAAAGGTCAAATAGATTGTTATGGGAAAATAGAGGATAAGCAACTAATGCTAAATGAGGATTTAGGAAGTTTTCACCAAAGAATTTGTGTTTTAATACATTCATAAAACATTTATTTAGAATCTAATAAGACTTTTTTTAAACTTTGTAAAATATGACTTTAGCTGACTTTGTGTGGGGATTTCTTTTACTATTAATATTTGTCTTCAGGTTTCTGATTATCATTATTAATTGCTTTTGCATTGGCAGCATTACTTGGTATCGTTAGAATCATAATTATTATTTTAGCCAATATTGTGCAATGAGAGAGTCTAAGAACCAAGATGAGGGCAAGAAATGCCTTTATGTCTGTAACAGTTGTTATGAAGCTTTATGCTTCTACAGAGCCTGCTCAATGCCAACTACAGATTAGAACAAATCTCATCCCATTGCATGTTGTTCAGAGCCCATAAAGACACTGCTATTGCTTGAATAAAAATCGAACCCCCCAGACAGAGATTAAGGAGACAATGATAAAATGGACGCTGCCACCCTCTACAGCCTCTTTTCTTACCTCTCCCAGCTCAGTAAGCTTCAGAAATAATGATTTTCCTTCTTTGTTTTCTTTTCCCTTTGCCTATCTAAATCTTCCTTTTTTGAAGTATCCTAGGGTAGAGTGTAAAGAGCCCTGGAGCCAGACTGCCTGATTAGAAACCTAATTCCACCTCTCTCTAGATGTGGAACATTCTGGGTCTCAGTTGTCCCACCTGTAAAATGAGCTCGCACATTATTGTATGAGAACCAAATGAGATAATACATGTAGGGTACCTAAAGCATTACCTGCCCACATATGTAAGCATTTTTACAGAGGTTAACTGTCATGATTGTTTTGTTATTTTAAAAGATAATAAAAAATATTTATTGACTGAATGAATCTAATTAGTAGAGAGATGGAGTAGCATAGTGCAAATGGCATGGGGTTTTGGAGGCTAACAAACCTGAATTTGAATACTAGTTTGCATCTCTCTCTGTCTCACACACACATGTACACACCCAGGAAACCTAAAGAATAAGCATCTGAAGCCACCTAGAATGAGTTATGTGTCCTTCATTAACTCTTAAGGCCCCAAACAAGTCAAAGTAAAGAAAGAGGTGGTCCTTGTGAACAGAAGTTGCATTATGTGCTGGTATCCTCTGTGTCAGAAGGGAAGGAGATGTGTAAAACACTTCACAACTCCCCATAAAAATCTTTTAAATGGATGTATTTCAGAATGCAAAGCAGTAAGCTAGACAACCTTATTTACAAGGGGGAGTCCTGCCATCTCCTCTACTGGGTAGCCCTTCCACGAACTGTCAAACCTTCCCCATGTTCTGCCACACAGCCACACCTATCACACCTCACACGTGCACAAAACCCTCCTCTCTCCATAGCCACACTCCATCCCCTCCAATTTGGCTTCTAGCCAAACATTTCCACCAATTCTTGTTTTGATTTAAGAAAAGCATCAATATTTCCAAATTGCTGAATCCAAAGGATTCACGTTTCGCATCCTTACCTGTCGAGATTTCCCAGAATGTCTTCTGGATTTTGAAACACTCTAACCACAAGCCTTCTGTCTTCTCACTGCACTCTAGGGTATCCCCAAACCTTCCTGACCTCTCTTCCTCCTTTGTCCATTTCTCTTTCCCTAATAATATCCAAATGCTGCTTTCCTCAGAATTTGTCTCTGGCTCTCTTCAATCCTCTCTCTGTGCTCTCTCCTTGAGGTGAGGGGGTCTCATAAGTTCCCATGGCATAAAAGTACATATCCCATGTATATGCTGATGACTTTGGAATGTGTATCTTCAGGCCAAACCAATAACCCTGCAGGCTATATGAGAGATATCTCAAATCTACCATGTCCAAAAGTGAATTCTTGGTTAGGCCCTCACCTTTCTACACAACTGCTACCACCATCCATTTAGTTGTTCATTCCACAAATCAAGAAGTTATTTTTGATTACCCAATCACTTAACAAAACCTAAATATTCTACCCCTAAAATATTTTTCCATTCCAATTATTTTATCTATCTTTATTTGCACAAGCACACTGGCTCAAGAAAAAATCATATCTGACTAGAATTACTGTAATTGCCTTCTAATTGATCTCTCTGCTCCTACCTTTGAACCCCTTCTATCTATCCTCTACACTAGTCAGCATGATATTTAGAAATATAAATTAAATCATATCCCTATCATGCTTTAAACCTTTCAAAAACTTCCTATAATACTTAGAGAATAAAATTTGAAAGCCCTGCCGTGTGCTAACCAGCCCAGTATGATCAAACACCTCCTAGCTGTCCAACTTAACACTGGACAATTGTCACCTTACTGACTATATTAGATGTCTTCTAGGTTTCTTAAACAAGACAGTCTCCCCCTTGAGGCAGTGCTTTCACATTTCTTGTACCTCTCTGTCTAGACTAATCTTTCCATTATTGGTATTGCTGACTTCTCATTTTTCAGGCCTTGTTATAATTGTACAAATTGTTACATTTTGAGGCAAAATTTTGAGGCAAAATCTATTTTACAAAAATGGCTGCAGCACTATATCCTAATAACATGGTCTGGTTACAATAAGACTGACATTTCTCCTTTCAAGGGGTAGAGGTCTATGTCCTCTCTCCTTGAATCAAGATGGGCTTGTTACTACATTATAAATGATGATGCTATGCAACTTCTGAGGCTGGATCATAAAAAAGCAATACAGCTTCTGCCTACTTCTCTTGGATCCAGCCACCATGCAGTGACGAAGCCCAAGTAGCCTGAAGAAGCTCACAAGGAGAGAAATCAGTACCCAGGCCATAACTATGGCCAAGCTCCCAGCTGACCAATTTGCCCAGCATTATGAGTAAGCCAACATGTAAGAGGCTTTTCTAGCTTATAGAGCCATTCTAGAGATGCTACATGAAGCAGAGAGTATCTATCCTTGCCAAACCCTGCCAAAATTGCAGGCTTATGAACAAAATAAATAACTGTGGTTATTTTAATCTACCGCATCATGGGATGGCTTGTAAGAAGCAATAGGTAACTGAAACACTTTCTCAATAACACTTTCCCCAACTATATTGTGAAGAACTACTCCTTTGCATTAATCTGTCATTGAAATCTGCTCACTTCTCTTATGGTATTTGTTACAATTTGCAACTATTTATTCCTCCCTCTTCTATTTATTTTTTGTTTCATAAATTTCATGAGGACAAGAAGCATAACTACTTTTCACCACTATATATAAGTTTATGTACCAGCACCTGATCAATTGTACTTGCTGTGCAACATTTGATAAAAAAATAAACACATTTATTTCAATGATCTGTCTACAGGAAAGTCTCACTTAGTATCTCATGAGATCTTAAGTCAAGGACCAGGTTGATTAAAGCTTTCAACACTGTATATTATAAAGTGAACACTGTGGTTGTTAACAGTATTTTATAAGTTAATACATAGATAATCTAAATAAATACAATTTTATTACAGTGTCATAAATTTGATAGTAATTAATATTTTAATGACTCCACTACAATGACAGTTGGTAAAAGAGCTCTATCTATCCCTTTTTAAAAATAAAACTTAATTTACAAAAACAGGTGGCTGTCAGATTTGGCCTGCAGGCCTACTTTGCCAATCCCTGATCCAGATAATTTAATTTAATTTAATTGGAATAAATATTTTACTTGATGTAAGTAAAACAAATAATAAGATTGTATTTCTGCTTATGTTACTTGAATATTTATAGATTTTTGTTTTGCAAAATACACTTGCTATGCTCCACTTATCAAAAGCAAATTTGCAAAAAAATATTTTCATACATGCTCATTTTACATTGAGGTAAATGAGGAAAAGTTTCATTTTGCAGATAATTTCTTTCAAATTCCATTTATAGAATCTAACACAAGCTTTGGTTTGGGACATGATAATTCTCCCATGATGGACATTAAACTGCTCCTCATAAGACCATTTTATGTTGACCTGGAATTTTCTTGCTAATGCTTTCTCTACACTAATGAAGTAATTATGACATTACACTTTTTCTTTTTATTTCCATTTTTTCTTCAGAAAATCTACATTATTTCTACATACTCATAAAACATTTATAGTTTTCCTTGGAGGTCATTAAAATACTGATGAAATTAGCAGCAATATTTCAAATTAAGCTTTCCAAAAGAGCCTTTGATTTAAATTTAATAAGACAACTATTATTTTACTATCTAAAAATAAAATCCAATCATGGTTGCTAAGATATAATGGGTTACATTTATTTATCTTGGATGATTTAACATAAAGGAAATAAAATGACATATTTGTTTTCCTCTAGTAAGTTCTAAATAACTTTTTAATATTAAGTTAAAGACTCATTTTGAAATAAACTTTCTTACAACATTAATTCTTACTGAGAAATATTCTTTTTCCTTCCCTTTTGGACACTCTTCTTATTTTGGCTTATATGCAATCAATACATTTGATTTCATGAAATCAATATAATTTCTTAATCAATTTCATAATCAATGAAATCAATATATTAAAAAATCAAGTTAACTAATAGTATTTGTCCCTGTTTATTTAATTAAAAGATAAAGTCGGCTACTTTGGTTTCTAAAGGGACCTGACTGTTTATGTGATGCTTACGAAGGAAAGAATAAAGGTGATTTTGACTCAGCAGACAACTGTTCCTATATAGTTGTTGGCACACATATAAAGGCTATGCCCTTAAGACCCCTCTCAAACACACATACAGCTGAATATGAAACATAAATAGATAAATCATGGGGAAAAAAATCAGTCATTCAAGTTATTCAACATCTCAAAGGAAAAAAGTTGCAAGCGTATTCTTAGACTAAATATTTTATTGTGTAATACAAGAATTGTGTTTGGTAGACACTGTGAAATGGAAATTGTGACCTGAAGCAATATAAAGAAATTGTTTTATTTCTTCACATTCTAAAAATGTAGTTTAATTAATGGTTCCTATGTATCATATATAAATATCATCCTTATCACATTTTTAACGTGTAAATTACTTAAATACTTTCAAACAAATGGCATTTGAATATTTTCACCTGAGTTATCTACCAGTCACTTATATTTACTGAATTCAGCAAATATTTTCTCAGTTCTCCCTTTCTCTTTACACACAGCATCAAGTACAGAGTTACTGTCACTAATAATGATTGCTCAGGAACCATCTCTGTGTGTGTTGGGGTTAGCTTAAGCAGTATGGTGTGACCCGGTGCTGTCTGGAAGTGAAATAAGAGTCAGTCAAAATAGTGGTACCCAGAGAGTGGCTTTGAGAGAAAAAAGCTGAAAATTTACTTACTAACAGGGTCAGGAGGAAATCAAGGATAGAATGAGGCATCAGTAACCATTTAATTTATCATCTAAACCGAGACACTTCTGAAAGTGAAAGAGGGTTAGCAATTATGTCAAGACAACAGCAATAAAATGAGACTGTCCCACACAAAACAAGATTAAGGTCACCCTAGTGTAGTTTCACCTCAAGAAGATAGAAAGTCAAGATGGTATGAGAATAAGTTATAAGAGGAATGGATATTTCTCAAATGCCATCAGGTAGCAGAGATCTAAACAGTTGTCGCTGGTGATAAATGTGACAAGAGATGCCATTCTCTGGTGAGTTGCCAAATAAAATGCGGGGCTCTAGTTAAATTTGGATTTCATATTAACAACAAATAATTTCATAGTTTTTCTCAAGCAATATTTGAGACATAGTTTACACTTTTAAAAAATTCTCATATACCGGAAAATCCAAATTAATTAGGAGTTGTGTATTTTTATTTGTTAAATTTGGCAACCCTATTGGGAGCCCAATGTCTGTGTTCCTGGATAACCTGCAATGCAGAGACCACCAAGCAGGGCCTGTGTGGTTCGAAACTCAAGACTCCTTGCAAGAACTACATTTTATTTTTCTAAAATCAGTTTAATTGCTTGGAAAATTGGAGGGCCCCTTTGAATTGCGTAATGCAAGGCTCAGAGACTAGAAACTACCAGTCAAAATGTAGGTGTACAGTAAATGCCATGGGATTACAGAGAAAAAGAGCAATCTACAAGTGCTTGGAATGCTTGGGAGGAAACATCAAGGGAAGAGAGCCAAGGCCAGAACCAGTACAAACCAGGGATATGTTCACATGGCCATTTGGGTCAGGTTGAGTCCCCAAGTTCATTCCAGCAGTAAAAGTCCAGAAAACAGGTCCTAAAATGGGAACGGAAACAAAGATCAAGGCCAGACGGCAGGACACTGAAACAGAGTCAAGAAGGTTCAGGATGTAAAAAACATAAAGCAAGTTAGGAGTGATCAGGGAGGCAACAGGCATGTCAAAATGATGTCCCTTATTGTAATAGAATTGGAATATCTATACCTTATGTTTATCAATCACAGGGTGTAAGAAGCATCAATCTTTCTGAATGGCTTTTATTGATCTTGCATCCAATATATTGTGGTTAGAATTTTTGCAAAAAGAGTGGCCAACTTTAATAATAATAATAATGACACTAATAATACTAGTGATAGCTAACTGGTATTGAGCTCTTATTATGAACCAGAAATAGAATAGATTCTTCTCTTGGATTAATTTATTTAATTATCACCATCCTATGACATAAGTAATATTATTATTTTAATGGAACCCACTATAAATTATCTTAAGGATTTCTAGGTAAGTTTCTATACCAAGACAAAGGTTAAAAACTAGAAAAAAATAAGTAAAATCAATAAGAACCCCCGGCATTGCTCACATCTCTGTAGAAAGACAACCAGCAGTCTCAATAGCTCGGTTGGAATTTCCTATTGCTCTACTGCTTCCTAGCTATATAACCCTGGGCAAGTTCCTTCATTCCTCTAACTCTTAATTTGATTCTGTATACAAAGCGTGAAATAGTAGTAGCTCTCTTTTAGTTTTAGAAAAATGAAACGAAATAATATGTGCAAAGGATTTAGCATAATACCTGGCACACAGTAAGTATGTGATAAATGGCTAATGTTCCAATTTAGGAAAGACTTAGTATTAAAAGAAGTGGAAAGGAAACAAAATTTCTTGTTACTATAGTTTTTGCATTGATTTATTTTCTCAATGGTTTTCTATTTCAGCGTTGTATAAGATCTATCTAACTTATGTACCTCCAAAGATTTCCTCAAGCCCTCTGATACTTGTTCAGTGGAAAGCCCTAGCTAATTCCCCATTAGGAGATACAGATTTGGGTAGCCTGCATCAGCCCCCAGTGTCAGGACACCAAGCAGCTGCAGTGCCCAAGTCCACACTGAATGGATGAGAGGAGGATTTCCTTATTCCGACCACTTTGGGGCCCCATTGAAGTACTGTTAACACAAAGCGTTAAATCCCTGGCTTCTCAAAGGAGATGGGAAATATAATTTAGAAGTGCAAGGGAATTGATAATCCATAAGGTAAAGGCAGACCATTGAGAGACAAAAGACAAAGAGGAATTAGCAGATAAAGCTTTCAGCCTCCCTACCCACACAATGAACTTCTGCAAATTACACAAGTAAACATACTACTTCTCCAGTGACATCATACATGACCAAGCAACTAACTGTGTAGTGTGTTCTTGTCAAACTATGTGGTCAGCTCAGTAACATACTAGCTCGTATTTGATTTTTCTTTTTCTTTGCCTTGCTCCCCCTGCCCATTCTTACTTCCCTAGGAGTAAAAAATCTAAAATCTAAGGAAAAACTGTTTATGTTACAAACTGAAAGTGTGTGTCTTCCTAATACTATCCCATTTGGAGCCTTTGGGAGGTAATTAGGTCACTAGGGTGAAGCCCTTATAAATAGATAAGCATCGTTATAAAAAGGACCCCAGAGAGCCAGATAGCTCTCTTTCCCCCACATGGAGATACACAAGAAGTTGGCAGTCTGCAATCTGGAAGAGGTCTCTCCCCAAATCTCAACCATGCTAGCACTTTGACTTTGGACTTCCAGCCTCCAAAATGGTGAGAAATAAATTTCTGTTGTTTATAAGCCATCTAGTCTGTAGTAATTTGTTATAGCAGCCAGAACTGACTAAGTTTAACTATGAATTCTTTGCCTCAGGTTATTTTACTGGAGAATGCAGGCTAAGAAAATTGATACCCAGAGTGGTCTAGAAAGGTTAGCATTGAAAGAGTATTCTTAAGGTAGGATTTTGGAATGAGAAAACCACTCTGATTTAAGGCAGTCTTAAAGACCCTATTGCTGGAGATAAGTGAGTGATTCCACTAGAAAGAGTGGCATCACAATTAATAAAGCTGCACTTGATTGATAGGGGAGCACAGGAGGTCTGGCTAAGAGAAAATGACGGGATCAAGAGAGCTAATTGCCAGTTAGAGAGATATCATAAAAACCAATAGGCCTCTATGAAACTTCAGAATAATTCTCACATTCTGCAGCTTCAGGACACACTGTGAAGGAAATCAGGCTTGAGAGCTAATTATAAGACTGGCAGAGCTGGAAAGGAGATGAAAAGTATGTTTTCAAAGTTTTCCTGTATCAAAGTATGGGCTCTGAAGGAAAATAATGGGACCTTATTACTTGGAGGGTAATGAGAATCTTGGACCCCAAATCTCCAAACTCTCTTGGCCCACAGAAGCAGAAAGGATTTCCACTTACTAGAAGAAAAGGCCCTCCCCTGCCTGGACCCTTGAAGTTGATCCTAATAGTTTGCTAAGATGGCTCTCTCATGCCATCTTCTGGACTTGAAAAAATTCTACTATAAAAAAATTTTTAATTAGATTTTTTATAAAGAAAATATTCTATTACAACAAATTGAAGATTATAGAACTTCTTTAATAAAGCTATGAAGAAAGGATGAGAAGGCACTGGGAGTGGGGATTGTTACAATAGATATATTTCATAAGATCTGAAAATCAACCACTGAACTCTATTCTCTAAGAAGACCCAGAGGATACTTCCTTTATGAAGGCAATAAGGAATTCACAGATGAGGAAAGCATTGGCATCTTTGGTGGTAGCTGTCCTCTGCAGGCTGGTGGTGTCAATCAGGAAACACTGACATATAAATAGGTTCCATAAAATTAGTGGGAAAGATAAGATTCCTAAATGGCAGTGAGGCAGCACTTAACCGTTTGAAGTGACGTGGACATAATGAGCAAATTGTAATTAAGGCTAGAATGACAATCAGAATATCTTGATCTAAGTTATCTGTGGCAGCACATAATATATCAGGGTGCTCCAGGGGAAAGATAGATTGACAGCTTATTATGGTATTGCTCCATTTATATGTGCATAAATATTAAGAGCTGGTGATCACAAGGCTTATATCAATCACACAATTGAAAATAGCAGTCCCTCAACCAGTTCCAGATCTAAGTAAGTTTATAGATTCAGAACCTGTTAAAAAGGTCTGTTCCCCTTGAGGAATACCTCTGCAATGTGATTACAAGCATATTCCTTCGATCCTTCCATTTGACATGATAAAAATGCACTGGAGAAGGAAGAATATCCACTATTACAACAAGGATTAAGTACCAAGTCTACAGCGACACTAATACCAGGAGACCCAAAATGCCAACAATGTCTTTAGAT
Organism: Microcebus murinus; assembly: GCF_040939455.1. Taxonomy (NCBI): domain Eukaryota; kingdom Metazoa; phylum Chordata; class Mammalia; order Primates; family Cheirogaleidae; genus Microcebus; species Microcebus murinus. Next base: position 53,758,178 of record NC_134118.1, read on the forward strand.
TAGAGTAGGAGTTTATGAAGGCGGGGTGGAGGGGAGGGGGATGGAGATTTGGTATGAATCTGACTCACATAGAGCGCGATGGATATGTAAACACACCCTGAAGTTACTTCCCAGTCACTAGATATACATCTGAGGCAGAAGCAGGTAGAATCCACACATTGGGTTTTTATATTTATACTTGTAGGGCAGTGTCTGTTACAATAGAAAGAATCTGATAGAAATCCATGAAAATCACCCTCAACTACAAAGATAGTAATTAGAAACAATACCCCATACAAAAAGTAATTGCAGAAATTAGTATCAGTCTTGTGAGGACACGGATGATGGTACCTATCATAGACATGTTTAACCTGTGAGGCTCCTACAAAGAAAAAGACAGATCATGGTAGATAATGATGAATTCTTTATTATATGTTTAGCTAGTTGGCAGCCTCAATCATAACTGCTATGCTGGATGTGAATCTTTAATGAAGCAAATTAATAAGACATCTGTCACTTAGTATGGTGATGTTAATGTGGTCAATGTCTTTTCCTGATGCACAATATCAGGGAGGATTTGAATTATATGCACTTTACTTGGCAAGAATAGCAGTACACATTCACAGAAATGCCTCAGGGCTGTGTTATCTCTTCTATTCTTTGTCATAATATAGTTTATAGGAACTTTGATTGTCTTTAACTTTCACAAACTGTATGTACTATATTGACACCATGCCAACAGAACTGTCCTAATAAGACACGCGTGTGACAAAGGGTAGAAGATCAACCCCACAAACCTTCAGAAGCCTACCAACCAGTTAAAATTTTAGAATTCCAAAGGTCTGGGGCTTATTAGGATACATATAATATAAATGGTGACTTAATACACTTCAAATTTCCTATTACTCAGAAAGAGGCATAGTGGTAGGTGGAACATCTTTGGGTTTTAGAAGGACTTTGGTGTAACCATTTATATAGTGAATTTGAATGCCAAAACAATCAAGTGGGGTTCACAGTAGTAGAGGAATCTTCAGCCAGAGTAAGCTGCCCTGATTCAGGACATTCTTCCCAGTGAGCCCAGTGTTACTACAGGTTGTCTTGGTAGATAAGGATGCTATGTAGAAAGTCTGTGGAGTAAACAAAAATCTTCCCTGTGGACAGAGCTGCAAGTCAGACATTTATTTCAAATGGAGAATGAAAGAGAGCCAGAGTTGTTATTATACACTGAACCTTGGGCAGTAGTGAATGGCTTGTCCAGTTAATCAGGGGACTGAAAAATAAGGCTAAAAATCATGGGGAAAGAGTTTTAGGGATGATGCATATGATAGAAATAAGCACAAAATATGCAGATGTTTGTGCCTCATATTACTTCTATCAAGAAAATATCTACCATGGAAAATCTCTCCTTAACTAAGTGAACATGATGTACTCTTCTGTTGTACACTCTGTAGCCACTGTAGAGTTTGATAATGACCAACAAACAGAGGGACCATGATGGAAGATACAGAAGCTGTGCATGGGCCCAATAGCATTGGTTCCTCCTCACCAAGTCTTGCCTAAATATTGCCACTGCCTACTCTGCCAACAAGAGAAAATTTGTTGAACCCTTGATAGAGCATCATTTGGGGAAGAGACAAGTGAGTCACCTCTCAGAAGGCTGATTTCCTTGTACCTCTCCTGCTTTGGAACAGTGAGTGGGCTTTATTGGAATTAATATAAACTTAAATATGGGTTTGCCTTTCCTGCCCAGAAAGACAGCACACCAAATCTTAAGGCAGAGGAAATCAATCAAATACTCTACTTTTGACTTATAAAAAAGAATTTTTATAATTCAAAGCTATTAACTAAACAAGAATCTCAGCCTTTCATAATACTCAGGCCTGAAGAGCTATAGTGTGCCTCATGCACAAAGAAACATCCTCTTATAAAAAACAGAGATAAGAAAATGACAGAGAACAGCCAGTCACTAACCTTAACTAAGAAGCTACATAGACAAAGCCTGAGAATGGAACTAATATTCTACCTCTCTCTTAAATTAATGGTTAAGAGGAGTTGGTCCTGATCCTGGATCTCTGAGTACAGGGAAGAGGAAGTGGGGTGCATGAATAGATGTTAAGGGTAAGACAAGGTATCCCCTGCATTTTTTCAGGGGGTATATATTTCATGAAGTCCTAATGTTCAAAAAACAAAGCCTGGATATGGTTATGTGTCAGTTAGAATTCCAACAGGACACAGAACGTACACTTAAAGTAGTATAATTTTTAAAAGTTTAATAAAGGATTTGTTTACAAAAGGGCAGACATGATTTAGGGAAACCAGAAAGTGTACTGTGCTGTCACTGCCATTATGCCCCAGGGGAAAAGAGGATAGAAGGATCACCAGAGACCAAAACAGAAATTTTGTGGAGAGTTCTGCATTAAGAACTGCCACCTTTAAGTCATGTAACCAGGACACCACACAGGAAGGGAGCAAGGATAGGACAAGCATGGCCTCGCACTCCACCTTCCCTCGTACTTTCTGCAACACTGCTCAGTGGCTTAATCTAACCAAGATAAAGAGCAAAGGAGCACATAATGAGGTCCATATAGGTTAGCCTTCCAGGACAGAAATACAGTTGAGAAAGGCAGAAAATAAATTTGTACTGGCAAACTGAAGCTATTCAGCATAGGCTAAATTTCACTATGCTTCATATTTCTCTGAGTTTGGTTTATATCTCCCAACATAGAATTTCTTCCTAAATACAGATAGAAAAAATCCAGACACTTCTATTGTGTGGAATAAAATATATAAAAAGGGAGTATTGTCGTCCTTCAGTATCCATCAAGGATTTGTTCCAGGACCCTCCACAGATACCAAAATCCACAGATGCTCAATCTCTTATATAAAATGGCATAGTATTTGCATATAACCTCTGCACCTTCTCCCATGTACTTTAAGTCATCTCTAAATTAATTATAATACTTAATACAATATAAATGTTATGTAAATAGGTTTTATATTGAATTTTTTAGAGAACGGTGACCCCTCCAAAAAAGTCTGTAACATGTTCAATATAGATGCAATTTTCTAAAAATATTTTCTATCTGTGGTTTGTTGAATCCTTAGATGGAGAAGCCACGGATATGGAGGGCCAATTGTACTCTGAAATATATATTGTTAGGCAAAAGGAGCCAATCTGAAAAGGCTTCATGCTATATGATTCCATTTATATGACAATCTGGAAAAGACAAAACTATAGAAATCATCAACAAAATTGGACTTGGAAGAGGGGAGGGATGAACAGGTTGAAGTACATGTGATTTTGGGAGGCAGTAAAACTATCCTGTATGATACTGTAATGGTGGCTATATGACACTACGCATCTGCTAAAACCCATAGAAATTTACAGCACAAAATATATTGAACTTTAAGTATGCAACTTAAGTAAAGATCATTTAGGAGTTTGTGATATTACAGGATAGACTATGACAGAAAAACCTAATCTTATGACAAGTAAAATAACCTCACCAAAGTGGCTATGGAAAAGAGATATGACCTATTCAACTTTAAAAAATTTATAGTGACTGTAAAACTAAGGGTAAAAGCAATTGTATATGAGCACTATGACCTCATTGATAAAGTTGTTTTCTGTAGGAGTTCAGGTTAACAATTGTGAAACCACCATACTAGAACTGGACAATCAAGTGAATAGATGGAAGAAGGTGGGAGTCATGTTTCTCACTGTTGGGGCAGGAGATTATCACAAGCAAGGGGAGAAGGCTTGAATGACCCATGTAATGGATTTAGTGTTGGAGACAGTATGTACTCATGTTTAGCTTAATATAGATTCAGATGGATATATAAAGAAATATTTATAGATATTTCTATATTCAGGGGCTAATATATACATACATATTTCCTTGCTTTGTCAGGTGAGAGGGCTTAGAAGCAATGACACTCCAGCAGCAATGAGCACACCTAGCACAAAGGTCTTGGTTTCTAATACCATTCTCCAGTAAAAGGAACCAGAGCTCCTTGAAGGAATGGCTAATTCCACAGTGGGGGCAGGAAATATATAAGATTAGCCTGGAGCTTCTAGTAGTGACAGAAATTAAGAAAGCACCATGATGGAGATACAACACAGTGGCACAGAGGCCAACTGAACAAGCTCCCAAAGGCCAAAGCTGGACCACTTTGAGCAACATAAGTGAAGTTGTATTGAACTATAACTTGAAGTATAATTAAATATCTATGAGTCTATACTGGTATTCATACATGATTGAATAAATCAATAAATGGGGAAAACAGATAAATCTCCCATCCAGAAGAATAAAAAATAATTTATGTAGATACTCCACCCCCCAAAGAGATACAGCATAAATCCCTATAGAACACACATGGAAAGGGGGAGAAGGGGGAGTAACTTCACAGTGAAGAAACCTAGCCACCACTGGTTCAAGGTCAACATCAACAGTGATAAGTCATGCTGACAGCATGTACCCTTGATATGATGTGATAAAAATAGCACTTTACCTTCATAGTCTTCCTTCCAAAAATGCACATCCACAGTTTAATCATGAGAAAACATCAGATGTATCCCAACTGAGGAACATTCTACAAAACAAGTGAGTTATACTCTTTAGAACTGTCAAGAGCATAAGAAAAAGGGAAAATCTTCAAAACTGTCACAGCCAAGAGGAGCCTAAAGAGACATGATGATTAAATGTAATGTGGCATACTGGCTGGGATCCTGGAACTGAAAAAGAACATTTGGTAAAAATGAAGAAAATTTGAATAAAATATGGACTTTAATTACTACTAATTTATCAATATCGGTTCATTAATTTTGACAAATGTATCACAGTAATCTAGGATGTTAATAATAAGGAAAATTGGGATATATAGGATCTATATGCAATCTTCACAAATTTTCTATAAATCTAAAACTATTCTAAACTCAAAACTTTGTTGTGATAAAGAAATATGAGTATATGAACCATAATATCCATAGAAAAGTAGAGTGAGGGTGAATCTTATATATATATATATATATATATATATATATATATATATATATATTTTGTTTGCCAATATGAATAAAAAGAGGCCTTATTTCTTACTGTGCTGGGATTGCAAACACTTTTTTAAAATTTGTTTGCTTAAAAATACTATTGAATATGTATTAAAAGGAAAGAAAGTTCACAATAGTTTTTATATTGAAACTTGTAGTATTATTTTTAAAGAGATCTATATTATAAATATAGTGATAACCCTAAAAACCTATTAGATATAGTATTTGAGAGGGACAAATTAGCTTTTTAGTAACTATAGTCACTACTTTTCCCATAATGTATAAGGAATATAAACTGTCTGAATATGTGTCTGTATATATATTTTTAGTTTTAGCCTCTTACCCAGGATTACACTGTTGTGCCTATTTGTCTGCAGTGCTGTTTATATTTTGGGTGATGAAATAGGAGTTTTCAAGCTATAAATTGGATTATTCATCCATGCATATAGTAATTACTAATGAAATAATCAAAATCATTTCTTCAACCTTTAGAATATTTTATATTGCTTGCACTAGAGTACTCATAAAAGGAAGTTAGTTAAAGTATATTGGATTGTTAACATATTTGAGAAAGTATGAGCTTTATTTTAAATTCATTAGGTCTAAGGAATCTAATGTTAATTTAACCCTTAACTTGTGCCTAGAAACTACAGCACATGTGAAATATGTAAACACCAGTCTTATTGCTTTACCTTTCTGCTTATTTTATAGTCTCAAATGTTACTCATTTCATTATCTTGTGATTTAGTTCTTCATGCTCCTCATCCTAATTTTTAATAATGGTAATATTAGGAAAACAAAACTTTTCAGAACTTCAGTGTGAGATTTGATACTTTGACAAGTTATCATCTTGTAAATACTCAGGTTTCACAATGAATAATTTACCTAATAGACCAAACTAACTCACGGAGATATTTTGAACTATTACTTAGGTACTAACTTTATAAAGAGCATTAGTATGTCATAAAATGTAACATTACAACTTATTTAAAACCAAATATAGTTGACCATATTCAAAATACATTTTCACAGAATGGATGAATTAGTCATTTCTTCAGAGTCATTTATGAAGAGTTCATTTTTAAGTTTTATATGTATAGGTAATATGTCTAAAAACACAGGTGGGCTTATTTATAATTTTTACATTTGAACTTATTTTATTTGCAAAAAAAATAGGTTTTAAGCTTTATTATAGCAAATGAGTGTCAGACTTTGAGTACCAAATTATCATGCTTTCATTTTTTGTTTTAAACCACCAAACCAATATTCTCCCTTTATATTTTAATCTTATAATACAGAAATCGTGTATAAATGAAATTTTGTCATGTTTCAAATAAAAGAGATCTAATGTAAAAAATAATAGAAATACCAAAACACAATTACAAAATGTTTAATTTATAACTTATATTAGGTCTTTTGGTGAATGCTAATTATGTATTCAGAATTTGCATTATATCTCTTTAAAGTCTTTGGGCTCTTCTAATGAGGTCACTACTGAACAGAATCGTTCCTTCCTGTTCTGTTTTTAAATGACTAGTCAAATGAATGATTTTTCCTCCTTGCTAAATACATTAAATCTCGGTTCTTTTAATGGCAATCCTTAGGTAAAAATAAAACATTGTATCCTAGAAATCATCCTCTAGCTTTCTCACTGGAAAATCGATTTAAGTGATTTCTCCCCACCCTAATAATGGGGTGGGGGAAGGTTTCAGCAGATTTCAGACTGTTCTTAAAGTTTTTGTTGGTCATTTTCTCACTAGTACGTACAATCAACATGGTCATGAGTACTGAAACATATTCAAAATTTTTTGTTTGTATACTCCTCATTCAGAATAGAAAAGTAATTGAAGTACCTTGTATATTTTTCTGGCCTTGACAAAATAGTAAAGCAAATAAAACCAAATGAACTTGAACTTAAAGGGAAAAATTCCTTTATTCTAGCAATTTACTATTTGCTCTTGATGTGGGAACTTTTATTAATTTCTGTTCCTGAAGTTCATATCACAAAATGACATATAATAATAGCTTTTATTTAGGGGTAATTTTATTCTACATGTGAGTATAAATAACAGACTAAAGGTGAACAGCATGGAATATGAATCATTGCCAAATTATTAGTGAATCTATAGTTCAGGTTTCCTATCCTTTGAAACACACAATATTACTTAATTTTCTAATTGTATTTCAATGTTATTTTTTGTGTGACCACTAAGCTTTCATTTTATTGTAAAGCTGTTAAGTTTACAGAATTTAAGTCTGAAGATGTAAAGAGAGAATAGGCCTCGTGTAACAGATGATGCTTCTCTATTTTATGCTCCTTATTGTGATCACAAGTGCTTTCTAGATTTTTTGATAAACATTTTATGTGTGCATTTAAACTTCAAATGTATGAGCAGAATGAGGCAATCATTTAAATAAAAAATGAGTATTATAATTTAATGGCCTTGTTTTGCTGTAACAATAAAATGACCAAGTGCAATGACTTGATTTAATAAAAATCATCTTTAAAAAAACTTTATTTAAAAGAAAAGGCATTATTTATGAATCTTCATCATAAAATATCTTCTTTGTTCAAGAAAAAAATCTGTCTGCACAAAAAATCTGTCTTCAGATCTGCCACCCTGAAAACAAATGATGAACTCTTTATATACTTCTGAAATGTATTTGTCATGTCACACCCAACACATATACTGGGTTATAGCTATACTGGAAAAATCCTCCAGAGCATCATTAACTGTTTTCTGAAGTTGTTAGGACATAAACCTCTTGTTATTAACTTCTTGGCTCTGGTCATAAATTAATTTAAACAAAAGGAAGATTAAAAGACTACCTTAGAGACTTAAAAGCAGTTGTTGTCTCTCAACCATAATTCCTAAGTAATTTTTTTCTACCTCCAGAAGGCAAATGGGCCACTTTACATCAAGGCCCTGATTCCTCTTTCTCTTCATTCTATTTAGACCAATGTTGATGACTTATCACAGAGGATCTGACCTTTTATGAGTCTACCATGAGCAGCAGGAGTGCATGTATCATATCAATATAGCTCTGTAGTGGCAATCTGCTTAGTGTTTTGTGATAAATCTTCTCTCATTCATTAGACAAATATTTCTTCAAGTTCTATTGGTGCTAGTCTGTGCTGGGTTGTGAAGACAAGAAAGCTATCAAACCTATTTTCACAGAGCTCACATCTAGTTGGGAAGACATGCATGCAAAACTAGATCAATAAGTCTAAATTCAATAGATATAGAAACTGCTTTCAAGGAATGCCTTCATTCAACCATGTTCTGTCTATACTGCCTCCCTCAACCACCTCCAAGAATTCTCAGATAGATACATCATTCTCTAATATCTCTCAGTGACAACTTCTAGGGACTTTTTTTGGTTTTGTTTATTTGTTTGTTTTTGAGACAGGGTCTCTCTCTGTCGCCCTGAGTAGAGTGCAGTGGCATCATCATGGCTCACTGCAACCTCAAACTCCAGGGCTCAAGCAATCCTCCTGCCTCAGCCTCCTAAGTAGCTGGGACTATAGGTGCTAGTTTTTCTATTTTTCTATTTTTAGTAGATATGGAATCTCACTTTTGCTCAGGCTGGCCTCGAATTCCTGAGCTCAAGCAATCTGCCAGCCTCAGCCTCCCAGAGTGCTAGGATCACAAGTGTGAACCACCTAGCCTAGTGATAAGTTTTAATAAAAATTCACATGTTTTTAACAAAACATTTAACCCTACTGAAAGAGAGGTCTAGCCTTTGCTTCATCTGGGTGGTGATCTTAAGGAAGAATATCTTTTTTTACCTGGGGGTCTTGACCACCAGACAGTTTAACAATGTGATTCATGATAAAGGCCTTGGGCCATGCAGTATCTACTGTACCACCAGAGGGACTGGAGACTATGGGCAGTCAACCATAATTAGTTAACCCTAATTAAAACTGAACAACAAAGCTTGGATGAGCTTCCCTGGTTTGCAATAGTGTATGTGTTGTTACACATCGATACTGGCACCCTTGACAAACAAATGGAGAGATTTCACCCCGCAACAGTGCTGTCCTTTTTCCTCTCCTTACCCAAGTGGGCTGTTCTAGCCAACGTTCTGTCTTCAAAATGCTCCAGGCAAGTAGTAGGCATTGTTTTTTTGTTCACCAATGCCCCCGTTTCCAGGAACCATGTGATATCCTCTCCAAAGAACTTCCTCACTGGCACAGGGTGAGTTTATAAGTGAAGCTCGGCATATATTTAGACAAAGAATGATGTGTGAGTCTCTCATGCTTGCAAATACATTCAATATCTTGGTGTCCCTCTGTATTGGTTAAGGTTCTCTGGAGAAATGGAACCAATGATAGCGGCTGAAACGTCCAAACTCTGCAGGATGGGTCAGCAGGCTAGAAACATAGGACAGCCAATGATGCAGTACCAGTCTGAAAGCTGTGTGCTAACAGAATTCCCTTTTGCTTGGGGGAGGTCAGTCTTTTGTTTTAGTCAGGCCTTCAGCTGATTGGATAAGACCTACTCACATTATGGAGAAAACAATCTGCTCACTCAAAGTTCACCAATTTAAATTTTAATTTCATCCAAAAACATCCTCATATAGGAAACATCTAGAACAATGTTTGACCACATATCTGAGCACTGTGGCCCAGCCAAGTGGACACATAAAGTAACTCAGAGAATGACTGCCTTTCTCTTTCCTAAATATGAGATAAAAATCCAAAGGCTTTCTTCTGGGTCTATGTCACAACTACCACTCATTGACTTTCCTGTCTCAACCAGTTCCTCTGGAATGCCTAGACTCCTCTTTGTATAGATTAGGTAGGGTTTGGTGAGAATGATGGTGAGGACTACAGGAGAGTTTGGAAAGCACTGTAAGCTTGGAAACAGATTTCTGGAATCTTTAGAATGGCGATGTACCTATTTTCTTCAGCTTTAGGAATTTACCTGTTAGCCCTGCATGAAAGAAGTCCTATTGAGCATGCTGCAATGCAATTAAACAGGCAATTGCAACACAGTATGTTAACTGCTATAATAAAGGTGGTGAAGAGTGCATTGGGAGTATGTAGAAAGATTTCTAAGCCAAAATAGAGGACGTGGGAAAGTATGAAGAAGAAAGAAAGAGATGAAAGCTGAAAACAGGAGCATAATTAGAAATTATCTTGGAAAATAGGGATGAAACGAAAGAAGTAAAGTGTTCATATTTAAGGGGTCATCCATATGACAATATCCAAAAGTGAGACACTGTGTGGCTTTGGTAAAACTGCAAGTTATTGAGTCCAGGTGGAACAAAACATAGAAGAAGCTGACAAGAGATGAAGGTGGAAGCAAACAATGCTCAAAATTCAAAGATTCTGATAAGCTATACTAAAGAACTGGGATTTTAGCCTAAGGGCAATAAGGAGACATTGAATGATTTTTAAGTAGAAAAGTGATGCTAGCAGATTTACTCTATTTACAGCACTGGCTATAATCTGAGAGTGGATTGGAAAGGGGACAGAAAGTAACTGTGCCAGTAAGTTAATTATGAGGAGAGCAAAAATAAATAAGGTTTAGTTCTATTCCCCCAAAAGCTCACAATCCAGTGACAAAAGTTAAATATTATCATCAAGAGAACCAAGAAATACTACAAATGTATCTGAGTTTTGCTTTTAAAAGATATATGACTCAACAGCATGTCTGAGGATTCCTTTTCAAAGAAAAAAAACATAACAATGTAGCATCGCTTATACATATGTCTTTGTACACATTTGTACACATTGGTATTTGGTAATTTTTTGTGTAAAGGTTTTATAAAGCTAAAAGGACAGTGTCTGCTCAAGAAAATATAATTTACTCTAGGTATAGCAAACAGAGTGAAGTTAATATAGGGAATCCATTGTTTTAGAAAAGACGGAAGGAAAAAAAAAAGAACAAACAAGAGAAAGGGGGTGAAATCAGAGCCTGCTAACTCTTCTAGGCTGGAACCCACTAGCCTGCACCTGTTACTCTATGTGAGAGATACTTTTGCAGCCAGTTGCAGATCCTTCAAATATGTGCCACTTGGACAGGGCCAGGATCTGCTAAAAAGGTGCTTGTTCTGTCCAGGCTATTAGGGTCCAGAAGAATCACACCACCTCTTCTGCTGCTACAGAATCTCCCATACAATTCCAAGAACTGCCATATTATTGAAGCCCAAAGTAGGAAGTTTTCTCAACTTCTAGCCTTCTGATTTCCTAACAATATCCCCATTGGTAGAAGATAGTATGAAGCCAGCTGGCAAGGGAGCCTAGAAAATGTAATTTCAAAATCTGGGCCATGATAATAAGGATGGACAAAATAACAGGATGATACTGAGAGGCCATAGATAAAAAAACTAGCTCATACAGTATGACATTCCAATGCCCTAATTTTTGGTTATTTCTCCTAAAAGTTGTAATGATATGAATCCTCCTGGACCCACTTTTTCAAGAATATTAGTTCTCAGAAAGAAATGCTTAGAATCCAGCTTGTCCTTTACCAGAAACTAAATAAAATTAGAGTATCTACTAAAAAATTCAGGTGATAAATACTGAGAAGTGTGTTGTTATTTCACTAGTTGTCGGTGGCTTTATTATAAACACTGGGCTAACCACAGTTCCTAGAGAATTTACTTGTGTAAAAGCAAATAGACTTAGAGCTATGATCTATAGACTGAAATTTACTATGATATTGATTAAAATGAAAGAACAGTAACAAATGCCAGGTTACTTGGAAAAAAATCCCTGAATTTAATTATATTTCCATGGCAGTAACCAAGAATCATCGGTCAATGATCAGTGATTTGTATGAACTATTCCAGGCTAAGAACTCCTTAATTTTGGTGGACTTCACCTTAAAATGACCTGAAAGGATCTAAATTATATCACAAATTGCAGCAGTGATCATTATCAGCTCTGCATACCAATTATCATCTATAATCATATGATCAGAGATGACTGCATTAGACAGAAGTTAAGCTTATTCAGCAATTTGTCAATAAGAGCTATATTCTTGTCCTATTTTACCTCATTCTTTTAATCAATCAGATAACTGTGTTGGCCATGGTGCTAAATACTAGAGATGCAGAGATGAAGAGTTTTTTGTTTAGTAGTGGACACAGACAAGTGTCAGCACTGAGTACAATTACAAGCTAAGTTTTAATGATAGTGCATGCTATTGAGGACACAATGAAGTTGTTGGATAATTTACAATAAGATTTATTAGGTTTTTCATTAATCATCATGCCATTCCTTATGGCACAGTGAGTCCTGTCCTGTTGAATTTTTAATACTAGCAAAAACTCTATTTTTAAAAAAAACCTAAATAAAAATTTATAGCATAAACTGAAAATCTTCTGCAGGCTGTCTAGGCTGCTCCTTCCTTTTGACTCACTGCAGAAAGTATAAAGCTCTTCCAAGATGGCTAAATTAGACTGAGCTCAGATAGACTATTATACTAAGTCAAAGACAGAAATACCAAGATATAGATATGTTAGTGAAGTATTAGCCCCTCAACCAATTGAGGATGCCTTTTTTCCAAGCATCTTTACTCCAACAGAATCGCTGGAACCATATCTTCAGAGTTAATTGGTATTGATTTCTTAGCTATACCTCCCAAGGACTCAATGGGTCCTCAAAGATTGATTTTTCTCTAATTGCTATAAATACTCAAAAGTCTTTTTTAAAAAAAGCCCTCACTAGTATATACAAAATTAAGTCTTCATTTCTTAGTTTCTTAAAAAATTAAAACCTAAGTAGGCATTCCCTTTATCCAAATCTATAATATACTTATATTATATTTATATTATGTTGCATTATATCTTTTACAGTACCACCATCCTTCTCAATGCTTATGCTCTAGCTCTGTACACGCGAACAGATTGTGACTGTATCTTGAGCCACTTGTACCCACCTTATGGTGTGGTTTGCCAGAAAAATAAATGTGACTTACTAATTGGAATGACCAAAAACTAATTCAATTATTCATTCTTTCAAAACACACTGAATGGGTCCCTCATAATGTCCTAGTTCCTGTACCCCAAATTATAGAAACATGTACACATGCAATGCCTGCCTTGAAACTCCCAGCTTAGCTGAGGGATAGACAAGGAAGAAAGCAACATGAGTAGTGTGAATAGTGCCAAGATGAAAGCTGAGCAAACAGTACTAAAGGAGCACTTCGATTTTTATTTCTATGTGGGTCAAGAATTTTAGTGTTCACAGTTTAAGTAATGCCTCCATTACTTCATCCATAACTATCTCAAAATAAACTTGATTTTCAAGTATATAAATGCAACTGTCTAAATATAATATAACAAATAGCTTTTCATAAATATTTTTTCTAATGGCAATAGAGAGAAGAGAACAACCTGACCTTTCTCACAAAGTCTAACACATCTGCTATAATCTTCTGGAAAACTAAAGAACACGGGAACAGAAAATAGTGCAGACATCATAATCACGCATAAATAAATTATTTATACATGATCTCAGAGTAGGCTTGTTCAAATAGATCAAAATTGTCTTTAAAGGATTATCTAGCTACAAATTTGGCAAAATAAGAATGGTGCAAATCAAACATTTTTGTAATATTTTTAAAATTAATATTGTGTTTCAATGAGCTTGCAATTAGCAAAGCTCAAGGACTAAAAGCATGTCAAAATTTTTTTAATTCATAACTCCCCTTAGTTCTCAATTCACTAAAATAACTTTAATAAAAGTGTCCTTGGTTTTTTTAAAAACTAATATATTGTCACTTCAAATTGAAATGTCTTAATTTGGGGCTTTATTTCTAACTATGACTCTAAGAAATGCACTTGTAAAAGCAGAATCTTCTGTTTTCAAAAGACATCTTAATACATCATCCAACATTCATATGAAATTTAAAACATCCCCAGAAAACTCAGACTGTTTTAAAAGAGGTAGACATCGACATCCATTTCTGATTCTAGTGGGTAGCAAAAAGGGACATGAGAAAAAATTTAATATACTGGCATGTGTCCAGAGTACCAGAAGTGGGTCAGTCCTAAGCTTCATCACATGGGTAGCCACAATGTAATGTATTCAAATATCATATAAGATATACAAGAAATCATATGTTCAAATTTTAGAATGAAGGAAAAATCTTTTCCTTACCAAAATATCTCTCCCCATTCAGCATGCTATTAAACATGTTGTCTTGCCTATACTTTGAATCTGGTTATCAGTTTTTTAACATAGAGCAAAATTCCAAAGAAACAAGGGAACATAAGAGGAGGATATATTTTCTGTACATAGAAAACTTTTAAAGGGGCAAGCTCTGGATAGAAAGCAAGCATGAAACATTTGAAAAACTCGGGATAAACAGGGAAATACCTGTTGGAATGGAAGTAGCATGGTCTATTTCAAGATTTGTCTAAGGCTGGCTCCAATAGGAAAAATATCTATTTATCTCTGCCCCCCAAAAAGAATCCTGATGTGATCTATGGAGACAGATTTCTGGGTTCAAAAGCCAACTCCGCTACTTCCAAGCTGTGTTAACTAAGGCAAGTTCCTTAAACTTTCTGTGCCTCACTTCCTACCTATGAAATGGAAAATTATAATGCACATCTTGCAGTTTTTATGAAAACGAAAAGATTTCATACATATAAAGTACACAGAAGAGGGTCTGGCACACATTAAGTATTCAATAAGTATTAGTTATACTAGTACTATCAGAATCTTAATTTTAGAAACCTAGCATATTGATATTGGAGGTTAGGTTAAGTTAGAAATAATTTGCTTTCACCTCATTACTTTGAGATTCTAAAAAATGAAGTTTAGAAGTAATAAATTACTTGCTCAAAGTCAAACAGGTATAAACATGCAAAACTAGAGTTGGATCAGTGTTCTGTTTAATCAGGAATATTGATCCCACAAAACACAGCATACATTAATATACACATACATGCACACACAAGAACATGCCATTTTATTGTGCTTTGTTTTATTGCTTTTTGAAAATATTGCATTTTGTTTTTCAAATTGAAAGTTTGTGACAACCACCCATTGAGCAAGTCTATCTGCACCATTTTTCAAACAACATGTGTTTGGTTTATGTCTCTGTGTCACATCTTGATAGTTCTCAGAATATTTCAAACTTTTCCATCCTGATTACATTTGTTATAGTGATCTGTGGTTGGTGATCTTTGATGTCATTATTGTAATTGCTTTGGGGCACTATGAACCATGCCCATATCTGACAGTGAAATTTAAAAAAATTAAAATAAATTTAAAATAAAAAAATAATAATATTCTAACCCCCACCCAAAAAAAATCGATAAATGGTGGGTGTGCACTGACGACTCCACTGACTGGGTGTTTCCCCATCTGTCTCCCAGTGTTGTGGCTTCCCTGTTCCCCAAGACACAATAATATTGAACTTAGGCCAGTTAATAACCCTACAATGGCATCTAAGTGTTCAAGTGAAAGGAAGAGTCGCAAGTCTCTCATTTTAAATCAAAAGCTATGAATAAAGTCAGTGAGGAAGGTATGTCAAAAGCTGAGATAAGAAAAAGAGGCCTCGCTTTTGGCCTAACAGCCAAGGTGTGAATGTAAAGGAAAAGCTCTTGAAGGAAATTAAAGGTGCTACTCCAGTGACCGCGCAAATTATAAGAAAGCTAAACCATCTTCTTGCTGATATGGAGAAAGTTTTAGTAGTCTGGATAGAATATTATACCAGCCATAACATTCCCTTAAGCCAAAACTTAACCCAGACCAAGGCCTTTCCTCTCTTCAATTCCATGAAATATGAGAAGGTGAGGAAGCTGCAGAAGAAAAGTTCGAATCTAAAAGAGGTTGGTTCATGAGGTTTAAGGAAAAAAGCCATCTCAATAAAATAAAAGTGCAAGGTGAAGCCACAAGTGCAGTTGTAAAAGCTGCGACAAGTTATCCAGTAGAAAATAACCAATGAAAGTGGCTGCACTAAACAACAGACTTTCAGTGTAGATGAAACGGTCTTATATTGGAAGAAGGTGCCATGTAGTGCTTTCATAGTTAAAGGGAAGTCAATACCTGGCTTGAAAACGTCAAAGGACAGGCTGACTCTCTTTTAAGGAGCTAATGCAGCTGGTGACTATAAGTTGAAGTCAATACTCATTTAAAATTCTGAAAATTGTAGGGCTCTTCAGAATTATGCTAAATCTACTCTACCTATGCTCTATACATGGGACAACAAAGCCTAGACAATAACACATCTGTTTGCAGCATTGTTTATTGAAAATTTAAGCCCTATTGATACCTACTGCTCAAAAAAAAAAAAGATTCCTTTCAAAATACTACCATTCATTGGCAATGCACTTAGCCACTCAAGAGCTATGATGAAGATGTACAAGGAAAGTAATGTTGTTTTCATGCCTGCTAACACAACATCCATTCTACAGCCCATGGATCAAAGAGTAATTTCAACCTTCAAGTCTTATAATGTAAGAAATACATTTCATAAGGCTACAGCTACCATAGACTGCGATTCCTCTAACAAACCTGAGCAAAGTAAATTGAAAACCTTCTGGAAAGGACTCACCATTCTAGATGCCATTAAGCACATTTGTGATTCATAGGAGGAGGTCAAAATATCAACATTAACAGGAATTTTTAAAAAGTTTTAAACTTTGAGGAGTTCAAGACTTCAGTAGAGGAAGTAATTGCAGATGTGGAAATAGCAAGAGAACTAGAAATAGAAGTAGAGCCTGAAGATGTAACTGATTGCGATCTCATGATAAAACGTGAATGGATGAGGAGATGTTTCTTATGGATGAGCAACGAGAGTAGTTTCTTGAGATGGAATCTAATCCTAGTGAAAATATTATGAACATCGTTGAAATGACAACAAATGATTTAAAATCTTACACAAACTTAGTTGATAACAAGGGCAGATTTTGAGAGAATTGACTCCAATCTTGAAAGAAATTCTACAGTAGATTAAATGATATCAAACAGCATTGCATGCTATAGAGAAATCGTTCATGAAAGGAAGAATTAATCAATGCAGCAAACTTCACTGTTACCTTATTTTAAAAACTTGCCTCAGCCTCCCTAACCTTCAGCAACCACCACCCTGATCAATCAGCAGCCATCAGCATGGAGGCAAGACTGTCCACCAGCAAAAAGGTTATGACTCATTGATGGCTCAGATGATTGTTAGCATAGTTTAGCAATAAAGTATTTTTTAATTAAGGTATATACATTGGTTTTTAGACATAATGCTATTTCACCCTTAATAGATTACAATGTAGTATAAACATAAATTTTATATGCACTGGAAAACAACAACAAAAAAAAATTTGTGTGGCTCACTTTATTGCAACATTTGCTTTATTGAGGTTGTCTTGAACCAGATCCACAATATCTCTGACATATGCCTGTATATATAATCCAGATTTTACTGGTGGGAAAGAAATGAATGTCATACACTAGAGCACTAATTTACTAAACAAATATATCTAATTTCAAAAGTTACT
Organism: Microcebus murinus; assembly: GCF_040939455.1. Classification (NCBI taxonomy): domain Eukaryota; kingdom Metazoa; phylum Chordata; class Mammalia; order Primates; family Cheirogaleidae; genus Microcebus; species Microcebus murinus. Next base: position 53,775,663 of record NC_134118.1, read on the forward strand.
CAGAGGAACTATAATACTAACTTAAGGAAATTGCACAAACATAGATAAATATCTGGCACTGTAGATGTTGTTCATGCCCATACATTTTATGCCAGGGACAGAAGAGATCTAACAAGATCAGATACAATGGCTTCATATAATAGTCTTAGTAATATATATAACTTAGAGACATTATAATGAAACCTCCAGCACCATAGAGAAAGGTACTGGCATTACTATAATATTCCTTCTGTATTTAAAAAAAGAAGAAGAAGAAGAAGAACCTGGAGGTTAGGTGAATTTTCCCAAGACACAGCATGTTCTGCCTCTTCCCAAATCATTAGAGACCCTTAATCTAGAAGTATATAACACATAGCTCCATTTAGACTGTAAGACACATATCTCTGTCTGGAGCACTCTAGCCAGTGTCTACAAAGTAAAAATATTCCAAACACTTCAAATTATAATTAAATGGCATTAGTCTCTTTTTTCATAGTGAGACTTAAGTTGAAAATATAGCCCAATTTTTGTTTCTATCTTCTTTGCTCTCCCCATGCAGTCATATCACTTGCACGATTATAGCTGCAGTTAAGTTGTGTCAGCAATTTCCTTTACACAGCCTGCTTCACAAATGTTTATAAAACTAGTTTTTGTGGAGGAAAAGGATGTTTTAAGCTGAAACACAGCAAGTAAAAATCCCATCATTTGAGAGCAATTTCTTTTATCTACCTTGCAAAAAATGTGATGTGAATATATAAAAAAGATACTAGCTAATTTAAGGTAGATGAAAAGGTAGTATAGAAAATGAGAATAGAGGGATGAGTGAAACAGAAATGGACCCCAGAGCAACATTTCTTTGAGATATGGGATTTAATGATGTGTGCGTATGTATTTGTGTGTGTATAAAATAATGTACACATAATATTTGGGGACATTAAAATTAATGGCACATGCAGAAAAAGGATGAGCATAACATTTTGAGTCCACAGAGACAAAGACATCTGTAGCATAACTTCCTTTAATAAACAAACAACAAATTGAGGCCAATATGAGAACTGGTAGAAACCTGACCACATGGCCTAATGTCTATGCACAAGCTTTCACCACATGCAAAGGGAAGAATCCAAATAATATCTCTATACTGCACACATTTCTTAACATTCCATATACTGCCATTCCACATATCTGTTTGCAAAAGTATATATACATGGAATTGTACATTCCCAATTAATTAAATGGAATCTGAGCAAATCTATGAGAATTCATTTCTCAAATTTAACTTTAGGTGTAGAAAAGAGGGAAAAATATTATTGCAAAAAATGTCTGAAAATTCTGTTAAGTTGAACTACAAATAGTCCAAAGAATATTAAGACTGTGGCCTGTATAAATTTGTAAGAGAATTCTGTAAATAAGACTATAATAGTTCAAAAAAACATTAGGAGTGTGGCCTAAGATCCCAAACGAAAATGTATTTCAGAAAAGTTGAGAAGACCTCGAAAACAAGATTTCAATTCAGAACATATTAACTTATTTTTGAAGAAAAGCTGAAGATGTCTTAATAAATCACTAACTCTTCACAAGCTACTCATCATTATGATTAGATATTTAAATGATATACAAAATGAAATAAGGCATAACCAAGGCAGAAATGCAGATGTGCCAGCTAGAGCATGTGGTACACAGATTAATGACTTCCAAAAATGTCCATGTCCTAATCCCTAGAATTTGTGATAATGTTAACCTTGCGCAGTAAAAGGAACTTTGAAGATGTGATTAAGCTGAGATGGGGATAGTGCCTGCATTATCAAGGTGGACCAAATACGATCACATGGATCCAACCTTTCCCAGCCATGGTCACAGTGATGTGTGATTAAAGAAGAAAGATCAAAATAGATGTGATGTGAATAGTACTCACTCTGCCCTTGTTGACTTTGAAGTAAGGGAGCAAAGGAAAGTAGACATCCCCAAGAAGCTAGATAGGACAAGGATTCTCCCCCAAAAACTCTAAAAAGGGAGCGAGCCTGCCTATATTTTGATCTAAACCCAGTGAGGCCCAGTAGTTGGGCTGGGTAGTTAATAGCTGGACTTCTAAACTGCAGAACATAAGATAATAAACTATCTTATTTTAAGCCATGAAATTTGTGGTAGTTTGTTACAGCAACAATAAAAAGCTAATACAGACTATAACAAAATGAGCTTAGGTTTAAGAAAAATTCTAACAACAAAAAAAGGACAATTTAAACTCTATTCTGAGTATGAAAAAATATAACGAAGAAATAATGCCAAAAAATGAAATGACAAAAAGAATGACAGAAAGAAAGCACAATTAATTAAGAAAGTGTATGCTAAATTGTGTAATACAATACAAAGTATTAAGCAAATATTTGGCCACACTTCAATAGACTGGAAACTTCTAGAGATCTTATTTGCTAAATAAGGAAAATCCCTGAAACAAACTAACCCTCAATATTTTGTTATAGAATATTCATTGTATATCCTACTCCTGATTTCTCTAGCAGACAGAATAATCTTAGAGTGGAAATCATTTTCAAAAAACATTGTCAAAAGGACTGTAAGTCACAGATCTAAATAAGTCTATATTTCTGGCCAGGCTGAGTAATATATATATATATATATATATATATTTATATTTATATTTATATTTATATATACATACACACATATAGGTTATTCAGAGTTCTTCACATGAAATCCTTATAAAGATTTAAACAGTCAGAAAATAATAAAGGAGCTAGCTAACTAGAGATGAACAAATACTTTTGATTATTACAAAAAAGGAAGAAAGTAGATTTAAACATTATAAGCTGATGAGGTTAAGGTTAATACTAGAAATTATTCTTGATATGACCGTTAAAAATATTTTTGAGGGCTAAAACATGTAACATTTAATTATAAGGAGCTGGCTTAGATTCAGTTATTTTATTTTTTGGCAAGGTTGCTATTCTAGAAGGTCAGAGAAATTCTTAAGACATAGTGCATCTGGATTTCAATAGATATTTAACAAAGTTTCACAAAATATTCCTGTAGGCAAGATGAAAAAATGAAACTAGATAATAGAACAGTGAAGAAGTTCAATGCCCATTATCAAGACACATGCTCCCTTGGAAAGAGATATTTGAAAGATGTCCACTAGACAATTCTCATTAACCCTATCCAAACTAGTTCAACATTTTAATAACATATAAAATGAGAACATTGATGGCAAGTTGATTAAACACTTTGATAGATAGAAGGAAAAGTAAAACCAGTATATGATTCTAATATTCATCTAATTTATGATTTATATGCTAGAATTCATCTAGTATATGATTCTATAATTATATTAATAACAGTAATAACTACAATAATAACTGTTTATGAAATATAACAAGTCATGTAGTAAAGAAATAAGGTTATTCAGTTAACAGCGCCAGTTTTGCCACTATTTGGGGAATTTATCTGATGTTTCTTTATCCCGGTTTCTCCATCTATAAAATAGAAATTTTGATAACTTCTATCGCACGTTTGTTATTTAAAAAGGTGGTCTAAGTGGAAAAACAAAATTTTAATCACTAAACATACATAGTTCTTCTTTTGAGATGTAAGATAACCTGCTTAAAATAAAAACTATGCAAGCTTAGGATGTGGAATATATATCTTACTAGACATGTAATGCAGAAGGGGGAAAATGCAAGGATCTTATGTAACTCTAACTTCAGTAAAATTCAATAATGGGATATGTCTGCTAAAAACCATAATGTAATTCCAGGCTTTGGTGATAAACAAAAAAAACCCATTTAGGTCAAAGGAAGTACTGGCCATTCCTGGGGCACTACACTCAACGCTAGACTTTAGATTTTAAGAAGAAGCCAGGCAAATTATGATCAAGTAGTTAGAGTCAGCTGACCAAAGTAATAAGCAGAGAGAAAAAACTATTAATAATATTATGAGGAATACTGAAGCAATGAGAATATTCTGCTAAAGAAGAGAAAAATTAGCCAGCTTCATGTAGTTAGACGGTTGACATGCCAGAGATTTTGATTTGGGGAGGCTTCAGGGATAGAATGGGGAATCAATAATTAAAAATATTAGATAGATTTCAGGTCAATATATAATAATCATCTTGATAATAACAACAATAATAATAACAACAAATGCTTATATAAGGCCTACTATGTGCCAGACATTGTTAAAAGTACTATATAATATAATAAGTCATTTAATCCTTACGATGATTCTACAAGAAGATACTAATATTATCTCCAATTTAAAGTTGAAGAGCCTTGAGGTGAGTAGAAGTTATGCAGCTTGCCCAAAGTCACACCAGTGAGAGGCATAGACAGAATTTAAGCTTAGGAGTGTGGGTCCAGAACTCCAGAGATATGCTGCCTAAATTTAATACAGTCTGAGTTCTCTGAAAGGCAAAGAATTATCTTGGAAAAAAAATTAGGTTTCTTTTTCTGAAGATGCTAAGCATAGAGTGGCCCTATGACCTCTTGTTCAAGTAGGTGAATAAAATGACCTGTAAAATTTTGACTTTCATTCACCAATAGTACTTCCTGGGGAATTTCTATGAACCAATGCTAGGCAGTTGAGAACTCCAGCATGAACCCATGATAAAGTTTCTACCCTATGAAGTTTGCAGACTGGTTGAGTATATAGGTATTGGCCAAATAATTAATTATTATTATGATCTGTGCTACTAAGGAGAAGTGCATGATAATATAAGAACATACCATGGTGAAACATTTTTTTGGTCTGGAATATCTAAGTCAACTTTCCTGAGGAAAAGATATTTAACCCTTATTTCACTATCTATTGAAATACATATGTAAGACCCCTTTCTTCCCTCTCTTAACCTTTTTTATGTCATCAGGGTCCACAAGACTAAACTTTAGTTCTGTAGTTTCTTCAATAAGTTCTAACTATTTGTGAGGATTGATATTCCATGACATTTATTCTTTTATGCTTTATTAAAGGTCTAACAAAGAGCAAAGATAAAATTTACTTATATTTTTTAAATGCAATAAAATGTATCCTATCTCACAAGAACAATATGAGTTCATTGAAATTTGTTACAAATCTATGATACTTTTTATCTTGAAACAATGTTATTTCATCATTTTGAGAATTGTTTCTTCAGTTATCATGGATTATTTACAACATTGCTAAGAAAGTTTAAGTAATGAGAAACCAAAAAAATGATGGAATTAACTAAAAAGGATGGTGTAACAGTGAAATAAATCATCACTATTGCATCATCCTTCACTTTTCATATTGAGTTGACCAAAGTATTACATCATTAACTTCTAAAACAAGAAAAAAGGAGACTGGAGATGCAATCTTTGTAGACTGCTTTTAGCTTTCATTGAAAACAATTGAGAATGCCGAAATGTTGTTTTCTCTCCATACTGGCAAAAAGAAGAAAATTGACAGAGGATGATGATTCACAATTATTAGATGAATCAGAAGATGAATGCAAAGTGACAAATTGCAGCACTCTAGCCTAAAATGATGATGGTGAAATTGACGGTGGAAATGAAATCTCAGACTGCGAGTCTTCAGATAACAATATCCCACATGAATTTTCTCAAATTCAAGATCAATGAGTGCACTATATATTTTAAGGACAAAAGGGAAATATAGTATTCTTTTCTACTTAGTCATTTAACAAAAGAACTTCATAACATAATATTTTGGGATAAGAACTTGTACTATCCTTTTTTGTTTTTTTATTATTTATTTTTTTATTTCAGCATATTATGGGGGTATAACTGTTCAGGTTACATATATTGCCTTTGCCCCAGCTGAGTCAGAGTTTCAAGTGTGTCCATCCCCCAGACAGTGTGCACCTCACCCATGAAATGTGTATATACCCAACCCCCCTTACCCTCCCACCTGCCTGACACCCAATGAATGTTACTAATATATGTGCACTTAAGTGTTGATCAGTTAATACCAATTTGATGGTGAGTACATGTGGTGCTTTTTGTTAAAGGTACATATGACAATATCCTTTCATCTTTTGCAATCTTATAGTTCATAAGTGGACAAATGTTGACGGTACATGTGTAAACAAAAGTAACTGGAAGGAAATAAGTGATGTAAAATGGAAAGAAAATTAAACTGATCATTATAATTTGTGTATATAAACCTAAAAATGAGTATGTTCTGTAATTAGGAAACAAAGAAGATGGTCATCTTCAACAAAATTATAAGCTATCAATATTTCAAAAGGTTTGTCAAATAATGCATTTTGGTGATGCAAGAGCAGGAAGAACTAGTTATATTGATAAATGAGGATCTACCTGGATGTAGTTAAAATATGAAATCAGTATTTACAAGATGGTTGTGTTCCAAGTTTAGGAGTGACAATTGGTAACCATTCGTTTCATTCTGAGGACAGGATCCATTTCAGGATAGCATACCTTCAAAGGCCAGAAAATATGAAATGAAAATTTGGATTTGCTCTGTTTAAATAATTGTTAAATTATAAATACAATTATAAAATTATTTTTACTATTTCTCTATTCTTACGTATTTTTTACATGAACTACAAATGTAAAATAATATAAAATTTCCATTGGTCTAATGGTAAATAGTGATAACACTTACGCTTTTAGTGTTAAAGCCAGAGGGGTAGAGGAAGATCCTGGCAGTAGAAATAGTGTATGTGGTGCCTTCACAAAAGGATCTCTTCCCTCTGAAGCCCAATTCCAAAGTTGTGTGATTTATATTTTTTTCTATGTTTTTCTTCTCAACCTCGGGCTTAATTTAAGATGTGTGTTTTACTCTCTACTCTCATAGTGGTCCTTGAGGAATTGGCATTGATTTCTCTTCCTACTTTCAGAGTAGGAATTATATTGGAAATCCAACTCAAAACACCAAAGCAGAGCATGTCAGCAGTCAAATTTTAAATTAAATTTTTTCAATAAGAAGAAAAGGATAGACAGCAGAAACTTCCCTCACTAAGTCGTAACTATAATTATGTTATTAGTTTCCTAGAACTGCCATAGCAAAATACCACAAATGGAGTGGCTTAAAACAACAGAAATTTATTCTCTCACAGTTCTGGAGGCTAAAAGTCTGAAATCAAGTGTCGGCAAAGTTGGTCCCTTTTGGAGATTCTGAGAGAGAGTCTGCTCCATGCTTTCTTCCTAGCTTCAGATGGTTGCTGGCAATCCTTGGTATTCCTTGTTTTGTAATAGATCACTCTATCAGCCTTTGTCTAACTATGGTGTTCTCTTTTCTGTGTGTCCTTCCTATAGATGCTTCTCTCTATGGAAATTTCTCTAGTCTTATAAGGACACCAGTCATATTGTATTGAAGACCCACTCTAATCCAGTATGACCTCCTCTTAACATGATTACAACTGCAAAGACCCTATTTCCAAATAAGATCACATTCACAGGTTCCAGGTGAATGCAAATTTTGGAAAGACAGTACTCAAGCCAGTTCTGATGATTTTTACTTAAAATAATTTATTAACTCTGGAGATATATGGCCCCTTTAATGGAATAAAAATGTAAGGAATGGAAAGAAAACATTTGATAATTTATAAGAAGGAAAAAATTCCAAGATTTGAATAAAAGTGTTTTGAAATTAAACATTGGTACAGTAAATAATATAGAGACTTTTTTTAAGCCTTAGCTAAAGCTTCAAGTAACTCACGAGAAATATGAAACAACCAAAAATCGAAATAGGAGTGATATTCTTTTTCCTATCTTCTTTTTACTTTTTTGGTTTTTAACAAATATTTATTAAAAATTTATTTTGGTTATAACTCCCACTTTAAATTTTAATAAGAGTAGCAAACATCTAGTTCTTATTCCTGCCTGCACGTCAAGAACAGCATTCTATGCTACTTTTTGTTTCTTTTTTCCTTCTATGGGTCTTAAACCTCATTCTTGGTGGACAACATCAAATACTGCCTGAAATTATCAAGCCCAAGATATTTAAGAGATCAAGGATCCATTTGATTACCCTCATTTCTGCAGCTTAGAGTATTATTTTGTCCCCAAATTGCTTCCCTATCAAAATATGGATCTTTCTTCCATGTTAACTTTCATGTCCAGATTCTATTTTACCAGTGACCTCCTGTTTCCAAAGTGTGTGAGAATCTGTGGGGTAAATTGTTGAAATATTTCATATGGAATAACACTCACAAAATCTGTTAATGGTAATGGGACCAATGGGAAGATTCTGCAGTTCACCACTGTGAAGCCACACCCCCTTGAACTGCTTCACATCATTATTGGATTATTATTGAAACTCTTTAAGCTAATATCATTATCAGAAATGTACTAATAACAAATAATTTTATTTCATATTTTTTCCTAGCATATTTTTTTTACTCATGTATAAAACTAGAAAAGAAGAAAACAGAAATCTGTTTCTCCTAGTAAAGCATGAATTTATTTGTTTGGGCTCGTGTGTTGAATGGACAGGCAGGAGGTGATACAGTCTGTGGTGAGTGACACATTATGTTCTATGGAGCTACCTGTGTGGCATCTCACAATCTTTTGTGATGCTTCATATGATTTCTGCCAAATTCCACTTCAGAATTATCCCCTGCCTGGATGCATTAAGGGTGCAAGGCTTTTCATTTACAAAACCCTTGGAGATCACCCTTTGCAGTCTGCTGGTAAGTATTTAATTTTAAAAAAAGCTTGCTAGACTGAAGCGTTTGCTGTTATCTGATTTTCAACGGAAGCTTTTTAGTCAAAGACCTGCATTGATTGACACCGCCATTGTACTAGGTTCTTGTAGCAACAAAAAGACTGTAGAAGTGGTACTGAGCAACAGAGTGTGATTATAACCTCTCTTTTTCTGTGTCTTCTAGGCAGAGGAAACCTTAAAGCAACTCACATTAAACAAAATAGATGACTTGAGTCATATCCTTGGTAGAAAGGTAAGTTCTCACTCTTCAAGAAAACAACTGCCCCAGCAAGTTTGATAGCTCCCTTCTATCCTTCTACTGCAACTGCCACAAAATTCTTTCTCCAAAGTGTTAATGAGGCTATCTGGGAAATTATCTATTGGTTTCAACCCGCTTTGTGTATAACCAGAAAATAATTACATCAACAAATTAGAAAATGTGAAGAGAATTTCTCATAACATGTGTATAATATTTCTTTTTTAAAAAAAGATAGAAAAAAGACTCTCTGGGCCCCTAATTAAGAATGTTCTTTCATAATTAGTCATTAAGATGACCACAGTGGATTGGGCATCAGCTATAAATAACAATTTGAAATTCTGAAATACAGAAAGTAGAGACAACGCCTTTACAGTTTTGTTAATTAAATAGTAGGCAATTCACACACCCTCACATATACACAAAGTAAAGAACTGCTTTAGAAAACAGTTACCTATTTTTTTTTTTTTGGATTCTACTTGTTTATTTATTTTATTTAATTTTTTTTATTTCAGGAAAATATGAGAGTATGAACATTTTGGTTACATTTTTTTATCTTTGCCTCTCCCCTCCTCTCCACAATGCTCATCTATTTGAAGGAAAAAGAAGAAGAGCTTTTCAAGATTTTCATGGTAAACTTTCATATATCTATGTTCTTGACCAATGAAATAAAATGTGGGAAAATCTTAAATATTTAGCTAAAATAGGAAAAATCATATAATAATAATAATAAATATTTATTGAATATATACTATGTGCCAAATACTGTTCTAGGTACTTTGCATACATTAACTCATTTAATCACTTCATCCTTGGAATAACCCTACAAAACGGGCATTATTTTTATCCCCAATTAGATATGTAGAATTATCCTTAAAATATTACTCATATTTCTATCTGATTTATTCACAATCCAATTTGGTAGATAATATAATTTTCATATTGGTCTCTTCATACTCTTTAAATATCTCAGTCCTCAAAAGCTATTTACTGTCTATTTTAATGTTTGGTATTAATATACTGAAGTGAAAAATTCACACACAGAAAATATACAATTGCTGATTTCATTAGAAGAGGGGATCATTATGAAGTATATGCCTTGGCAATTTTCTGGAAATACTGTGATAAGAATCATCTTCCATATCCTTTGTTTCACTCCCCTCGTCCAACCCTGCTGGTTCACCATAACCTATTAGATTGCTTCATATTGTTCAATTAAATCCCCATAACAGGTTAATTTCCCCCTCTAATCATGGTGAGTTACCAGGCTTGCTAAAAGAGTATAAATTATTTTATATGACTAATTGTCCAAGACCATCACAGACAAAGAAGAAAGATGCTCCAAATAATCAGCCACTAATGAGAGCCATATTAACAGAAATAGTCTAGAGAGGATAGATACAGTTAATATTTTATGCACACGTAACCTAAACATTTGTACTCCCATAATATGCTGAAATAGAAAAAAAAATATTCAAGATTTGGTAAATCACTGGATATGGAAGTTGAAGGAGAAGAGAATGATCATTATGACACTCAGATTTAAAGCTGGGCCTTGCCATAAACAAAAGAAGAGGGTCAGGAGCAGAAATCATCCAAATATAAGAATATGATAAAATGGTTTACATGTGTATCTTCACTAGATATCTATGCATGGAACTCAAGAAGATTATGAAGTCACAATATCAGGTACAGGCCACATCGAACATCTCTTACACACCACTTAAATTCCATCAGCTTTACCTCTTACTCCAGACTCTGCCTTAAAGGCCAGTTCCAAGCATGTCTTGACCAGCTCCCCACTGGTGCAGCCTGACAGCACCCACGTGGTAACAACACTCCTTTTACTTCATGCCCCAGGGCACTTTGGCCTATGGAAACTACTGGTACTCAACACATGTCCAATACAGAAATGCAAAGGAATTAACCTTTGTCCATGAACTCACCTTTGACTAACAGGGAATGAGAACCCATAGATAAAGGCTCTCCTGTTTGATCTCCTGAAGAGAGGGTTCCCAGACAGGTCGCAGGATGCTCAGAAAGTCCTATGGGATAAGAGGAATGTTTGTGCCTTCTTGCAGCCAAGTCCACAATGCATGCTATGTTGTACCCTCTTCCCTGTTTCACTCCTCATACCCCCTACCTCTTGCTCCTGGGAGTCATTTCTTAACCAAACCATCTGCATGTTGGACTCGACTTTATGTCTCATATTTTGCTTTCAGGGAAACCAAGCAGTGACCAAAGTGAGTTTTAAACTTAAATAGCAAATGAGGAACTATAAACATTTTCTCAAAACCCCAATAGATTGTGTTGATTAATTCAACTGATAAAGGTTGAGATTTAATTTATTTCAGAATTCACAGTGGTACTATGAACACGAGAGCAAATTCAAAAAATTAATAACACTGCATTATAAGATAGTAAATTCATGTCTTTTATATTTTACTGCAGACATTAGTAATTCAAAAGTGATTGAGCATAGTATTATTTTAAATATTGGCAGGTCAATAATGTTGCATGAGTAAATGTATTATTAGCAAAGTTCCTAAATGTGTAATAGTATTTTCTATTTAGTTCCCTTCAAGTAAAAGTACAGAAAATGGAAAGGTTTTGTATTATAAATAATGTAAAAATCTATATTCATTATGTTAAATCCTGAGTGATTTCTGAAGATAAAAGCATGTCTTTTCCTTCATTTACAAAACATGATAAAGAATGGAAATATAAACATTTGATAATTTATAAGGTTTTATGCCTATTTTAATCTGTACATCAGGCTCTCTAACAAAATAATCCATATTTAATATGTGACAAAAAACTAAAATTAATATCACACTAAACAATATTTAGACTAATAATTTCTCTGAATAATTGTTATATTTATAATGTTTGAAAACTTTAGTAACAGATATTGTGGTAGAAAAATAGAAACCCAGTTATTTCTAGTATTTAGTGAGCTTTCCTGCCAGTAATCCTGCTTAAAATAGAGCTTTTTCCCCCAAGAGCCTATTTGTGAAGCCCCTTGATAACCTTTTGTGTACAGTAACAGATTGATTCACGTGTGCAGAGGATCATACTGCACTCTAAGTCTTTTTAAAAGCAACTTTCCAGTTACACCATGGCTTAAAATGGAAAGCTGAGAAGAAACACATAAGGATATAGTGTAAATCACCCAGGCCAGCAGGCATAATATTACGAACATAAGTGGTTAACATCAATATGTCAAAACTCCTCATGCCTTATAGTGTGTAACTTAAATTATGAACCTTGAAGAGATTTGCCGCTTGCACAATTACCATTTTTTTTATTCTTAGTAACCATCAAAAGTTTCCTTGAGGAGGTTACATACAACCAGCACCTAAATAAAAGTGGGTTGCTAAGCATATGCCAACAGACAAGAACAGACACCCACAGTGGGCTGCATAAGCATAACTCTTATGTAAGAACGCTGTACATCAGCGCTGTGCTTGGTTTTTGTTCAGCAAGGACCCAAAGTTCATCTCAAAGACACTTGGTTAAGGGAGAAAATGAGCCAAAGCATTAATTTCCAAAAACTTAGAGATTTTTTTAAAAGTGTCAAAAATGAAACAAATAAAGTTTTGGGATGAGGAAGGGTTTTTGTTTGTTTGTTTTGTTTTGTTTTTACCATTTTATGAAAGCCTCAAATCTCAATTTAGTTTAGTGACTAAATACAGAAATGCCAGTCTGTTTATATTTAATTCCTGCCATTTAACTGGAAAAGTTTAGACAGAATTTTGCTTATACACCGAGTAGCTCTGCAAAATCAGTTATTAAAAAAGTTGTGTTTTGCACATGCCTGCCTCCCCTGAAATGAGGAAGCATGCATTATTAGATTCATCCCCTTAAATCAAGCTGCAACAAGGTCCTACAATTAAAAATAACACAAATCATTTTTGAAGCAAACATTGATTTCTGAATACCTGAAAATTTCTTTTATAACATATCTCATGCTTTTCAAAAATGTGGGGGATTTAAATTATCAGAATTAATATTAGACAGTTATAAAACTCTCAATCAGTTATTTGTTAATTTTTTAATTTCAAATTTTTTTCTATACTCATATGAAAAATATTTTAATTTATTAAGTATAGCAGTTAAATATAATCCAGATCTGTGTGATGGTAGAAAATAAATACTTTGAAGATTTTGTATTGAGCCACAGGATTCATGTAAAGCAAAAACGCATTGTCTAAATAATAGTTCAAGCAGAATTCTCTTTATCTTAAAAGCAAATACAATATAAAAAAATCAAACAAATAAAAAATAAATGAATTGTCAAGAAAACTGTGTATTTAATATTTCGATGAGGTCTTTTAAATCAATATATTTGGTTCCATCACTAAAGATGACCATATGTTCTTTTTCCCATTCCCAAACTTGTCTTGAGCTGACTTACTGATCCACCATCTAATGAGGAATTGACCAACCAAGACAACCTAACCCTTTACAGCATGCACTTTAAATGACCATCAAAGCCAAAGAGTAACTCAGATGTGCGGCAATATTGTTTCCCTCCCTGAAAATCACATTCACTCCCACACTTTCCACTTCTAAATCAGTATCTCCAAATCTGTTCTCTCCTCTGAGCCCTAAACAAACATTTCTAACTGCCTGCTTGACATTTCCACCTAGATATTCTTTTTGGAACTTCAAATATAATGCATTTTAAAACCAAATTTATTTCCCTCTGTCCTTAGATCTTCATATTGTTCTCTTGCTTATTTTTAGAAATAACACCACCACAAGAGCACAGTTGGGAAACTTCAGGTGTAAATTTAAAATCTCCATCTCTGATGCTACAAATTATGTTAAATATGGGGAAATGGTCAAACCCTTTAAAGGAGTGCTTCCTATTTCTTCTTACAGTTATCCCCCATTTTCTATTCCTACTGTGACCATCCTACCTTAGATCTCTACTATCTCTGTTCTAATTTACAGAAACCTCTAACTAATGGCTTCTGATCTGGGAAGTCAGAAGATAGGCTTGAGTTCCTTTCCTGTTCAAATCTGTTTATATCACTACCAAATGAATCTCCCCAAACACAGCTCTGAAAGGTTCTCCAGCAAATAAATTAAGTCCAAAATAGGCCCTTCATGACACAGGCCCATCTGGAATCCTATCTTTTTCTTTTTACATCTCTGTCAAATGCATATACTCCAGCCAAGATGGATTGTTCACCACTTAATAATCATCTCCTAAACTCACCTCCTATGAGCTTTTACTGGAAATATTTCATGGGTTATAATTTCTCTTTTTAACACTCTAACCTCTTTAAATCTTATCAATGCTTCAAAAACTGCATCCAGCAATGTTTGATATGATAGTCCATGTAGCCAACAGGCAACAGGAATTAAATTCTGCATCAAAACCCTGAAGGTGCAAACCTCTCTTAACTCCAAGTCCTACACTGAGAGGTGGTGTGATGTTTCATTGTGGGAAACAATCAGAGACACAGTCTTCTGAGTAATGAAGTAAAGTCTGCCAGGTAAAAATTTAATCAGAAGTTACTCATATTTTCTCCTAACATCAGAGATGCTAAAAAATACACACACACACACACACACACACACACACCCCTCCCATTGCAGCTGCAGTAAACATTCTTTTCTGGAGGCATTTACATGCATTTTTAAGAGCACATAAAGAACTGTCTCTCTAACATCGTGCAATTATGTGTAGTAACAAATAGACACAGAAATAGCTAGTGCAGTAGAAGTTGATGTGTGCTAGAGACTGAATATTAACCAACTGCATGCAAATAAACTAAAAATTGTTTTCAATTACTGTAAAACTCTGTAACACAAAAAAGAGATCAGCATAACATGAAGCAGACTGATTCAGCTTTAGATGTAGCAAGAAAATAAAGGATGATGCAGAATTATGACAAAGATATTATTCTAGCAATTTCTGGCTAAAGGTTTTACTAATAATCTAGTGACAATGGATTGGTAAATCAACAACTCATATTATAGAACTGCATATATAAATTATTTCCAATTACTCTATATAACTATAAACAAGTTATAGTTAGTATCGATGAATTCCTTAATTTTAAGTTTCATACTCTAAAACTGAATCTCATTTTTTTCTTATTTTTCTCATAATGTGACAAATTATAAATTTTTTATTTAATAATCTAAAATTTCTCTACAGAAGATTTGTGGGATCTAAAGTAAAACAAGTTATACAATGGTTTTCATTTGTTTTTGTTCTGTTAACCATTGGGCCTTTTCAAGTTGGAGATGGAAGCACATTTAACAATTGGTTTAAATAATAGCAGAATGATTACAAAATAAATTTCAAGTTCTTGATCTCCTATCATTATTTACAACTTAACATTTTGAGCAATCAAGGTACCAGACGGCTAGATGCCATTTTGAGTTTGGTTTTCTGGAAGTCTCATTCTTCTTCCCACCCCCCACCCCCGTTTTCTGCCTCAAAAATAATATTAACTTGATAAGCTCAAACTACCTTTGGTTTAAAAAAAAAAAAAAAAAAAAAGCACAAGCAGGCATGACAGTCGCATCCATGATGTCTTAAACTTGGAGAGTTTCTAATATATCTATAGCTGTGATCCTCAATCCCTGGACCATGGACTGGTACCAGTTCCTGGCCTGTTAGGAACCAGGCTGCACAGGTGAGTGGTGGGTAAGCAAGTGAAGCTTCATCTGTATTTACAGCTGCTCCCCATGGCTGGCTTCACCACATGAGTTCTTCCTCCTGTAAGATCAGCAGTGGTATTTCCCTTCTGTAAACTGAGCATGCAAGGGATCTAAGTTTCAAGCTCCTTATGAGAATTTACTGCCTGATGATCTGAGGTGGAGCTGAGGCGGTGATGCTAGTGCTGGGGAGCAGCTGCAAATACAGATTATCATTAGCAGAGAGGTTTGACGGAACAATAAATGTAATGTGCTTGAATCATCCTGAAACCATCCTTCCCACTCCACATCCATGGAAAAAGTGGTCTTCCATGAAACCGCTCCCTGGTGCCAAAAAGGTTGGGGACTACTGTTCTATTGGATTACTCCAGGGCATCAGAGACTCGGCACTTAAACACTCAAACAGTCAACAGCTATCAGGCTGCCAACAAACTGTCTTTTTTTTGGTGGCAGCTGTGTCTGCTGTCATCAGCTTCTTTCACACAATTGTAGTAAACCAACGGCAAGCATTTTTCCCTAGATTATTTACATATCACTGCAGGGGACATATGAATGGGAGGGTATGCTCCTTTATCAGACAATCGAAAGAAGCAGGGAGAGCAAAGAATTAAAAGGTATGTTCTATCAACTATATTAGAAAATTATCACTGATGCCTACTTGAGAGAAATTTTGTTCCTAATTGTTGTTCAGTTTTTATTGCATGCTTAGAGGTAGAACTGAGCTAAGAATATTCAAATACCTAAATTATGTTTCACATGTAAGGTGCCATCATTCTGACCACAACCAATTTACATTCTACTTCCATTGTCTTCCTCCTCTTCATTTAAAACATGAATCCAATTTCCTCTAAAGCAGTGGCAGCTCTTGGTATTTGAGGAAGGTCAATAGGTTATAAGAGATGTCTGAGGTTCCATAATAAAATTGAAACAGAAGATAAGTGGCTTATTTTCTCCATGGTGTTCATTAAGAGCTTACTCTTCTACTTTTCATTTTCCTTTATCTTTCTACATTTATTCTTTCTATCCTGAATGGAAAATGGAGTTATGTATGCTTCATCAATGAAGCAGGTTGAAGAAGCGGAGATTAAACTACTTGTACTAGGGAAAAAACCAACTAATAAGGATGGTTTTCCATTGTTAAGGTTTCAAAATAGTCTCAACATCCAAATCTGTGTTTTGGCAACTAACTATCACACACATGGTAAAGACAGAAGGAAATGATTTTCAATGGCTCACAAACTATCTTTAGGATCCCCTACAAAATAGAGAGGCAGATACAATTCTTTTTTGATTCTTCCTATCATCTTTTTCCCTCTATTTCTTCCCAGTTCCACACTATCTGTTTTGTTATGCTTGCCTCCAAAATTCCAGAGCCTATCAAGGACAAATTCATTTAAAAGTACCCATACACCAGTATTAACTATCTGCCCTCCTGGTCACTAATCAAAATTTAGACACTAAATTCAAGCTCAGCTGGTACTGAATTGAGATCTAGCTAAAGCAATGACACTAATGTCATTCAGAGTGAACTACCATGGGCTGGTTCTAGAAGGTGGAAACAGAAGAGGCACATGGACTGGACTATCTGAGAAAGACTGAATCTGTATCAAAGATCTCAAACAATTAGGAGAACATCTTGTTATGCTACTTGAATTCAAAGTTATAATCACATCCTTTCCTGCATCACATGGGAACAAGTGCCTAAACAGGTGGCATAAGAGACATTGTCATTTTGTTACCACAGGCAAATGCCAAGAGAGATGATTTTGGTGAAAATAATCAGCCTGAGAATACCCAAGGGTGCTTATGGCATATCTAAATGAAATATTCTCACAGAGCTTAGACTTTAGCAGAGAATAAAAGCCAGGTAAATCATACCAAGGGAACAGTCAGAACAAAACTTTAAAGGAAAATATTTTCTAACATCTGCAGTCAAGTGCTCTGCTGGAAAATGTAAAAGATGGATTCCCTCTGGTAGCAAATGAGAAATTCAGTGGATGTATTTACAATGTTCTGTATATATTCATTGGAACATATGGCTCAATGAATTATTCTACATGATAAATCTCCACTGAGGCAGCCTGCTACCCACTCAGGCCCTGAACCTTCTGAAAGTGGCAAAACCTCCTGCCAAGTGGTGTCATTCAAAAGAACAGAGGGTAAAAGAAAGTAAATTGCATGCAGCATTGGTTATTTAAGAGTGCTCCTATGATCTATATAAAGCAAGGGGAGATGATTCTGTCTGATTTCATCTGAGAGCTCTTTGGGAGGTGGGAGGGTGGGGGGATTTAACGTTTATTTTTTTCCTAATCAGCAATTGCAGTGAAAGCAGATAGTGTTTAGTAGGCAGACTCTGGTTTCCAGACATATCCCAATCTGTTTCCATCTATCTGGATTTGGAGCAGTCTGGACCTCTTCCAACATGCTCTTGGCTCTGTGGCCTGATTATCCTGAGCTGTGTTAATGAACAAGATGTGCTGATTTACACAGGAGATGCACTCTTTCAATGGGGAGCTTCTTACGGCTGACTTGCTATGCCTGACTGTGAAGATGATGCTCTCTGCTGAATTGCATCAGCACAAGGAACCGGATGTGAGCTGTGAGAAAGACACAGCACAATTTTCTTGGGACAATAGTGGCAATCACGTGTGCCCAGAGTCCAAAGCCAAATTTTAGATAACTAATGTCTTTATAGTTTTATCATCTCTAAAGGAGTTCACATTTACTCCTCACTGCAACTGTGCGAAGTAAATAGTGTTACCATCCCTCTTTCACAGCTCAGAGCCAGATGGTTAAGTGCCTATCCTAAGCAGGAGCTTCATTCCAGTTCTGTGTCTATGTCTTAAATTACATTTTGTGTGTGTGTGTGTGTGTGTGTATACATATATATATATATATATATATATATATATATATATATATATATAGTGGACACTTAAAATGAAGTAATTAAAGTACTACACATGTTTCAATGCTTGAAAAGCTACATCTTGATATATGGGCTTCCCAAAGACTTATTGTCAGAACAGCTGTGGAAAAATTGGAACATTATACATTTACCTCTAATAACTATGTACTGAGTCCGTTTTAAAAAGGGAGGTACCCAATATTCTACCTTTAAATATAAATAAAAAATTAGAGTAGTAAGTTAGTGTATTTGTTAATTATATTTGCAAAATTGTTTTCTCCCATTAAAAAACTTATATAGAAATGAAAACATAAGTTTGAGAGTCATAATATCTTTTAAAAAAACAGCAAATGTGATGATTTTTTAAATTTATAAAACTTAATTTTTTAAAAAATGTTTAGATTCCCAGAAAACCTAAATTCTGCCTAGGCAAAAAGTGGCTAGGAAAATCAGGAAATGAGGCCTCAGCCATAATCTGGCAATAACCAACACAAAACTCTAATCTAAAAGTACAACCTATCACCACCTCTATGCTACTCTCTGTCCTAAGTGATAATTTCAGGGATCAGAATTAGCTAGATAATCATCATTTCACTACACCAGCCTCACTGCTGCAGATGCTAGCTTAATCAATACATCACAATAGTTGATTCTAAGTAACAAGGGTATATAGATATGTGTTAATATGCATGACCATAGGAAATGCAGTCTGTAATCTTCTGGACAATTGGACACAAGCCCTGCATTGCTTAATTGACACCTTCAGAATGGCCTCTGCTCTCATGCAGCATTCTGTTGATGAAACCAACAGACAGGACCATTGAGGACTTCCTCTAGCTGAGTATAGATCTACTTTGATCACCGAAACCCATTGGCAAAGGATGTCAAGTCATAAAGTATAGCTATGTGGCTCAAGTGGATTGAGCAGTTTTTAAAAATCATACTGAAAATACAATCTAAATGAAGGAACATGGGGAATTATCAAAAAAAATCAAGGCAGCTATAGATAGATTAACACAATGAACTTAAAAAGGCAAGCATTGAAAAATGCAAGGAAAGCCACGTAACCAAAAACAGACAAAACATATTATCACAAACCCAGAGGGAAAAAAAAGAATATAATTAGGATAGAGGATGGCAAAAGCCCTATGCTGAGGCTTTGAAGTGCTAAAAATTCTAAAATGGCATCACAGAATATATTGCTTAGAAGAGTAAGATTTTAAAGTAGCAGACCTGATTGTAAGCCTTGCTTTGGTGTTTCTTTAACTGTAGGCTTTGGAAAATTTACCTAATTTCTCTGATTTATGTTTTCTGCATTTGTAAAATGAGGATAACAATACTTCCCCACTGGGCTTTTGAGAACTGAGTGAAATAATGTAAATAAAACATACCTGGCACAGAGTTCCCACAGAATGAATATTTGTTTTATTTGAGTGATTGAGAAAAGGGGAGGAATAGGCTCAGAGTTTGAATATATGATACGGTGATAACCAAAGACAGGGAAAGCAAAGCTAATCAATTTCTATTTTACTTCCACTTATTTTAGTAAAGACAGTGATCCTCACATTGCAAAGGATGGAACAGACTTGATTGTCAGAGGACTGGTGTATAAATTAGATAAAGGTAATGGTTTTCTCTTACCATTTGCTTAAGTCTCCAAGCACAGATGAAATGCTTGCAAGGGTAGTAAGAGAGCACCTATGTGCAATTGTGGAGTGGCTATTGGCAGATATCTGAAAAATAGGTGAAGGTTCAAAAAAGTTAAATATAATTTAAAAATCTCCCCAGTTTTTCAAAAGTGATAGGAAGTGGATTCTGGAGATCATAGCATAATATCCTCTATCAGCCTTTGCCTCCATCTCCTGTTCTGCTTTTCTTTGTATACTCCTACTCATCATAGATGAACCCACCAATAAATCCACCATGGTCAGGCCTCCATCCAGAAACAATTTTATTGAGACAAAATATATGTTCATCTTATCCTACCAGTAAGAATTAGAATTTAATCTTTTATGTAGATTCAACTTCTCATGGCCCTTTCTGCTAAATGCCCTTGTCCCTACTCCTTTTTGAAATATTCTGGTAACTTTATATTCATCTCTGGCAAAATTTTAGAATGTCATCCAAGAGGAGGTGAAAAACAAGACTTCAACATGGTAAAAAAAAAAAAAAGGCACTTATTTGGGGTCTTATGAATTACAATTTGGAAAACATAGATTTGGCTAAATACCAAATTGTGTTCTTTAAAGACGGAGTGGTGTATGGATTTTTAAAAGGATGCCAAGAGTGACTGAACAAAGAATTTATGAATAAGACCCCAAAGGCAATCACAGCAACAACAAAAATAAATAAATAAAAACTGATCAAATCAAAAAGCTTCTGAACAGCCAAGGAAACTATCACAAGAACAAATAGACAATCTACAGAATGAGAGAAAATATTCACATGTTACAAATCTGATAAAGGGAGCAAAGGACATGAACAGAAACTTTTCAAAAGAAGATAGATTAATGGCTAACAAACATATGAAAAAGTGCTCCACATTTATAATCATCAGGGAAACGCAAATCAAAACCACAATGAAATATCACTTATCTCCAGTGAGAATGGCCTTTACTAAAAAGTCCCAAAACAATAAACGTTGGTGTGGATGTAGAGAGATAGGAACACTCCTACGCTGCTGGTGGGACTGCAAAGTAGTACAACTTCTGGGGAAAGCAAGATGGAGGTATCTCAAAGAAATACAAGTAGAACTGCCATTTGATCCGGCAATCCCATTACTGGCCATCTACCCAAAAGACATTCTATAAAAAAGACATCTGCACCAGAATGTTTATAGCAGCACAATTCTCAATTGCAAAGGTATGGAAACAACCCAAGTGTCCATCAATACATGAGTGGATTAATAAAATGTGGTATATGTATACCATGGAGTTCTACTCAGCCACAGAAAAAAAAAAACAATGGTGACCAAGCACCTCTTGTATTAACCTGGATAGAGATGGAACCCATTCTACTAAGTGAAGTATCATAAGAAGGGAAAAACAAACATCACATGCACTCACCATCAAATTGGTATTAACTGACCAACACTTAAGTGCACAGATAGTAATAACATTCATCAGGAGTCGGGCATACGGGATGGGGGAGAAGGGGTTTGGCACTTCTAATGGATGCAGTGCACACCGTCTGGGGGATGGACATGCTTGAAGCTCTGAATCAGGTGGGGCAAGGGCAATATTAGTAACCTAAACATTTGTATCCCCGTCATATGCTAAAATTAAAAAAAAGGAACTATTATTGGTGGAAGCAGCCATAGTTCATTGGTTGTCACTAGTCAGGAGTTGCAGTGCTGGTGAAATTCAGCTGTTTTCTAAGATGTTGTGGTCATTGTAGTTTGACCCGGTTCAAAGGCTCAAGGTAAGTTCCTGGTTCCTTCCTTCCTTCCTTCTTCCTTCCTTCCTTCCTTCCTTCCTTCCTTCCTTCCTTCCTTCCTTCCTTCTTTCCTTCCTTCCTTCCTTCCTCCCTTCCTTCCTTCCTCCCTTCCTTCCTACTTTTCCTCCTCCCTTCCTTCATTCTTTCCTCTCTTTCTCTTTCTTTGTTTTCCCTTTTATTCAAGGTTGCAGGTCATTCAAGTGGTCGTCCTTAGAATGGCTTCACTTTAGAGCTTTGAACCAGAGTGACACCATTTTGTATATCACATTTCACAAGAATAAATTCTTAAATGGATGTTTTGTGGGCATTTTTCAGCTAAAATAGTAATTACTAGCAGCTATAATGGCTCCACTGAGAACAAATCATACCAATTTCATTTCCTTTGCAATAGAATCCCTACATTAGGAAAGAATAATACCCTGGACAGAATAAATATGAATTTCAGGAAAAAAATGACCAATTTTCCCATGATTCTTTAAGAGATTTGGGGGCTAGATGATAGAATTCAGGAGGTTCACAGCTACTTGAACTATAGCCAAATAGTAAATTAATAGATTGATTATCGGCCTCAAGGTAGAGTGTTAGTTGAAACGTACTTCATCCTGCCCAGTTCCAATTTTTCTCAGTGAGCTAATTAAGTCATATGACATTTTTACTAAATAGATAAGGCATTTTTATTAAATGTATAGATGACTAACTTAAATATATCCATTTACTGACAATAAATTTTTAAAATTCTTGCGTTAGAAGAGTGGACTGCAGCTATTCATAATATTGTATAACTTGAAAAGAATAAATATAAAAACTGAATAATGGTTCAAAAATCAACTGTAGAGAGATCTAAGAGCAGTCTTTGTTTAAAAAAATACCTTTCTTTTGGGGGGAGGGGGGGAAATGGGCATTTATTGAAACCTTAAAATCTGTACCCCCATAATATGCCAAAATAAAAAAAATAAATAAAAAAAAAATACCTTTCATAAAATAGCAATAATATGCAGCTGCTAAAATAAGTAATGTTAATTGGTGTGTAGATAAATATCAAGAGCCAAAATAGGAAAAGTAATACACCCAATTCTGTGAATTTTTCCCTCCAAATCCAAAACACTACACTTTGTCCTGGGCTCCACATTTTAAAAAGATACTGACATGCTAGAGTTGTCTAGAGGATAGCCACAAAAATAATGACAGGTCTACAAATTACATCATTTGAGGAATATTAGAATTAACAAAGACTAGAAAAATTAAGGCATACTAAGGACATAAAAGCTGTGATCAAATATTTAAAAAACTTAAGAAGAAAGATTAGAATATACTGCAGGGTAGCACCAAATGTCAGAACTAAAATTAAAACTATAAGCAATAGGAAGATAAAATTCAGCCCAGCACAATTTCCAAGGAAATAAAATTATAACTGTCTTACAAGAAAGTAAGCTTCTCCTCACTGAGATATCCCATGTATAGGCTGAAATGACCACTAGCGTTCACTCAAGTATTAGGGGAGTCTGAACTGGGTAACCTCTAAAGTTTCCTTTTACCCCAAATCCACTGGGCCATCAGCATTTCACTTTTAGGAGAAATCTTTGAATGCAATTGTTCCCAATATTTGATTGCAGCAAGCCCTATTTTTAAAAGTTAGTTTCCTTTATCTAGTAGCCCAAAGGTATATATTTATTGTAGAATTAAAGGAGAATTTTTTTGGAATTATCAATAGATTTTCATGAATATTTCTTTACGGACACTCCCAAGAATGGAGGAGTTCATCATTCATAAGCTGTGACCTCTGGACTAGTTTCTTTACTTGGAGAAAAATTGAAGTTCCACCTCATCACACTTATACTTGCTTGACTTCACAACTGCAATATGCTCCTCTAGAGAGAAGTTCATTGTTGGTGTCATGAGCATCGATCGATGATATCTAAGCTGCTCTCACAATGATTACACCATCCCTCACTCCCCTTAAGTTTCACGGCCCAGAGCATGCCCAGGGCTTACTGCAGGCAGACTTGTTCTGATCAATGCAACACTAGCATACAGTATGCGTTTACACAGCCAAAGGCAGCCAGGGTCCCAGGGCTCTCCAATTGTAGACAGAATTTCAGCTTTATTAGGTAACTGTCAAATTTGCCTTAGTGTCTCTTACAATTTTAAATTGGGAAAAAATATAAATGCAGAAAAGCTATAATAACTTAACTTTGCAATCTGTTGTAATAAATGTGTGCACTATGAACATACATTATGGAAATCAGATGGGGAGCCCAGAGAGTGATAAAAGAGTAAGAAATGTGAATGTGGTGAGATTATAAAAATTATAAGTGTTGTATATCAGGAAATGTTTTTCTTTTTAAACAGACCTGTCAAGTTTCCTGCTTAATATTTTGAGGAGCCACCCACCCCTCTATTTACCACCATGCACTCTTTATTCAAAAGGCACAATAGAAAGTTAAAACCCTAAGAAATGGTATACATAACTGAAAGTTGAGGAAGGAGGTATTATGGTGTGAAGGATGATACTCATATATAATTATTGTCTCCATTGAGATCCAGACATGGACATGATTGTCTTAATTTCCTTATATAACTTTTCAGTCTTTGTATACAAGGCCCATTGCATGTTCATTCCAGGGTATCTGTCATTAATCTTGAGTTCCAAAAGGGAAGATCCCACATCTATAAGCTTCTTTTTGTATAAGCCTCTGGTTGAGAGGAGTGAGGTAAGGAGTAGGGAGAAGAGCATTCCTTTAAAAGCTAGTGGAAAAAATTCTTTAGTTAACAAATGTGCTGTTTAGCAAATAATAGCCTTGAAAGGCTATTTTTATATGTAAGCATAGTTCCTTTGGCATGACCAGAACAGACTGCGAATAAGACAAAGAAAACTGTAAAATAAATAAAGAAAAAACTTTAGTTCCTACTAGCTGCCGTATAAAGAGAGGCTGAAAACAATCCTCGGAACCTGGAAAAGCAGAACACCAAAGTGGCAGGAGCCCATATGACATAAGGACAAAAACAGCCAATGATAAGTCCCTGGAGGTGATCTGGCCACATTTAAGGATAGAGATAGCTAATGTTCAGAATAAATTGTCTCTATTAGTGTGGAATGACAGACATTGGAGACTCAGAGGGGTGAGAGGATTGGGGGAAGTGGTTGATGAGAAATTACTTAATGGGTACAATCTACACCATTTGGGTGATGAATACACTAAAAACCCAGATGTCACCACTACGCAACATATCCATGTAACAAAATTGTACTTGTACCCCTTAAATTTATACCAAAAAGTCTCTCTATTGTGCTCTGATGAAATATACAATCTCCTTCCAAAATGAACTCTTACCTTCAGTATCAATCTATTCACACAGTTGTACACAATTGTCTTTTGTGAATTTCAGTATGAAAATTATGGCGTAGGAGCTTTATGGCCCATTTGGATCAACTCAGAACAGAGAAGGAAAGAAATGGAAAAGATTATAAATGAAAAAATCAATGGAGAATTTATCAGATTCAACAAATTGGAATAAGAGGTGATTAGAAGGAATTCATTCTGAGATTATTTGGAAATATTGATTTAAAAAACCATAGATGAATTGGAGGTGGGAAAGGGATTGTATTTGTTTAAATACTGCATGACAGAAAGACCCAAATGGGCTGCAGAACTTGAAGACAGTGGTGTGGCTGAAATCTGAAGTAACCACATAAAAATTGGCTATTAACATATGACTCTATTTTATTAAAGTAAACAGCTGTTCTCAGTCTGTTTCTCAGAGATGCTCTAAGGTCTGGCATGGGATAGGAGATAGAATTGGGCAAGCTGAATGGGAGAGACTCTGACTCCCAAGTATACTTCAACTAAAACAGGTCCAATTTTGTATGGTTTTCAAAATGAGATTCTGCACAAAATTTTAATTTAAATAAGGGCCCTTATATCAATATCTAAGTATACTTTTTAGTGTTGTCTACTGTTTAAATATATGTTTGATATTGCTCAAAATACCTAAACATTGGCAGAATCAGACTAGAAGGTATTTATAGCTCATGGTGTAAATTGCAATTTTCCAAAGAGATGCAGAATGGATGGAGAAAGAAAGGAGAATGAGGAAAAAAGGAGAGAGCTGGTTATCAGTCATCAAATTCAAGTTTTCTTTAATTAATTTTTAATTCATACCAAATTCTACCTTCTTGTCCCAATTCCAGAAGTTTTATCCTTGGAGATTTCGTCTCATTTCCTAGTTTCATGACAGTTTCTGTAACATTCAAATGAAACGGTTGTATCTGTTGTCCCATGGTCTCAAGAACACAGTCAACCTCATTGCTGAGACTAGATGGCTGCTCACCTCTTCTTCCTGGACACACATCTAGACTATAGTTCCCAGCCTTGCTTATGATTAGCTGTGGCCATGTGACTGAATTCTAGTCAACAAATAGGGGTGGAAATAAATTTCACCACTTCTATCCCTGGACCTTTAAAACTATCCATAGTCTTTTCCCTTCTACCTGCTGGATGTTAATACCCAAGACAACCTTAGAGTCTCCAAGCCGAAGATGGCAGAGCCTCCAATCACCCTGGATCTGTGAATGGCTACGTGGAGCAAAGCACCTCAACAACCTGGAACTACCCCTACATTTCAGCACTATGAAAGCACATTAGAGTTCACTTTTTATGACAACTGATGTTACCTTAACTAGTACAAATATATAAGTTCTCTGGCCTGTTTTTTTCTCGTCTTTAGCCATTTAGAAAAACTTGAGAAATGTCGTATTAATTACATCAATTAAGTTTCACAGGGACTAATAGAGATGACAATAAAATTGGTATTTATATACCAAACATGGAAATAAAATTCTATTAATATTCCATTTGGGGCCCACAGAGAAACCCATAAATTCATCAAACTACACTTTCTGTTAAGGCTGCTATATAGCACTCAGTGCCGTAGCAGTTGTTAAATACTAAGCAACTTGACAACCAAGGGTAAATCATTTCTCTTGCTATACTGGTGGAGATGCAGCAGAACAAAATCCCACCTTGAGTATTTGAGGTGGTTCATGAGTTCTATTTTGGAATTCTCTAGTTGTCATTCTCAATCATTGCAGCATGCTTATTTGTTCTCAAATATCTCTTTCATTTGTAATAATTCACACTTCTTTAACATGGGAGAACCCAAGTACATACTCATATACTCTAATTTATATGCTTTCTTTAGGCACATTCAGAATAAACTATCTATGAAATGGTAGGTGACCTTTTGAATTTTTCTTTCATAATAAAGGGAATCTGGCTGAAGGGATTAATTGATACTCTGGGTAACATAAGATTCTGTGATTTTTTTTTTTTCTAGAGGACCCAGAGGAGAGTAAAGCAGTAAAAATTTAAATACAGCTTGTCCAAAGGAATCTGCCACAATATAGTGTAGAATATTTAGAAACCACAAGTGTAAAATGCAAGATATGCTTATACATCAGATTGTTCTCAGTGAGATAGTTATTAAAACTCATTTTAATGTCAGAAAAGCTTTATTTCAGGAAGGTTTTTATTTTATCAGATTCTTTCCTCATTTAGTCTCAAAAAATGCAGACACAAAATCAATGAAAATATACAATGATGGAGCAGGTAGATACAGTCTCAAGCTTTGGTTCTGTACAACATCTTCAACTTACAGCAGCATTTAAATTTTCCATACAAAGAGAGAGGCTAAGGAGAGAAGTAGAGAGGTATTGGACATGAAATTTAACCTTTCCACTTGTCTCAGATGCAGAGTAGTCATTGAGTAACTTGACTTCCCTTTTTCAGTTTAATGAAAAAAAAATACATTATCACTTCTTTTTGTGCAGAAATACAAATAAAATCCCATCTAAATGGTATTGCTGTTATAGGGATAAGCAGGTAATCTTACACCAGTCTCAGTTCAGACTGATTGCTCCATCTCTTTACTAAGGAAATACACTTAAAAATGCATTTAGCTTAGAGGAGTCTAGCAATAATGCCTGCCTAATAAAAACAATTTCTAGTGTCTTCAATAGGCCCTGATAACAAAGTGCATAACGGCCGCAAAAGAAGTAGCCCAATGAGTATCCCCTGCTGATGGTGATTGATCCAGTCTCATAATGAAGTGAAAGCTTTTTTAGAGCCAAAGCAATTTTTACCCACATCCTTTACCAGGAGAAACCATAATGAATTGTGTTAGTTGCCAGCAGTTATTGAAAATTTCATCTTAGAATGTTAGCCAGATGTCATTATATCAGAATTAAGTGCAGCCTGAGAGCCTTTCGTTAATGTACAGAATCTCTTCCATCACTGTTCTGGAGTTGGTTTGGGTCTACCTCCAAATATTACAGGGAAAGGAAAGAGGCTTTAAACTACAATTGATTAAGTGCTTTATGCACATCACATCTTGTTTCTTTTCTTATGAGTAATGTAATTACCCAAATGTTAATTACTTAAATGCAGTTTCAATGTATACATGTTACTTTAATAAGTGAAATAAAAATATTCTTAAAACCTTACACTGACCTCTGATGTTTCCTAAAAATTTTAAACATTTTATATCACTTGCAACCTGAAAACTGTTTAAGTAATTTTTTCATATTATTCTGGGTGAAAATATGAAAGGTATAAGAATTATTTAACATTCTAAAAGATAAGTGAATACTAAAATCATTGGTACACAGAAAAAATATTTCCATTTAAAAGGTTTTATTTAAATTTACTGTCACATAAGAAAAAAATTTTTTTCCTTGGGGCCATGGTGTTTTATTACAAAAATACAATAAAAACTTCGAAAACAAAATAATTTTTTTCAATTTAATGAAATTTGTTATTCTTATTGTTTTCTGTGCATGAATTATATGCAACTTGAAAAATAGTTCTTGTGGCTTCCAAGGTAAAGAGATGTGTGAGTTACATATGCTTCACAAGGCCCCGAGCTCAAAACTAGCATGAGTTAAATATAACTCACATGGCAGTTAATGTGTTAATGGATTCTCTAGCCTAATATATTGAAATCATGTGATAGATCCCACTTTACATTATTTCATGTCATCAAACATAATCACTTTCCTTGACTTGAATCTTATAGAATTACTGTCAAGCTATATTTGGCTGAGAATCTGTTTATATGAAACTGATTTGTAGTTTTGCAGCTAAGTAAAAAGATAAATCCATCCACTGCCTGTCATCTCACCTTTTTTTATGAAAGACTGCAGGATGAAGTCTAGAACACATAAAAAAAGATTTCTTTTGGCAGCTTCGTTTTCATATATTAAACCAGAGTTTTCAGCATTTCAGATGGAATGTCCTCTCAACTGTGCTTACGAAAACCATTAATTTTCATTTCTAACATCAGTATATTTAAGTTGACTACATATATTCAGATGCAAAGCAGATCACTAGCTTTAGAAAATGGTTATGATATGAGAAACATTATGAGTCAGCCTGTAGTATGTGAAATTATGTAGCCTGGTTACTTAGAACTCCAATTTCTGCAGGGCAGAAAAGAAAACATGGCATCTTCATTTGAGGCACACCTAATGTTAAATATGTTCAATCCTCAGGTGCATCAACTCAAGTTATAGTAAATAGTATATTCCAACTAAGAAAGCTTTAAAGTTTAACTATCAGAAGGAATATATTTATCTAAATTGAAAGTGTCATTTGTTTTTAAAGCATACTATTCTACTTTTACCTAACACTGGCATATGGATTAAATTAAGTTCCTAAAGTGATTGTAAAAGCTTTGCTTTTTGTGTATTTTAATCAACAACATTATCTTTTGGATCAGATTAAGTAAAAATCTGAGAATTCCAGAAATGTAAACCACACCATGTATATATGTGTGTACATGTATTTCTATGTGTGGTATTATTTGTGAGGAGGTTAGTAGTTATAAAGTTTTCTGTGACCAATATATTCATACTAGATTGTGTCTGCTGTCTGCATAAGGAATTAAAAATTATGAATCCAATCAGTTCATTAATTAATTTGCTTAGTGATTTTCTTTCTATTCTGCTGATACAAATGTTTTTAAAATTATTACATTGGACATTGAAATAAGGGAAGTTATAGTTTATTTTTTTATGTGTGTGTTTGTGTGTGTGTGCATGCGCATGTATCCATGAATAGGTGTGTCTTAAACTATGCACACCAAATCTTTTTAAAGTGTAACATTTGGGGAAAAAAATTTAATGTAAACATTCTACTTAGCGCTTCTACTCAACATCAACAAATCCCCTCAATACCATCCCTGAGCACTAGGAGAGTTAAGATTTACAGTTGAATCAT
This sequence comes from Microcebus murinus, assembly GCF_040939455.1. Lineage (NCBI taxonomy): Eukaryota > Metazoa > Chordata > Mammalia > Primates > Cheirogaleidae > Microcebus > Microcebus murinus. Next base: position 53,805,853 of record NC_134118.1, read on the forward strand.
AGCTGAGAGCATGTTTTGGAAAAAATGCCTCTCTGCTGTGAATAAGATATTTGCTGGTACTATGACTTGAGGGGATAGCTATTTGGAGATCGCTACAGGATGTTTCTGCCAGGAAGAAGACAGAATACACTACAGCTGCGGTCCCTAAACCACAGGGTTTGGGACCAGGCAGGGTAGCAGAGCTCTGCTCCTCTCTCCACCTCCCAACCCCCAACCTCTATTCCGTGGAAAACTATCTTCCATGAAACCAGTCCCTGCTCCCAAAAATGTTGGGGACCGCTGTTAAGGTGAATACTGGTCTTGCCCTGAAATATGAGTCTGTCCCCAAAATAATAAATTCCTAGATTTAATACTGTATAAGACATTGTTTCATACATCAAAAACTCTCCTTATCTGGCTTCCCTTAGGGAATGAAACCCTATGAAAGAAATGAAGTTCCCCCAATATACACACACACACATACACACACATATACCCCAAAAGCAACACACACACACACACATACACATATACCCCAAAAGCAATGCCTGCTCTGATAGTGAACCCACAAATAAACATATGCACAAAAAAACAAATATTTTTTTTACAAATGCCTCATTATAGGTTAAAAACATTACCCTAGAGTCCTGTAGCATCCCTGTACAATTTGAGTAAATGTTTCTCTGCCTGTAGATGTGTATTTTTAATAGCAACCAGTGCAGTCTACTTGTCTATTCTGAAAATTCATTACCATTCTTCTCCCTTTCCTATTTAGAGATCATATTTCTTGTACTTTTAATTTTGGTATTTCTTCGCACCTATAAAGGGTAGCAGGTGGTCTCTTTTGGAGCCTGAATTATTCTATGTGTGTGCCAAGTAAATTCAGAGAGCTGTCTTCTCTCTTCTGTAGCCCCTTTCTAGAGGGAGCTGCTTTTAGTGGTGGGAGATTTTTTGATGTCTCTTCTTATTTGGTCCCCAGTGACTGCACTGAACCTGCCTCTGACACTATGGGTCTGAAATAAAGGTCCTATTCATGGGAAAATTTCCAAGATGGTTTGCTCATCACCTAGAAACTATTTGCAGCTTATGAGAACCTACATTTACTTCAGGACTCTATTAGGGAAAGCATAGTACACAATTGAGGTTATCTGTTTATGTTTTCAACATTATTTGATGTTATTAAGACTAAAGACCAGAGGTTAAAACACTGTTGATATAGAGCCATTAAAAAAAAAAAATGTACTGTTAACCTAGCTTTAACATGTCTATGTGTTAGGTGGGAAAAATCTCTAATCTACCTGACCCTCACATATCTGTGTTTCAAAATGTTCTTCCAAAATAGCAAATCTGAAGAAAGGTTTTATAATGATTTCTTGTATTATTTATGGAGTGGTCATTATCATGACAGAGTCTATGATGTAAGAGTGGCTGCACTGCATCTTAAATTTCTAATTCAAAGACTCTTGATTACCCAAATTTCTCTTGGTAATGTCTGAATTCTACCTCTTATTGGCTCAGTTACATTTTTCAAAGTTTTATACCTTTGCAGCATTTTTCTCAGTTTGAAAATAACCTATTTGGGCTGTATTATAATCTCTCACAGATTATTTTTTGATTAATTATAACAGTTAAAATTCTGTGTATAACTTTTGATTCCCCCAGAACTTAA